>NW_027526203.1:12842584-13184515 GCF_048455015.1 Haemaphysalis longicornis | reverse complement strand
GAAACATAATAGCTCTAAGGGAAATGAAAAAAAAAACAGTTCAGCTTTTGACATGCTAAAGACGTTCGTCTAAACTTAAGCCAGGTAGGTTTCACTGGACCAACTATACGCGAAATGCACTACAGTCAAACCTCGATATATCGAACACGGGTATATCGAATTATTGCCTGTATCGAACACTTTCTATATCACGCGGAAAATCACATGTATTTTTAATTTTTATTTAGAACTGGGATGGACGTGAAATGGGTATATCGAACTCCGCCACCCCAGACTGCCCAGACTGCTCGCGCTCTGTTGACAGGCGGCGAGCTATCCCGCAGTACCCTCGAGGATAGCGGTGGCGCGATGGGCGTTCCCGACTGCTGCGCATCGGTTGCACCGAAGCAGAATTGGACGGTGCAAAAGAAGAATGCGAGCTTGAAGAAACCTGCGGCCAGCTGGAGCGCTTTGTTGGGGCTGAGCCACGAAGCATGTGCATTGATGACTTTGTTGGCGCTTGGCGGTCACGACAGCACCGGAACGACGGCGGAGTTGACGGATGTGGAGATCCTAGCGGAGGTTACTACTGAGCGCACAAACGAAGACGCAGCCGAGGTTGTACCCGCAAGCGCTGCTAGTGCCCCGCTCCCGACTTCGACCGAGGCTTCAGCGGTTTTGGCCCTACCGCACCGCTACTGCAGCGCTATAGAAGGCACCGGCCTGTCGCTAGTGGAACGTTTGGACTACGTTGAGGAAGTCGTGTATAACACGCCAGGCTACCCTGCTGTAGTACTTTAAGCCAAAAGAATAAATACTTTGAAGCACCAAGTGAGTATTTACGGCAAAATTCGTTCATTTATTGATTTGTACCAGTTTATGACTCGTTTTTTACGTGATTTTATATATCGAATTATGCTTATATCGAACTATTTCGTGGGCACCGCGCTGTTCGATATATCGAGGTTTCACTGTACTATTTCGCGAGACATCGAGGGGGGGGGGGGGGGGGGGGGGGGGGGGGGGTGTGTGTGGTGGTGGAAGGGAACGCTGTGTACAAATGCGGAGCGGAATCAAGCAATGAACGTTTTAGTAATCCCACACACAAATCTCGCGTTCACTTTCCTTTTGTTTTTCTACTTCAAAGAAGAGCTGATCGTACGGCGGATGCATTTTTGGAAGTATACAGGGTAGGCTCTTCAACAAGCGATGAAAGGTGTCGTTGGAAGAGTGTGGTATGGGATAAGACCCTCTGATTTCAGTTTCTGGTTTTTTCTGCAGGCTCCGTGTGCCACATGACGATATTTCGAAAAAGCACTTATTCGCGGACGCGGATTATATTGTAAGCCCGTCTCCGCGCAGCTCGCAGAGGATATATGTAGCAGATGAATGTCTGCGGGCGCTCACCTCACGACAAGACGACCTGATCCCCGAGTATAATTATGCATTGTCCATCGTACTTTTGTTGAGTATTCCCGAAATTAACACAGACTGGCTTGTAAATGGTGGTGATCAATATCTGAGGTATAATATTGGCAAACGTAACTGGCGTGCTGTCAGGTATGAGTGCTCCGCTGATTATGTAAGCGCACAAAACCGATTTAAATCGTAGTGTATAGCCGTAGCATGAACATCTGAGGACCGGCGGTTTCGGAGACACGGCTAGTAAATTCACGTCAATGTAACTACAATCGGCTCCATCATACGCCGGTTCCGCGACGCTGGCCTGTGACACATACCTGGCGCTTATACAGACCGAATATACCACACTAACATCGCGTCAGAAACATTTACACTCTCGTAAACACACCCCATTTGCGAACAGAGTGACTTCTCTACATAAACATAGATTTCAAACGCCCGCAAACGATAAATCTCAGTCGTGAACGTGCCGCAAAAGCAGCGGCGGCACTGGGGAGCGGGGCGCGGACTCCCACGGCTGCTTTCGAAACGGGCCGCTAGGGGGATTTCAGTGGCGCCCCTACAGGCCGCGCTCGAGGCGTATACTCCAAGAAATCGCTACGGTTGGGCGCTACTATACAACAACCCAGAAAGACCAATCAGCCTGACAAATGCTCGAATTTGCCGAATGGTGAGGTCCAGTTTAGGATTACAGTAAACAATAGAAGCCCTCACCGGTAATGAGGCGACCCATGTATCTGCCCGCAGGCATGTACATTTGGCCATTATGTACGACAGACAAGCATCGACTGCTGCCTCCAAGACGGAACCTCTGGTTGAGTGTGGATATATCCTGGCCCACTACCGCCGAATAAGTAGAATATTCCCGGCACCGCATTCACACTTACTAAGACAAGAAGCCCGCAGCCCCCAAAGACTATACAAACCAACTCATATCCCCATCGCAGACTTCTTTATTCTATCCTCCCCACTCTACGCTCGGCAACTTGTAATTTCTGTCCCTTACGCGGCACCCTACACCGTCAGGTGTAGAAGTGCCGACAAACACCAGGCCTACCCTCCCAACCTGTGCCTCTCTCACGAGCAGTGGGTGGCCTGCCTCGAAAGCCCGGAACCTGGGGCCCAGCGCGTACGGATGAAGACGGCCTGACCTGCCACCGAGGGCCAGGCATCCCTAGAGTTCCTATAAGGCGTAGCGCTAGGGTTTCGCGCCTGATTTACACATGCCGTCCGTTTCACCTTACGACAGGAAAACCCGCTTTCAGGGCGGCGCACGAGACCCCGTTTTGGATTCCCGGGACGTTCGCCAGCACCTTGTTTCCGTGGTGGCTCGGGTGGACACCACCTAAGGCCAGGCAGCTGGGCCACTTACTCTCCAGGCCATCCAGGAAAGCTAAGCAGCGCTCCCTGCAGAACTCCTGCAGTTGAAGGATTGCACGCGTGCACGGGTAGTTCCCGCGCCGGAGCTCATCAGATTCAGCTTCCTCCCACTATACTTCTTTTGCGCCAGGGGAGGATAGCAGGAAAAGCTACATGTGCGGTCGGGTTACGTTTGATAATGCCCTGAGTTAACTGACGATACTTGTGCCTGTACACGCTGAAACTACCCTCATCGGCACTGTTAATGCCAACTGGCGCAATCAAAACATTGAGCCAACTATCTCGTCAGCTATCTTCGACAGCAAGCGCTCGGTCCGTGTCCCCCCGTGCGCGGCCCTGACACGATGGGAAGTACTGCTCCACCTACGTTAACATCGAGTCACCGACTACCAAAACACGAGGCATGGCAAGATTGAAGTTACAAAGAGGGAATGAACAGCAGCCGGACGCGTGAAGCTACAGTCGATGACACGTTTTAACTGGGACTACAGAGTTCAACACGATAAACTTTCCGGCAGCGAATTTCTTCAAGAATCCTTTGTTAAAAGGGATTGGGCGATCCAGGAAAAAACACTGCAAAGTAGCGGTGAAGCGCTAGGCTTGCCGAGAATATGGGATCCAGGCACCAAACAAAATTAGATATCACAGCTACTAATTTCTGCAAAATACCTAACCTAAATAATTAAATGCGATCCCAGCAAAACTAAAAAAACGCTGCAAGGCAGCGCTGGTGCAAACAGAAAAGACATATTTGGCTTCCGACTGGTGCAGAACCACGCCGAAATTCCGGAGTTGCACAGTTGTACAGCTGGAGAATGCTGAGCACGCTGTGCTCGTCATGTGCGGGTAGGTTGAAGGAAGCGCAGCATGCGCGCAAAAAAATCATCACCAAATGACGTAAATTTAGGGACGTCCAGGAAGTCCCGTGAGTTGTTTACCATGACACCGCTTCTGCGAGGAAGAACCCACTGAGGGTGGATGGGGCTCCTCCCCCGAGCGGTGCACCAGTCACCTTTAAATTTCACTCTGGGTCCATCCAGGGCAGGGAGAAAAGTCAGTTGGGCGGCCCGAAAGGCTTTCGGGTAGGCCCGAGCCCGTGCACACCGCTAAAAAAGACGGCTCAAGAACACGATACTCCCTAATGCAATATTGGAGCGCAGTGCAAACTGCAGTCTTCTTGGTGACAGCATGTAGCTGCTGTGTCTCATGAAGTGACCATGTCATCAGTGAGCACACCACGGCAGACGCTACTCTGGCGTTTTCTCACAGCGCCTCGCTGCCACTGAGCATGTCTCGCGTGGCCTCTGCGTACAGCCCTCCCCATTCACACTTTCATCATACTTTCCTCCTCCGCCTTCCTGCTTGCTCTATCTCATTTATCTCCAGTGCCGCCGTCTGCGTTCGGTTACAACAAAGTCGACGGCCACACGAAACCACAGGAGTGAAGCGGGAACCTAAAGGTGTACTCACACAAATTTTCGGCGTTAATATTACTGCACAGAATTCCTTCACTCAACAGAATACCCTGGCTGAAATATGAGCGGCCTGCGACGCGGAGAACATAGTTCAATTGGATCTCGTTTATCGTGCCGACGGAGCAGCGCAGGGAGCGGCACTCAGCAAATGGACGTCAGCATGACACCACCCCGTGAAGCCAAAAGACTTGACGCGACAGCGCTCGTCAAAAGCTTGTGGCGTCACTTCACGCGCGCGACCCCACAAGCGGCGAGTGGGCGCAACACCCTCTCAAGCGGACGCCGGTGACGTCCGCACAAAGCGGTGAGGTCATGCCAGGATTCTGTCATATGCGCCTTTCTGGACGAAAGCGCGGGAATTTTAAACAAACGACCTCCAGGCCTTTTAATGTAATTAACTATCGCACACTGAAGTATTTGAAGTCCTGCTTCCTGTTTGCCAGACCATTAAGCATCGATAAAAGCAATAAAAGTGGAACATAAAAATTAAACATATCTTGACTCGCCTCAAAAAAAGTTATGCCTGAGATATGCCTCCTTCAATTAGCACTTGCTGATATAAGTAGGTAATACTATCATATGATACACATTATTACTGATGGCTCATCTACGCCTGTCTGCAGTTCTTCTGGGCTCTTCATTTCATCAACCGGCCAAGAACTCTCATACCGTCTTGAGCGCCCAACGTCATCTACATCTGCTTAGCTTCATGCTATCAAGCAAGCACTTCACTACATTCTCCGCAAGCAGCAAGCACAGTGGGTAATCTTCACAGATTCGAAGACAGCGCTGAAAAGTTTTCAGGCCAACTTCGCGGACCTCTGAAATGCGCTTCGCCTGCAGCCGCATCGAGCGAACACGCTTCACATGGGCTGTGCAGTTTTTCATTCAGTTGTGCGCAGATCGATTCCCCGCCAATCTTCGACGCTGCCAGCGGACTCATCTCGCCGTAGTGCATCTATGGACGCTTGTTTGTGACCAGCTGGTGCACTCTCGACGAATTCCCGACTCTTTCCTGGACGAGCACGCTAGCCCTAATCCCAGCGGTTAGGCCTCGCCCGATTGCGTTCCATGCAGGGCTCGCCTGGCGACGGGGGCCGTGCCGCGGAGTCCCCTAGTTCCAACTCAAGCGAAGCGGACGAAAACACGATGCTGCACGACTCCAGCGAAGGTGACAATGCAGAAGTCTACTCCAGTAACAATTCAGACTGGATCAACGTCGTCACCAAAGCCCAGCGGAGACGACTGCGCAAGACAAACAATGAGGTAGGCCTGACCGCCGCGTCTTCAACTCCGTCTTCGCCGCTCATACGCAAGGCCACCCCCAGGCCAAGACCCCTGCCCCAAGATGACTTTAAATTGGTCTTGCGCCCACAAGGCGGCCTCAAGCTCGCGAACATAGAAATGGCCGAAATTTCTCTGGCTCTGTTGAACACGATAAACTTCACCTGGCGCCAGGCTAACCTCAAGGTTCGCTTAGATACCGTGCGAAATATAGTCACGATCAGCACACCGTCCTCAGATGCAGCCAAGGCTCTAAGCAACGTGAGACAACTCAGGATCGCCGATACTACCCATGCCGTCACCCTGTATGGACTAGCGCCCGATGGTTCATCCAAGGGACTGATTCGGGGAGTGCCCCTGCGCTTTTCTGAAGCCAAGATCCTTGCCAACATTGACCAAAGCCAGCGCGAAAAAACATCTCCCTCGCGAGGGGCACGATCAAATGCAGAGCATTTCCGCGGGGGGTGCGCCTGCAAGTCGTATGGATTACGTATGTGTTGTTGTAATTGTTGTCTTCCAGCGTATACATTGTCGATGAAGTCGCTGGTGAAACGTGCCGTGAACCCCCTGCCGCGGCTATGACGCAACGTGGAGCGGCTATGACGCAACGTGGCGCGGCTATGACGCAACACAATCCAACACAATCCACTTTAACCCAATCCAATCCAAATCCAAACCAATCCAATCCAATTCCATCCAAGCCAAGCCAAGCCAAGCCAAGCCAATCGAATCCAATCCAATGCCTCTGGCGAGAGAGTGTTATAGCGCCAAAATCGCGCCACCACTCGAACGCGTGATGTTGACGTCACGATCACGCCACAGATGTTAGCGACCGGAGCACGCGCGAACGACATATGTGGTTTAAGCGCGAACCGACCGCGGCCAGAGAGCGCGATGCGAGCGCCCCCACATGTTCTTGCGCGCGAACCGACTGTTTATCAGCGCGAACCCAACGCGGCGAGAGAGAGTGTTGCGCACGTCCCCACCTGTTGTGCGCCCGAACCGAACGCGGCGAGAGAGGGCGTTGCGAGCGGAGAGAAGGCGAGGAGGACGCGGGGGAGAGGGCGCACCTGTGGCCGACGGTTGAATGAGTCAAGGATATAAGGCGTGTTCGTAACCTTCCATTCGGTGTCGGCTTTGTGGTGCAGTGGGTAGAGTACCATGTACCTTGCGTTCCGCCCGCAGAGTCGTTGGTTCGGAACCTGGCGCCGGTAAGTATTATTTTTTTATATAGTGTAGGGGGAGCGATGCGGACTACGGACGCCAACGCGGGTGACATCGTGAGTTACTGAATTGCTCTGCATTTAAAAGAACAAACCCATTTTTCCTCTCCTGCACTTTTTTTTTTTATTACGCACAGGCAGGCAGTGGCGCAAGTGCACGACCGTCTTTACCCCAAGGCAGGCTTAGCTCGCACAGTGGCAGGTGAAGCTCACCGCCCGGTTACCACAAAAACGGTTGTTTCCCCATCCAGCGCATGTTCGCGGCAGGGGGAGGCGGGAGACGGGGGAAGAAATGCGGGGATTTCATACAGTGGGAATTTGAGTCAAGGGGAAAGGGTCATCGGAAATTACGACTGGAGAAATGCGACATGGGGATACCGGCTACACCCGAAAATATTTTGTGTTCGCCGCTTCTACCAGCGTGCGTGTGGTACGCCGTGTTACCAGACCTTACTGGTCTGAGTGAACGCTCTACGTGATGTGAACACTTTTATTTGAACCATAGTTCCTTAACCTTACTCCGATATTCCAAAACAGGGCCTCTGGACCTTCTCGCTAGAATAAAGTCATGTGTTCTATTCGTGTTTATAGATTTTTTGCTACCAAACCCGGTATAGATTGTTTCTAGCTGTGGTTATGATCTGCAACCATACTTCTTTTTTTTGCTTTCAGGTGCAGTAAAACCAGGATATAATGAATGCCGCAAGAACGGTCTTCAATTAACTAAATCCATTATTCGGAATGGATAAGCCCGCCCCCCTCCCACCTTTCCAAAAAAAAAAACGCTAGTCTTTTTTCTTACTACGCTGTAGCTATTAGTACCATTCAATGTGTATCGTGGTAGGACATATTGAAGTTGGTAATTAAATGGAAAAGAGAACGTTCAATCTTTTATAATGAAGTGGGGTACCATCCTTCAGCGAAGTTCATGCGGCAAGAAAATTTTGATTTTATAACGATGAGACAAAGTGCATGTGTTGCGTATAGGGCATTGTCTATGTTCGTAGTATATGCGTGCCCTATCATAAACAATATTCTTGAGAGATTATTAAAACAACAAAAATCGTCGCGTCATTGGAGAAGGGTTGGGTATAAGCATCCGTTTTTACACTGGATTTTTATCAGGCGTGTTTTATTACCTTCAGCAAAACTTGGCAGAACACAGGTATGCCCACTTCTTGAATAACGTCGTCTTAGGCCAGTGCTAATTATCGTCTTTTTTATTATAATTTCGTGGCAGAAGGAAAGCACACACTACATTGCAGCCACGTCAATCGCTGAAGCTCTTTTTTATCTCGTGTTGCACAAGGAAAGTTTGCATCGACAGCAACAACCGCTTTAGAGGCGCCGCCGTCTCAGCCATGAGAGCTAACCGGGAAGGATTGCTTCCGGGCCTAATCAGTATTGACACCGGACCGACTAAGCCTCCAAAGCCTCTGAAGGAAGCGGTTAAGGTTGTATGTTTATTTTTTCTGAACAAAGCAAACGAAAGAGAGTAGCGAGAGGGGGAGGGAGGGAAAGAAAGAGGGAGAGAAAAGGAATAACCCAGAATGAGTGCGACGAAAAGCCGCATACGCTCAAACCATGCATATTGAGTCCACACCAAAAATGAAAGCAAACGCGTTGAAATGGTAAAATTTCGAGTTTACTTAGTACAGAATAAACGAGCGCAAACACGAATGCCCTGCAAAGAGCGGAGCCATATCCAACAAATACACTCGTGTTGTTAAGGGGAGTCTGCTGTTTCTCCCAAACGCAAGGGAGACTAAAGATTTGTTTTTTTTTATAGATGTCCAAAAAAGTACACATGCTTAACATAAGAACAAAAGACAGTCACGCCAGGGAAGTTGGTCTAGAGTGATGCGCTACTACTTGCTTTGCTGGCCTGCGGGAGTTAAGAGGAACCAGCTAACACTGGCGAAGCGAGTAGAAAGCCTGTAATAGGCCTTCAACGACATCGACGTAGGCAGGGAAAAATAGGCTAACATCGCGGCACTGCGCAGACCGACAGTGTTTTCTCAACCTTTGAAGCAGGTTTGTTTCCGGGTTTAAAACTTTGTACCTCTCTTTTGGCTCTTCTATAGAAGGCCGATCACGCGGTAACGTGGCCCAAAGTAGGGAGCATCGGGGCTGTCACTAAGAAAGCGGGGGAGGAACGATACCCATGGTGATCCTTGCGCCCTGTACACGCTGCAACGGCGGTGTTTGGCTACCGGGGAACGTGTGTGCGCTGACTTCCGAAGAATGAGGTAGAAAATATAGCACTCGGTTCCCAGCGATGTGATATCACCATTAAAAAATTGACCGCGTGTCTGCTGACTTCGCTGCAAATGTCGTCGAACGATACGGCCAGCTCTGCCGTGCGAATGCCTCTCTTCTCTCCCCTGCCCACCTCTCGCGCTTTTCCCCTCGCGGCTCGGTCCACCCACCTCGATAAAGATGGTGAAGGTTTGTTCAAGTAAATTCAATTTTCCGGCATTGCACTTAGAACCTTTAAATGCCGCCACGATGTGTAGGCTTGGGCGCGAGCGCTTTTTCAATTATATTCAAAACATTGATTTCGATCCGCTAAAATCTAATTTCAAATAAAAGAACACTGTTAGTAGCAGTTATGTATGGATGTTCTGCCTCAAATATGCCTAACGGCTCTTTTTTTTCTCAACAATTTTGACAAGTTTGAAGTATGGCACTGGATTTCGTGTTTTGGGAACGCTTCGCTAAATAATCTTCTCGTTTCTGACGTTTATAATAAACCGGGTGGCTGAACCAAGCAACAGACACGGAAAATAGCGAAACAGACAGACCAAAATTGTAGGGTTTAGGTACATCTGCCCCTTTCATTCCAAATGTCCCCTGCCTAGTAAATGCTTACCTTCTCTTTCCCGCTCATCGCCCATGCTGTTCATCTCCCGAATCGTTCCTCCCCCCCCCACCCCCCCAAAAAAAACACGCTAGAGGTTTGCTCAAGTCAATTTAAATTTACCGCGTTCCATTGTCCAAGTCGGGTGCCTCGAAGCCAGCGCTGCCCTACGCCGGAGACGACCGTGAATCGAGACACCCTACCCCACAACCTTTATAGAACCACGCTGCCCTACTCCACGAGCGTTTCAAGCGGAACGTGGAACCTATCTAGTGGAACCTTTTGTTGCTGTTGCCGTATGATTTCTCAAATGCCGCCAGGAGCACGGGCAACAACAGGTGACGGTTTTCTGCTGTTGATATAGTATTTCAATTGCTATTGGAAAAACCAAGGAACCATGAAATTTTTAATAAAGGAACATGACAAATATCACTTATGCATTGATTTTCTGCCTTATATTGGGGTAATTTCCTGTTCTTGTTCAACAATGTTGTCAAGTATGAACATTGTCACCGGACTTCGACGATTAGGTTTGGCTGTAGGTATATAAGACCCACATCCAAATCTTCCGTTTCACATTGCACAGCTTCCGTTTCACATTGTCCGGGTGGCTGAATCGAGTAACAGACAGGCAGACAGACCAAAATTTCTGCGGTTGAGTAGCTCAAGAAAGGCTATCGTCTTTGAAAAAAGCTACCGTCTTTAAAAACTCTTTCGTAAGCGGCAAGAGTGCAGACGTCCCGTTTTACTGCAAGCCTGTGCCGACGAAGCACAAGTAAATTTTTATTACACCCCATCATCAGGGAAATGTTCTGTGACCTTGCATCGTGGATGCTTTTTCACAAATGGCAGGAGGCGGGTGCTGCCTAAAAGCATACCTTTAACCCTTTGAGACTCTGAGAATTTCACAGGACGTAATATTGAAACTAAACTGCTGCCATGTGTCGTCTATTTCTCAGATTTGTCACGATTTTAGACAGTAAGCAGCTTTTGTAATGCAGGGAAAGAAGTTGTAACAGAGTATAACCCCCAAAATCACGCAAAAAAGCACCATTCAAATAAACAGACAAATATGTTATTGTGATGGTATTCCTTAATGCGTTCGAAAAAAATCTACCATCTGCCCATAGCTATCATTTTAAACACCGCAACCGAGTGCGCTTAATCAAATACACAACTTTCCGCTGTAATAATACGATGCCTCTGTATCCGCGCGATTGTTTAGGGGGCGGGGCAGGGCGAAAGCCGAAATATAGTGAGGCTTTGACAATCTCTGGTAAATGTAAGCCACACTTGGAGGAGAGAGAGAAGGAGAGAAGGCTCATTATTTAAAAAAGGCAGAGAGTTTTGCCGGCGTTTGCGATGGCCTACATGCTTCTCTGCTAATGGGTCGGGGATGTAGGGAAAACAGTTCCTAGAGAGAGGTGGGCAGAAAAAAAACAAAAAACAAACAAAAAAAACACTGGCGTGGCTTAACGGGCTTGACGGACTATTTTGTAGATTGTGCCACACAATTCACAATTTTGAAATGTGGCCAATGTCCTCCAATAATGAAAACAAACTTTTTAGAGCCTGACGCTGCTTTGAGGGGCAAGTCCATGGTCCTAGGATGGTCTTCAAAGTTACTGGCCCTTGATCTAGGCGTTCAATATCTTCAAAAAAACTGGATCTTGTTGTCAAGTAGGCCACACATTCTAATTAAATTTGTTCAACGGTTTCTATGGAAGAACAGTTATCACAGTACGGGTTGGTCGTGAGTCCCAGGCAAAAAAGGTAACTGTTGGTGGATGCCGAGTTCAGTCGTTGGCGATGATATAACGTCTCCAGCCTACCAGGGAGCTGTCTTGGAAGTCTTGACGTCAATTCAGGGTCACTCGCATGCAAAAATACTTCGTTATTCGGTTCGTTGGGCCATAGCTGGTTTCTTTCAGTTACTGCAAAGCGATGGGCCATGGTTGAAGCATCTATTTTTGTAAAGTACACTTGGCGGTATTTCCGGTGGTTAATGCCTATCCGGGCCGCTTCATCGGCTTTTTGATTTCCAATAATACCACAGTGGCCAGGTATACATTTCCATTTTATAGAGTTTCCAGCAATAAGCGAGGTGGTGAAGGTAGGAGATATCGGAGGCTGCGGTATGGTGAGGGGAAGACATGCTCCTCCTTGACAAAATTTGCAGAGCTGCCTTGGAGTCTATAAAGATGCTCCACTGATGCGGCTGGTGGCGTAGGACGTAAATAATTGCTTCTTTATGGTCATATAGCTGAGCCGCTGTAGATGATGTTGGTCGCTCCAGACGAAATGAAAACATTTCACCCGTAAATGGAACGTACATTCCAGATGAAGGGCTTTGCGGGGAGGACGATCCATCCGGAAATATGTGAGTTCTGGCCGATGCATTTTATACATGTATTCTAGCACGATATGTAGTATTTCAGTATGGGGCATTGTCTTCTTGGGGCCAATTCCAGGGATGCGACATTGAATTTGTAAGGGAGTAACGTTCCATGGAGGGAAATTTCGAGGCATTATTTGTTTCGGCTGGTTTGGAATTAACAGGAGTATTCTGCCAATTGCTTGGGCGAATCCAGAGCTCGAGCAGCTTGAGGTTACGCGACTTAAAAACTGATTTCTTGAGTGAAGCCGATGCCTCAGGTGCACGCGGAGAGTATCCTGTTTTTTAATCACGTCAAAAGACAAACAACGTGCCTCTGCAAGGGTTCCGACGCTGGAAGATCCCTTCGGAAGCCCAAGACAGATGCTCAAATTGTTGTTCCTTGCTGCCTTAAGACTCTTTTTGCTTGTGTCTGATATTCGTTGTAGGATTGGGAGGCTGTACTTCAGCACACCATCCACATAGCCGTTGTGCAGCATGACCATAGAATGACAAGCACTGCCCCAGCGTAAACCCGCGAAACATTTTAAAACTTGAGTGGCCGAAGAAATGCCGGCCCGTAACGGTTTAACCTCGGGTGACCAGGTCAAGTTGCTATCTATTAGAATTCCCACAAATCTCTGAACTCGTGCATATGAGAGTGCGCGGCCGCCTAGAATCAGGGGATAACAATCCATTTTTTTTTCGTGTGAAGGCCATCGCTACACTCTTACCGGGGGACAGCTGAAGGCCACGGGCTGCGAGGTAGCTAGAGATGTTATGTTGGACTTTCTGTTGGCGCTCCTGTGTAGATCGCCGAGGACGTGAGGCACACCAGATACAGATGTCATCTGCATATAGTGTTATCTTCACTCCACGAGGGAGGACTCGCTTGAGTGAAATGAGGGCTAGGTTGAATAGCAGTGCACTTAGTGCGGCACCTTGTGGAACACCCTTTTCTACAGCGTAGTAATATGTGGGGCTGCTTGGAGTAGACATAAAAAGCTGCCGTCCATCAAGGTAGCCCGCTATCCATGCGTATATTCTGTCTCCGAGACCATGGTCTACAAGAGCGGCAAGGATTGTTCCGTGAAAGACCGAGTCGAAGGCGGCTTTGATGTCCAGGAAAATGGCGGTTGGTGTACAGCCGGAATTGAGTGACTCTTCGATAGAAGACACTAAAGCGATAATGTTATCAATCGAAGATCTGTTTTCACGGAAGCCATTCATTTCTTGGGGAAAAATTTTCCTGCTCTCAAGATACCAGATCATTCTTCAATGTATCATTTTTTCCATTAACTTTCCAACACAACTGAGCAAAGCAATAGGCCGTAAAGATGCGTAGCTTGTTGGTGCTTTCCCAGGTTTCAAAAGTGGTACTATTTTTGCAAGTTTCCACTGCGCAGGCACTTTCCCTTTTTGCCAAATTTAATTATAGAATTCCAAAAGGCGCAGCTGAGGAGGCCGTGACAAATGAGCTATGGCCTTATGGCCTCATAGATGACGCCGTCATGGCCTTGTGTGGAGTGCTTGTTCACATCGAAGTAGCCGAAGAAAGCTCTTCAGTTGTAAAAGGAAGGTCAAGGGCTGGTTCTGACACTCCGGAGCTCGTAGAGCAAGACACACGCACAAGTCGGGGTGAAGGCGTTGATGACGTTGAGAGAAGTCTGCAATATTCCTCGGAGACTTCTTTTAAGGGTGCGCGCTCGTGCAGAAAGAGGGAAGTGAACGGATGTAGCTGCTGGCTGCGTTTGCGCGTTCCATTTACAACACGCCATATGCGTGTCAGAGCTTGCCTCGAATTCAACGTAGCAAAGAAGCTCTTCCAACGTTGCTGACGTAGCTTGTTTAGGTGGCGCCTGAAATGTCTTTGCGCTCGTCGGGAAGCTCGCAAGTCCTCCATACTTTTGGTTCGTATCGCCTTTTGCTCCACTCGTCTTCGTATCGCGCACAGCCTTTGATACTTCGGATCATTTTTTGGTATATCCCGGCGCTTGCTTAGGCTGCGGGTCGTTTCCCGCAAACAAGATGCAAGTCGTGACGTCCGCTCAAGAAAATGTGCTGACACATCGCATGAACAAGGATGGAACCCTCATAGTTACGGTGTCAACACTAGCTGCAGCCAATCGCCTCCTTGAATTCACGAAAATCGCTGGTATGGCCATCCGAGATTCTGTTCCGCGCGCCTACTCAGCGAATTTTGGCAAGATTCTCGGCGTGCGTCTAGAATACACCGACAGTGAACTGCTCGGGTATCTACGGTACCAGGTGTAATATCTGTGAGATGACGAGTCTCTTACGTTCCCGATGAAAACGGGACAGTCACAGAGTCACGACGTGGATCAGTGATTCTGGAGTTTGCGAATGACTCCCCCTTGCCTGCAGCGGTCGCCAACGAACTTTGGCGGTCGCTAAACCAGTTTATGGATGATGCAGAAGCTCCTGCCACCGGTTCCCGGCTCGGACACACTGCCAGAACCACAGCCCGTCACGACCGAAGCCAGTGATCAAACGACGAAACGTTTACCTCTTTTTTTCTCTCATTTTTTTTCTTTCACAGCAGCCTTAAATTGGCTTCAAAATGTGAAATAAACGTGTTCAACAACAACAACCCTTGCCTAAACGGGCATACCTTGGGTTTTGTAGCTGCCCCATACAGGAATTTATAGGTGCAGCTACGCAGTCCTTTAAATGCCAACGATACGGGCACATTGCCAAGCACTGTAATGGTCCTGTGCGGTGCAAAGTTTGCGCTGGGCCACTTGCACGAAAAAGTAATATTGTAAGCACTGCCCCTCAACCAGAAAATTCACAGCACAAACACCTAAAAATCTCAAGAATCGAGTGGACATCCTTGATAACCTGAGTATATTCGTATATACTTGTAAATTACAAAGAGAGTAAAATGAAATCCACGCCGATTTCTGCCCCTTAATTGACATTTACCTTCGCGTAGGATAAATACAATCAACGTAACAGATTATGCACATGCAAATAATGCCTCGAATGTCCTGTAACACGGAAGCTAATAGAGAGAATCCCATGTATTTTTTTAGGCAGCCAACTGAAAAATTCGTCACGGGTGGTTCTGAAAGGTCATCTATTCATACAAGGAACAAAATTTACCAGACATTAGTGTCTTTTACGCCATGCGACATTACAGCACGGAATATTTTGAATAACTTTTGGCAACGTAACGCATTTAAGCTCAGCAGTAACTACAACGTTTAAAATAGAGGTTGGCAGAGCTCGGGACCATCTAACTACACCTTAACGGCGTGCCCGTTGGGGTCGATTGCATACACGGTGCAGGGGTGCTATTCCAGAAGGCCCAAGTTTGAGCGAAACTCGGGCGAGGCGGAGCTTTATTGATAATCATAAGCAAGAGCTAATATTTCGGGGCAGGGTTAAGACGCTTTTAAAAAGCGATTAATGCAATTTGTTGATCATTGAGGTGACGCAATTTTTCCAGGACAGTGCGCTCAAAGGATGCGCGACTAGGGCGTGGCGCATCTTTTAGTGCGTTCTCTCGTTCCACTGCTGCACTGGTGGGTACTGAGGGCAAGGAAATGAAACTACTTTATTTTATTGCGTTTTTACTTTAATAATCTGTATTTCGCTACAAAGTTCATTTTATTTGTTATTCTTGGCGTTCATATCAGCTTTTTGCCTGAAATGTTTCGTCCTGAGAAGTCGTTTCTGCCGTCGGTGGCAGACAGTGCAATCACGAGACCATGGCCGACTGGCAAAAAAAGAAAGCGGGTGATAGAAGCGCGCCACATTAAAAACAGTTGGTGTTGGTATTACGTTATCGAAACCGTCCACTTTTCCACACACAATTTCCTCGGCACGGTCCAGTCTACCAAAGTGCTTTTAAGGCGAAAGCATGGTCATACGTATTTACAACTTCTTTTCTAATACCTTGTACTTGCGCCTTTTTCCTCGCTTACGTTTCTTTGTCTTTTGGCACGGATTAATTTAACGGGCTTCTTTTCGGCTATGAAGTGTTTGTGTCCGTTTCTTCTCTTTCTTTTGTTCTTCTTAGTGTGCAAGCAGACTGGAACGCGCCACAGCCTCCCTAGAACCTGCGTTCTGCTAAGGTTGTATGCACCTGTCCTACTCTTGTGACATCACGTTCAGGCTTCGCTCTGCCCGCCATATTCTACAACTGTTACTTTACAAATTCACAGTGTTGTGAATTTTGCGAACGGGACACGTTAGTTCCTTAAAGCTCCCAATTGCGGGCCAATCGCCAGGTGGCCATGTGTTAAGCAACAAGGACAACTTTCCAGATTTATTTTATCTATTTTATTTTGCTCCTTACCACTTTTCTTCGAAGAAGCTCTCCTCAGTCGATTTTTTTATATAGTTCAATCTCCTCATAACCCTACCCGCTGAGGTGGCTCAGTAGGAGAAAGCGTCTTAGCTAAGACGTTGCGCTGCTGAGCACGAGGTCGCGGGTTCGATTCCTGGCCGCGGCGGCTGGTTTTCTGATGGAGGCGAAAAGCGAAAACGCCTGTGTGTACGAGATTTCGGCGAAACTTAAAGATCCCCAGGTGGTAAAAAATGAATCCGGAGCCCTCCACTACGGCGCGCCTCATTGACTGCGTTGCGTCAGCAAGTTAAACCCTACAATCAACCAATCAATCTCCCCATATCCTTCCCTTCTTTCGCGTCCGTCCCACTCCCGCTTACTATCCCTCTGGCGTGCCGCGGTTACTTTAATTCTTAGCTCTACCCTTTACTCGCCTTCCGTGCTCTGCTTCCTGCCATACGACAGTGACGGTGAACAAAATGCGTTGAAATGTGTAAAGGTCGCCTCTGACAATAGGCGTGCGCAGTTGATTTTATAGCGAGGATAATGAACACATCCAACAGGCCATAAAGCTATCGGGGTATGTGCCGTACCCGCATCAACCATGTGGAAGAGTAAAGTAGGATCTTTGTCCAATTCTGACGCGAGGATAAGCGCGAAAGACGTGTGAGGGGAAGCAGATGAACCTGATAAGGTGCATGCGCGAGAAATGAGCTGGGCTATCTCAAAGCTCGGACCTGCGTTCCTATCGCCTAAATCCCTGCGATTAAACCACCTCAACCAGCTATCGGTGCGTCGGCTGTCTCCTTGCCAGTATATGTATTACGTATAAGCTGTCCTTCCGGTAACCTTCTCACAAGAAATGCGCGTCACGCAACCCCTCGAGGGAGTCTGTTTGCCGTGCTGATGATAAAAACAAACGCACAGTCATGCAACGCTTCCTTCGAAACTGTTTTGCGAGCAGACGATTACTGAAGTGCACGCTCCGGCTGCAGACGGATAGACGCGCGGTAGGCACCCGTGGAAACCATGTCCGCCAAACCACCTAAAAGAAAGGCGAGGTCTGGGAAACACGTTTCCACTGATCGTATTGCACAGGCAACGGTTCACGGTCGGATGGTAGTGGTCGATGGTGCGCTCGCCACCAACGCTTCTGTAGAAGCTGCCCGTCGCGTAAAACCGCAGGGCACACTACACTTACTCTTCGACGGTCATGAAGCGAAAGCAGTGTTGTACACGTTCCTCTAAAATAGGAACGAAAGCTCGTTCCTCGTTCCTTCCCAATTGTGAAACGAGTTCCCGTTACAAGATCCTTTATTGCGAAAGGAACGCGTTTCAGTTCCACTTCGAAAATTGGAATGTGCCGTTACATTAACGTTAAAATGAGGTTTTTAAATTAAAATATAGTATCCGATAATCCTGGGACAAAATTAAGTGAGAGATTTGAAACTCACATCGAACTACGTAAATTATACGAATATTAACACCACCAGCAGCAGATTATCTGGAGATAAAGATAATCAAGAGAAAATCTCCTGGGCGAATTTTTTTAGGGAGCACAGGACAAACTCCTAACGGCTCTAGGACATTTCGGGGCAGGATGTTTCGGTGCGGAAATTTTGGTGTAAAGACATTTCGTTGCGCAAACTTTTCGGCGACCAAATTATCCGGTGCTTGCCTGTTTGCGACAGCTGTTATATTTTTATCACCGCTTAACGTGGGTTATGGCCAAAACAACCTGGAGCAGTGAATTATTTTTGATTGATGCCATGTTTGATCTTTGCCAGGTATTTTTAGAAATTCTACATTTATATATTTTTGTTTAATACCTATTCCTGGGGACACCTGTTATGCAGCCGATTGAATTCTTTATCACACGTTTTTTTTTTTTGCATTTATGACAGGTCGTTAATTTATACTCGCTTTTTTTTTACCTAAGACAATTCACCGGTGTTTACGATGGTCCGATGCCTTTTTTGTATTTTTTTAAATTATACACCCTGAAATTACATAAATTACATGCACACTCTCAATATCCAAAACGTAACAAACATTAGCTAGCCACCCATAATGCAGAAAACCTTATGAAGGGTAATACGTAGGCTGGGCTGCCTTGCTAAAATGAATTTGCGAACACTTGTCTAGGATATTGTCGTGGAGGAAGAACGGGCCTTTTTGAAAACAGCCGCAGCTTCTGATGTCCTAAATGTTGATTAAGCGCGTACGGGTTGTGCATACAAATTCCACCCATCCTGTTCGGGAAAACCAACCTTCGTTTTATGTTTACATGCCAAATCACCCCATTTTAATTCTTTGTCCTTGCGCCCCCCCCCCCCCTCCCCGTCTTCACGCTCGAATCTCGACCAGATTTCTTTGTCAGTCATATTATTTTCGGTTTCTTATGAAAATCCTACAGGCGCGGCGGAGTTCACAGTCTCCGAAGCCTCACCGCAGTGATACAGGAAAATGATTTACATTCACCAGAAGCTCACGAAATCTCGGTAATGTGAAACAAAAAGCCACCCAAAAACCCGCTGAGAACACAATGGCCACTATCATTTGCTGGCTACGTACGCCCTTCCGCGCGTCGCGGTCATACCAACGGCGCCCCCTCACCAGGAATCGCTCGTTCTTCGCCTTCAGTCGCCCCATAGGGAATTAACTCTTCAAGTCATGCATATCATGGACAACCCAGGCATGCATCGCTTTCTCCCATTATAAGGTGCAAAAAAATTGAATAGGCTAGTGTGACGAGAGCGGCAACAGTCGTTTTCAAGTTTTCGAAGTCCAGTTGACGCAATGGTGAACCGCAAGTGACACCCCTCTCTCTCTCTACCAAGGGGGTTCGTAGCCGGCGGGGCTCAGCCTTCCCCTCCTTTAAGACCACCGTAAGTGCGATCGTTGGTTGGTTAGTTTTAAGTATAACCAACACCGAATGCAACGAACACGAGGTTGATTGAAAAAATAATTAAAACGGACTGCACACGCGCTTAATCTACCTCGTCTTTTCTTTTTTTCGCGGATGTTTTGCTGGAGGGGGGGGGGGGAGGATGGACTAAAAGCAGCAGCGTCTTGCACCGTTGGGCGAAGTGAAAGCAAAGCGCTTTGGTAACACTTAAAGTAGTATGGTTGTTCACGTGAATGTTAAAATAAAAAAGGCTGAATGGATGCAAATTAACAACGTTAGTGTTTACCTTCTACTACAGAAAATGGGTTTTGCGTGGCAATACTCCGCCAGGGTTTAGCGTTCGTTTCCACGCACGACGGCGCAAGCACAAGTCTCGAACACAAAATCATATCAGGTCACCGAATTACAATATTAAAGCTACCTTGTTTAAAGAATGTCTGGGACATCCTGTGACTCAAAATGTCTGTGCCAATATGTCGTGCACCAAAATGTCCGTGCACAGAAATGTCCGCACCGAAACGTCGTGCACCTAAATGTCCGACACCGAAATCTCCGGATCCCGTATTAGACAATCTTTCCCCGCCAGGGACCAATTCTATCTGCCAGACGCGCGTCCTGGCCTCCCCAGACAAACGATTAAAGGTGAAAAGCATTCTCGCGGCTACGCTATTCACTCGTCCAACGCCACGTAAGTTCAACCAGCATAAAAGCAAGCACAAGCTGCGGCCTGCTGCGTGGTTGTTCTTCTGCCTTTGACCTTCGAGGAAGCACTTACGGCTGAAGGGCGGGAAAATTGACCAGCTTATAAGAAGAGAAATGCAGTAGCGACTTGTGGATTTTTGTACTCGAGCCTTGGCATCAAAAACAGCCAATTCCTAGTGATGTAACGGCAGGAACGCCGTTCCTTCCGTTCCTTCAAAAACCTAACGAGTTACCGTTACAGTTCCACCGACCCTTAATAGAACGGTGGCGTTCCTCCGTTTCTCCAAAAAGGAACTAGTTCCAGGAACGCCGTTCCTTGTAACGCCGTTTCGTACAACACTGAGCGAAAGCCGCCTCTGAGTTGTCGCAAACGGGGGTCTGCCACTAGACGACTGCACAACCAATGCACACCACTTTTCGAGCGCTCAAAATAAGCTCGAAATTCATCCTTCATTTAAAAGATCTGTCGGGGTAGAAATATGCCTGCTACGGCGACCATACAAATAAACCAAGCCGCAGCAGCAGCCACTACAGGCGTCCCGAGTTCAACTCGGCCGTGCAAAATCATGCCCGAGTTTCCTCCGAGTTCTAATGTCAGTCAAACACAACCAGCCCATTCGTGGGCGCGGCGTAACAACCGAATCCACACCCACCCATGGCGTCCACTTAGTGTGGGCGTAGCGTCATAGGCACGAAGTCGGCATTTGATGCCCGCTAGCAGCAACAAGAACTTAGCACAAAACAAAAATGAAGTCCCCAAGCCACCGCCAGCCAATGGTGCCACAGTCGCGGGGGTGTTCCATCCGAACCGGAGTTCAGTATCTTACGAGCCGATAGGAGAAGCCAAGACGACACGATTTTGTTATGGGAGCCTTCTTCATACACTGTGAAAACACGCTCGATGACAAATGAAACAACTTCAACGTCTGAAACGCGTTCGCCAATTCTTAAACACGCTCTTGACACGGGACGATTTCTGACAAGCGCTCGCCGTGCACACTCAAGTTGCCGTATACAAAAGCCATATTTGATGGCCGGGAGCAGGGCGCGTTCCGTTGGCTACAGCTGACCCTTCTGATTACTTGGTCTGTGCTTGCGCAGAGCTGCACTGCGGCTACCGTTAAGCCAAGTAGCAAACATAATTCAGTGGAAGAATTGAACACAGAGAAAATCGGAGCGCCCTGCGCGGGCGTGGCCAACAGCCAGGCTGGAGATTTCAAAGTACCGATTTCAAAGACCGATTTCAAAGACCGATTTCAGATGGTGCTGCATGAGGAAGATAGCAGGAGCCGTACTTTATCAACGTAAGTGGCCCCAATACAGCACGCTGAATATGCTAGGCGTTCTGCGCCAATTCCGGCGGTTTCGCTCGAGGTGTATCAGATGCTCCACTATCTCTACTTTCATAACCCAAGCGGCTGGAAAATGGGGAGTAGGCGCAACTCGGGCCTTCTGGAATAGCGCCCAAGTTCATGGCGTGTAGTGAAAACGCTTATCCGCGAGCCGGTACAGGAAGAACTATGCGCAGGCTGCGGAAATGAGCCAGAAACCATGCGACATATTGTAACGGAGTGCAAAAGTATCCGTCCAGTCCTCAGTGATGGAGCCATCCAGCTTCCGGAAGCCCTTGGCTTTAAGGTTAGCGGAAAAGTGAACTGGACAGCAGTAGAGGTTAGTAAAAGAAGGTTAGAATGTTGGTGGGAAAAGAGAAGAGAACAATCTGGGAAGACACGCGAACAAAGAAGTCAGACAAGCACAAAAATTTCGTAAAAATATTTTTTTTATTTTGACATTGTTTTTTATTTATTTTGTTTGTATTTTTTGGCGAGGTGATTGTACAGTGGCGTTGCGACTAAGGCCACCCCGTTACAAAGGGGAAGCCACTAAGCATCATCAGGTCAAAACCCGAAAATGTTGGTACACAACTTGAAATTAAACGATCAGCAAATGGCTAATATTGCCAAAAGCCTGGAAACGGAAATTGAGAGACAACCTACGAAAGATTGGGAACACAGCAAACTGATTGGTTTCATTCAAGGAAACACAAGGAACACGAAAGAACGCAACTACTGGAAAGGAAAACAAAACCTGGAAGCTGGTAGACCAAGGAAATCAAGGAAGCTATACCACAAAGGCAGCAAGCATCGAAAGAGCACAGGAGAGCGGGAATGCAAGCAGAGGAAATAACATGGAAGTGGAATTCGTTCCGCCTAAACAATCTGGAAGTACAAAAACTTGTATACAGCAAAAACGTAAACGAGAAATTGAGCTATAGGTCTCGAATATACGGGCAAAGGATAAAGGTGCGCTGAGGAAGTTTTGGAACCATGTAAACGAACTAAGGAATCAGACCGAAGAAGTACAACCAGTGTTGTACGTAACGGCGTTACAAGGAACGGCGTTCCTGGAACTAGTTCCTTTTTGGAGGAACGGAGGAACGCCACCGTTTCATTAAGGGTCGGTGGAACTGTAACGGTAACTCGTTACGTTTTTGAAGGAACGGCGGGAACGCCGTTACATCGCTAGAATTTGGCTGTTTTTGATGCCAAGGCTCGAGTACAAAAATCCACAAGTCGCTACTGCGTTTCTCGTCCTATAAGCTGGTCAATTTGCCCGCCCTTCAGCCGTAAGTGCTTCCTCGAAGGTCAAAGGCAGAAGAATAACCCCGCAGCAGGCCGCAGCTTCTGCTTGCTTTCATGGTGGTTGAACTTACGCGGCGTTCGACGGGTGAATAGCGTAGCCGCGAGAATGCTTTTCACCTTTAATCGTTTGTCTGGGGAGGCCAGGATGCGCGTCTGGCAGATAGAATTGTTCCCTGGCGGGGAAAGATTGTCTAATACGGGATCCGGAGATTTCGGTGTCGGATATTTACGTGCAGGACGTTCCGGTGCGGACATTTATGTGCACGGACATTTTGGTGCACGACGTCTTGGTCCAGACATCTTGAGTCACGGGATGTCCCAGGCATTCTTTGAACATTTTAGCTTTAATATATTAATTTCGTGACTTTATATGATTTTACGTTCGAGACTTGTGCTTGGGCCCCCTGTGTGTTAACGAACGTTAAACCCTGGCGGAGCATTGCCACGTAAAACCGAATTTCTGTAGTAGATGGTAAATGGTAAAAGTTAACGTTGTTAATTTGCATCCGTTCAACCTTTTTTTAATTTTAACATTAATGTGAACAACCCTACTATAGATTAAGTTTTACCAAAGCGCTTTGCTTTCACTTCACCCAACGGTACAAGACGCTGCTGCTTTTAGTCCATCCTACGCCCCTCCCCCCCAAAGCAAAATATCCGCGAAAAAAACAACAGGAAAACATTGTAGATTAAGCGCGTGTGCATTCCGTTTTAATTATTTTCGCAATCAATCTCGTATTCGTTGCATTCGGTCTCGGTTCTACTTAAAACTAACAAACCAACGATCGCACTTACGGTGGCGTTACTTAGGGGAGGGGAAGGCTGAACCCCGCCGGCTACCAGCCCCCTTGGTAGAGAGAGAGGGGTGTCACTTGTGGTTCACCAATGCGTCAACTGGACTTCGAAAACTTTAAGACGACTATTCCCGCTCTCGTCACACTAGCCTATCCATTTTTTTTTTTTTTGCTTCTTATAATGGGAGAAAGCAATGTATGCGTGGGGTGTCCATGATATGCGCGACTTGAAGAGTTGATTCCCTGGGGAGACTGAAGGCGAAGAAAGAGCGATTCTTGGAGTGGGGGCGCCATCGGTATGACCGCGACGAGCGGAAGGGCGTAGCCAACAAACGATAGTGGACATTGTGTTCTCAGCGGCTTTTTGGGTGGCTTTTTGTTCCACATTATAGAGGTTTCGTGAGCTCCTGGTAAATGCAAAGCTTTTACCTGTATCTCTGCAGTGAGGCTTCGGAGACCGTGAACCCCGCCACGCCTGTAGGATTTTCAGGGGAAACGGAAAATAATATGACTGAAAAAGAATCTGGTCGAGATTCGAGCGTGCAGGCGGGGAGGGGGAGGGGGGTGCGCTAGGACAAAGAATTAAAATGTGGTGAATGTAGGCATGTAAACATAAAATGAAGTTTGGTTTTCCCGAAACAGGATGGGTGCAATATGTATGCACAACCCGTACGCGTTTAACATTTAGGACACTAAAAGCTGCGGCTGTTTTCAAAAAGGCCCGTTCTTCCTCCACGACAATATCCTGGACCCGTGTTCGCAGATTCCTTTTAGCAAGGCAGCCCAGCCTACGTAATACCCTTCATAAGGTTTTCTGCATTCTGGGGAGCTAGATAATGTTTGTTACGTTTTGGATATTGAGAGTGTGCATGTAATTTGTGTAATTTGAGATTGTGTAATTCAAAAAAAAAAATAAAAAAAGGCGTCGGACCATCGTAAACACCGGTTAATTGTCTTAGCTAAAAAAGAGCGAATAGAAATTAACAACCTGTCGTAAATGAAAAAAACGTGTGCTAAAGAATTCATTCGGCTGCATAACAGGTGTCCCCAGGAATAGGTATTAAACAAAAATATATAAATTTAGAATTTCTAAGAAAAATCAAAAAATAAATTCACTGATCCAGATTGTTGTCTATAACCCACTGTAACGGAAATAAAAATATTACGGCTGGCGCAAACAGGCAAGCACGGGATAATTTGGTCGCCGAAAAGTTTGCGCACCGAAATGTCCGTACACCGAAACGTCCATGCACCAAACGCCCGTACACCGATATGTCCCTACACCGAAATTTCCGCACCGAAACAGCCTGCACCGAAATGTCCTAGAGCCGTCTGGAGTTTGTCCGGTGCTCCCTGAAAGAATTCGCCTAGGAGATTTTCTTTTGATTATTTTTATCTCCAGATAATCTGCTGACGGCGGGGTTAATATGCGTATAATATACGTAGTTCGATGTGAGTTTTAAATTTCTCACTTAATTTGGCCGCAGGATTATCCGACATTATATTTTAATTTAAAAACCAATTGTAACGTTAATGTAACGACACGTTCCAATTTTCGATGTGGAACTGGAACGCGTTCCTTTCGCAATAAAGGAACTTGTAACGGGAACTCGTTTCAAAATTGGGAAGGAAGGAGGAACGAGCCCTACCTGGCTTAAGTTTCGACGAACGTCTTTAGCATGTCAGAAGCTGCACTGTATTTTTTTTTCTTTCCGTTAGAGCTATTATGTTTCTTCCGAACTTGCAAAGCATGTCTTTTTCCGTGGTTTCATATACATTTCCTTGGTTTTTGCTATAAGGCGTGTGGCACATATTTAACGACGTACAGGCTTGGAATATACTTAACGTTTCCGCATGGTTTATATTCTTATAAAAGGCATAAGTTATTGCCCGGGATTGCCTAACCACATCCCCGAAACATATTTTTCTGCGACGTATATATTCGAAACAAAGCCGCATTCGTTCCTCGCGCAGCAAAACTAAACAAACATCTCACTGTACCAGTATCAGGTCTTAGCGAGGCGACAGTAGAATTCATGTGTGCCTGGCGTATTTAGAGGTGACAGGGGTGATATGCTGCTACCGTCGCCTACGCCCGGAAGAGCGGCGACGGAGCATGCAGAACCGTGTCCCCGGGTAGCTCTTGGAGGCGATCGTGTGCTCTACGAAGATGCAGCTGCTTTTTAAGTGACATAAACGTAATCTTTGCTTATAGACGTCACCATAACAAGATTTTTTAGGGCGCGGAAAGGCGAAAAGAAGCGAACCAGAACCAAAACACTGCACGAGCCCCTATCAGCCACGCAGAGCACATCCCGTCAACGCCGCGGAGAAGCGGCGGCAGGCGGCGCAGTGATCGCGAAGCTCGGGGCGTATACCAGGCCAACGCCGCCCGTATAAACATTGCCTAACGCGTGAGTGAAAAATGGCCAAACAGCCACTCTCCTGTTGCTCTCTCCTACCCTTCCCCGCTCCGTAGCCTTCCAGCGTGCTTTCGTGTCTGCCAGCCAGCGCCGCTTCTCGGAAACTATGCAAAATAGTGGAAAGTTTGTTTAGCGTCCCCGAGGGGGCGCTCCTACGCCTTCTTGTTTTTCACCATGCCAGTCTGTCTTGGTCTGTCACTGATAAAACTTCCTTTGTCACGAAGCAAAATCCCTTGCGCTGCCGCAGGCTGATACCGGCTTTGCGCGCTTATCTACTCGGATCACAGGCGCTGAAATTTTCTGAGTGGGGCATCCCACCTCTATCCCCTCCGCATGTAGGTATTGTTTTGACCCCGCTGTTCGCACTCCGCATCGGTACGCACTTCTAAAATTGAGGACTGTACTGTAGAAGCGCCCGGTCAGCGTGGCGGGATCCGAGCTGTTTATTCTTTTGTTTCCTATAATTTTCTGAAGATTACAAGCACGTGATATTATTGGAAAGTAATCGTAGAAGTGAGCGCCTGAACAAAAAACGTGCACGCAATATTTTCTTCTCTAAATACTCCAGAAAGAAAAATATCAGTAAAATAATGGCTGCCCCATCCGAAAATATCGTTTTTCTGTTAGCTATATGTCTACACGACAATCAGTATGTTCTTACGCGATTTCAGTCCGCCTCCGTCTCTATCTTTGGAAAAATGCAGCAAGTATGAAGCGAGCGACACGTTGAACGAGATCCCCAGTGCGCCACAGAACTAGCGCCCCGTCGCGGCTAAGATGTAAGCGAAACGGCCCTTGAAGCCCAACAGGCAGGCTGACAGACACACGTCGTAAAAGTGGGTGCAGCGTTCGCGACTCGCGAGCAGTGACGTAAGGCGAGATGTCCGCCGGCACGCGCCACATAGCGGATCAGTGCCTGAACTAAGCGTCCCTACCCTTCCCATTGAAAAGCGCGCGACGCGTGAGGCAATGTTAATACAGGCGGCGTTGACCAGGCCTCTCAAGCTTGGACGTTCCCTGGTTTCCCTATAGGTGGCGTAAAAATCGACGCCCCACGTGACCAACCTACAGCGAAGTTTTAGACCATCAAGTCCACCAGACGGCGCAAGCGAAAGGTTACTTTTGGTATACAATACAAAATATTAATTCCGTGACTCAAAAAGCCAACACAATTCGCTTACAATGTGTTGTTTAAAAATATTATTAACAAGTTCCGCATCAAACATCCGTTGAGCAAAAATGTACGCAACTTTTTTACGAACAGCCCACTGATGCACCACCTCGTTTCTTAATTCGCAACCACAAAGCCGCCAATTCAAATTGAAACCGCTGCAACGGCTCACCGTTTCTATGTGCGCGGAACACTGTTTTCGGGACTGTTATTGCTGTTATGTGCTTTTGCGTCCATCAGTTGTTGAGAGGACTGGCAAAACACGGGAATTTAGTGCTTGTGGAGTGACGAATGTGGGAAATTCCGCATCGGAAGACAGCTGTCGAGGCCAGAATATTTGATTCTTCCAACAGAAGGTGAGTGTCATGCACTCCGCTAGAAAGACGGTGCAAACGAAACCGTTGTCGCCGTCAATACCTCATTTGTGCCCTTCGTTCGAAATCTTAGCGCAAGTGAACGAGTTGTTATGGCAAAAAAAAATGTTGTCACGAAAGCGACGTACAATTGCAGCGATCGAAATGAAATGATGTCCTGGCCTCTGTAAACTTGCGGATGTTAATAAACGATTTGTTCTCACTTGCTGCTCACTGTGGTCTGTGCCAGTCGAGGCCATCTGGTCACCTGGCGTAACATCACTTCACTAGCGCGGCGCAAGTAAACACGCGGCCAGCGTGCCAGCCAGGAACCAGGAGCAGCAGCCACGGCCGGACTCGACGCTCCTTTCGCGCGCGGGAGGAGGAGAGTCGAGTTCGGCCGTGGAGCATAGAGCCGGCGGCCGCCGTGCGAGGGCAGCCATGTTATTAAGGAGCTCGAGCGGCCTGTGCAAAACGCATCCGCCATGTTTACAAAGCCGTGTTTACAGCGCCATCAAGCGGGCGTACTCGGTAGTTCACGACGCCGCCACTACGCTTTTTCTGGCACTACAGGCAAAGCTAGACCTTTGCTTCTCTAAAATCCTCCCTGTTCTGTGCGTATACTCATCAAGGTTAGACACCGGATTGCACGCGCCGGAGAATTGCGTAAATCCGACTGAAACCCCAGGCATTCGCAAACCGTCCGTGTGAACTGAACTAAACCAAACGGGTTGTCAGCGAATCATTCTGGTGGGCATACGGTCCTCTGCAGCGAAAGGGGAAGCGGACCGTGCCAGGAGCGCAACATTCGCAATTCGGTGTCGGTCTTCCTCCATGGTCGTTGCCTTACAGGCTTCTACGCTTCTACGCAGGTTACGCTGCACGTCCCCCGTACACGTCGGGGCTGGCATCGAGGCGCCAACTATCGGCGCTCATTAGCGTCATGATGCACTACTTCTCTTCGGCTCTCCTAGACGGCAGTACCATCTGAAGGGATAGATATACGGCGTGTTTGTCGTCCTGTTTCCGCGTTTGTTCATAGCGCAGTCGGGAGCGCGTTTCGTACCTTCCGTTGCGGCGAAAGAATTCGTGGTGCAAATCCCGGCGCAGCCGCGCAAAAAGAAGTTTTTCTGGCGATGTCATTTGCGTGATGAATAAGACGCGAGTCAGATCTGCATGAAACACTTGCGTGATAAAACATATGGCGAGAGGGCAATGGTGACTTCTGAAGTATAGCTAATGCACGATCATAGATATCGTTGGAAACTATCGGCGCGTGTGTTGCGTCATCTCGCTTACTGCTGTAGTTGTTGCGGCCGCCGCAGACGTCGCATAGTATTTTTTTCTTAATTCGGGCTTTAAAACGTAAATACGGCATTAACGACTGCATAAGCGAAAAAAACCATGTTTAATTGCGCCCGTCTATGCAATGCAGACACAAACACACGTTAAACAAATACAAAAGCGGTTGGTTGCGATTTAACAACCACTTAACTAGGGTGTATAGCATTCTTAAAATTCCAACTCGATTTTTTTTACTTTGCGTGTGCAATGTCCATAGAACTCTGCGTGGGCTCCGCTTCTATAAACACCTCAATGATTGACGAAAAGCGGCGAAAGTCACAGATTAGTGTGACGATTCGACGCGGAGCTCAGAATAGTCTAACAGTATTGCTCCCTTTGCAAACATTGATATTAGCAATGCATTTACAGAACAATCTCATTCTAAACCATTTTATCTCTATAATATGGCAACTCAGTGCATGAATAAGGTACTGCGCTAGTGAACACGAAGTTTCGGTTTGATTCCTCGCAACGAAAGTCACCTTTTCCAAGTAAAAACATGGCAGCAGAACAATAAAGTAGCCTGAGCAAAAACGTCTATGTAGCAGGAGTGTTGCGCACGTTCAAATCAATTAATCATCGTAAATGGCTCCGTAGCCCCTCCTCTCACTCCCACGGATGTCCGAAAACCCTCACAGTATCTTTTGCTCAGACATTTCCAGTTTCAACTGAATTTTAACGCTTCGAAAATGTTTTTCATCTTCGCATCACTTTTCGCCTTCCGCCCATGTAATACACTAGAACTGCACAATAATGGACGTCTTTATGTGAAAAAACCGAGCGATAGAATGGCAGGGCTGGTTGCCGATGCTGAACCGATTCAATTATGCATTCCGCTAGCTCTGGAGATGCTTTTGTCTGCAGGTTTATTTCCGTCAAGCTTAACTTCAATTACGTTTTTAAGTGCGCCGGCCTACTCAATGGGATATATCATGAGTTTATTTCAAAGAAAATGGCAAGTGCGAGAAGTTTGTTTTTCTAGCCTATAGGTAATTATCGAAATATGATTTTCTGACGATACTTTTCACGTGTATTTAGTGACGCGCCGCGGTGTGTGAGGAACTCAATGGATTTGACCCTGACAAATTGCAGTAATCACAACAAAAATTTATTTTTCGCTTTATTGACAGACGATATCCCTGAAATTGACCAGAACATCGCGGGACAATACGCTCACTTGCGTGCTGCTGAGCGCGAGGTCGCGGGTTCGATTCCCGGCAACGGCGGCCGCTTTTCAGGTGGAGGCGGAAAGCGAAAACGTCCGTGTTTTCGAGATTTGCACGTTCAGGATCCCCAGGTGGTCAAAATTAATCCGGAGCCCTTCACTAGGGCGCCCCTCATCGCCTGTGTAGTGTCGGTGCATTAAACCCCACAATCAATCAATCAATCATCAATCAATACGCTCACGTGCAACAGGTTACATGGACTCCAAACTGAGTCTTACGTGCATAAAACTAACAAAATTTGCAAAACGGTCAGTTAAGTTTCATGGGGTAATCTTCTTCGCAACTGATTCAAACCCATCGCTATCCATGCACTTTATCAGAATGAGCGCACTAAACTTATCTTATTGTTGGACCTTTCGTCTGGCTGAATCTTTTATCTCGAAGGACATTAACTCTCGATTGGACTTTCCGATTCGGTTTATCTTTCCTTTCGTTCGACATTCAGGCTCGATTGAACCTTCCGTATCGGTGGATCTTTCGTCGGGCGGATCACGTGACGGATTGGACCTTCCGACTCGGGGGGACCTTTCGTTTCGTTAGACATTCAGGCCACAAGCGTTCGTTTTTTGATTGAACGCCATCGGTCCCACTGAGAAAGTTTTCGCTTTAGGAACCTGGCGTTGTGGGCAGTAAATGGCCCCAAAATGTACCGCGCCTTCAGCCGAAGAATAAGATAAAAACCTCAAAGCTATTGGCAATCGAGATTATTGACGCGCGGGTACAGACTCTGCATTAGTTCAGCTCGTGCATTTTGGCTGGTCACACGTTATTATAGATTTAGAACCAACCAGCCAGACTTTGGCTGTCGAAAAAACTAAAAACGCCACTGTTGTGTTTCACAGCTCCACATTTTCCACCTGTGCTCTAGCTTAAATGAGAGACAAAGCATACTGCCGAGCTTTACAGCATATTTCGCGGCCGCAATACCGTACCGATGTTTAAAAGCAGCCGTAATTTCACTACTGGCGACAGGCATAGATACCAACTTCGATTGCACCGACCGCCCTATTACCTTGAAGAGCTGGAACGTGAACCGCTTCAAAAGGAAAATGGGGCGGTCTCATCAAAGGCAAATCAATGTTCATACTAGGAAGGCAAGGCGCGATTATTTACTCAGCTTCCATACAATATCGTGGAATTTTTAAGCTAGCTCTACCATGAAAAGCAATAAAATAATCCTTGCTTTTAGTGGTTGGGTAAGGAACGAAGGCGGAGCTGCGTATAGCGCATTATCGCCTTCGTCGCAATCGAAAGCATAAAAGCACCGGAGCTCCTGTCACGCAGCGCGTGCGGCAAGCGGCAACTAGCGGCCCGGCCCGCAAGGGCGCCCACGTGCGGGTTTCGCGCCAGGCTGCTACACTGCGCTAATAGTAGCGAATGCCTCCCGCCCGCCTGTTCCTCTAAAGTGGGATCGAGATAGTACACCCATCTCTGCGGACGGCCGCAACCCGACATCTCCCAGGCACAGGCCCCATCCCGGAAGACACCCTGACACACAGCGTTCCACCACCCTCTCTCCCTCCGCCCTCACTCCCCGCATTCCCGGGGGCTCAAGTGGAGGCGGGAAGTGAAGAAACCACAACCGACTCATTCGGAGTTCAGTCTAAAACAGTCCATTCTGCTCTTCCCCTCCTTGCCTTTTACTTCTTCTGCCGCTGGCGCGGGCCCGTATTGTTTCGCCTGAGTGTCCTCGCCGTCGGTAGCCTTAAGTGATCCATTCTGAGGAAAATTGTCGCTCTTGTCGTTGTACTTTATTGATTGTCCGGTTTAGGACACCGAAGCTACACTTGCACTATGAAGTGCGCCGTGCTGGAGCGCTGAGGATCAATGTCAAACACCTGGGGAATATTAGAGAGTTTTAGCACAGCGGGCTCCGTCCGCTAACGCTACGGCGGCGGGTAGCGGAGCCCAACTGGGCAGGCCCAAATTCGTTTTGGTAGGGGATTAGTTCCGCGAGCCAGCCTTCGCCATGCCCGCGCATTCCTCCCCACCCTCCTCACCCTACCCACGCACGCATGCGCAGTAGAGTCCCGCTATCCCGCCGCCGTAGCGTGAGCCTCCGCTAGCCGCTATAGGTTCCGGAACGATCGCCGGGTACGCTGCACTCTCCCCTTCGCTAAGCTCCCTGAAATTACTAAGGTAGCGCCAACCACGGAGCAAAATATAAAGAGGAGCGCCGACTGTGGCCCAGCAAAAATCTTTTGCTCGGGCCGATAATGTCCACGCGCCGCCGGCCGCCCAGCTTTTCCTTTGCTCTCTTCCTCCTTCGTTCGCCCTCTCGTCGCTGTACCTCTGTACATGGCTCTTCCCTTCTTCGCTCTCCCCAGAGGCATCTTTTCTTGCGCAGCGACGTCTGTCTTATGCCTGCCCTACTATGCAGGAGGCATGCGTGCACGCGCGGAATTTAAACACCCGTGCGCGGCCGCAATAGACGGCGCAGATAAGCGCACGCCGCCGCATACATGGCGATCGCTTATTCCCGGAACGTTTAGTCTGACATTATGAATATCCACTAAAAATATTGTACTAACCCAGCACATGTAAGACTCAACTGAACGACGACGACTTCAGAAGCACCAAAGAATGAGCAAGAGTAATATGCAACGCCACAACATAGTCTAGCGTGATTCTGCTTACGACGAATCGATGCAGCGCAAAGGTTACCCTCTGTTGTTATCCCGCTCTCCGGCCGCGTGCTTAATTATTTATGCTGCTTCTGCGCACGAACAACGCTTACGAGGGTCGCCCGGAAACTCCATCGGCAAACGGCAATGATGCACATTTCTGTGCCAATGACTGAATTGGACGGCTGCTCTGTTGTATCAACTGTACAAAAACACTGTCAGCTTGATAAGGAACCCAAGAATATCAAACGCATACTTCATTTTAACTCATGCCGCAACTTGCCGCCCGATGTTCACTGTCGCTCTACGGTCGTGTTTTCTCGTCGATAACACCACGGTCTCCAAATAAAATGCTGCGATTTGTATGGCTGCAATTTTTTGGCCTACCAGGGTTCCCGGCGTTTTTTTTTTCGTTAAGCGACTGACCAGCAAAACAACCGGCTCGTTAAACCTTTTCTTTCGGCGAGTTATCGTGAAATAAGGCTTGTGAAAAGACCGCACTGTCAGGGACTTGATCTTGAGCAGATTGCTACGTCGCGGGCAGCCGCGGGTGATGTTATCGCATTTCTGTTCTTTTATGATGAGCGTGTAAGTGCCGGCCCGTGTTCTAGGCGCACTCTGTTTTGGACGCAAGTTGCAGAACTGCGAGAAAGCTGAGGGAACTTTATTTTTTGATTGTTGGGTTTAACGCGCCGACGCAACGCAGGCGATGAGGCGCGCCGTAGTGGAGGGCTCCGGATTAATTTTGACCACCTGGGGATCTTTATCGTGCGCCGAAATCTCGTACACACGGGCGTTTTTGCTCTTCGCCTCCATCAGAACAGCGGCCGCCGCGGCCGGGAATCGAACCCGCGACCTTGTGCCTGATGCCTGAGGGAACATTTATAATCGCCAGTGATCAGAACCAGTTACTCCTTTCGCCTTTTGTAAAACCTGTTAAAACAGAGCCAAATTGGTATTCCCAAATTTATAAAACGGAGCCACATTTTCGGCAAGCACCGCGCAAAAGGTAGTGTTTGTATAGCAGCCATATGTTTGTATGTGGTCTCTATATTTTGTTTTCCCGCCATGGAAACCAATCCTTAACGTATTTTTGCCGTACGACCACTCAATTCCTTCGGGTCTGGGTTACCCGGAAGGTGCTGTCGAACAAGTTAATCAACTGTGCGAAGGAGGCGCGCAATGAACGCGAAGCGGCGCCAAAGCAGGCCCAAAGCAGTCCGTGCCCAAAACTACCGTCGCCGAAGCAGACGACAGAGCCGACGGAATGCGTTTCGCCAACTCGACCGCCGGCGCACGGGGAACGCCGGCCGCTTAGCCGCCGCCGGCTAAGGTCCCTTTCCCTGCGCCATCTACATTGTGCTCCGCGAGTTATGGACATTAAGACCCCGCGGGAGAGAGCGAAGTCGGCGCTCCTGTTTATCTTGCTCCGTGGCGCCAACTGCTCACTCCTTCTCCGCTGCCCTCCTCTTTTAAATGCAGAGCATTTTAGTAACTCACGATGTCACCCGCGTTGGCGTCCGTAGTCCGCATCATTACGTAGTCCGCACCCTACACTATATAAAGAAATAATACGTTTCGATCCCACGACTCTGCGGGCGGAACGCAAGGTACACGGCACTTTACCGACTGCTCCACGGAGCCGACACAGAATGGAAGGTTACGCACGCACCTTATATCCTTGACTCATTCAACCGTCGGCCACAGGTGCGCCCTCTCCCCCGCGTCCTCCTCGCCTTCTCTCCGCTCGCAACACCCTCTCTCGCCGCGTTCGGTTCGCGTTCATGTGGTGGCGCGATTTCGACGCTATAACACTCTCTCGCGAAGGGCATTGGATTGGATTCGATTGGATTGGATTGGCTTGGCTTGGCTTGGATTGGATTTGGATTGGGTTGGATTAAAGTGGATTGTGTTGGATTGTGTTGCGTCATAGCCGCGCCACGTTGCGTCGTAGCCTCTCCACGTTTTTTCTCTCCCCACACCCGCGGCGCCGCGGTCCCTTTAACTCCGCGGCGGGGCCGCCATGTTTGTTGGCTTCCTCGGAGAAGATGCCCTGGCAACTCTTAGGGCCGCTCGCTGCAGTTTTAAATGCAGAGCATTTCAGTAGCTCACGATGTCACCCGCTTTGACGTCCGTAGTCGTAGTCCACACCCCTCCCCTGGACTATATAAAAAAAAATACTATCCGGCGCCTGGTTTCGATCCCTCGACCCTGCGGGCCGAACGAATTGTACATGGTGCTCTACCCACTGCGCCACAAAGCCGACACTGAATGGGATGCTACGAACGCGCCTTATATCCTGGACTTATTCAAACTACGTCAAGAAGCTGCTGATACAACGCATTCACTACCACCAACTCCCCAGGCACTAAACGTTAACGCAATACACCCACCCCCTATGCGACGCATTTACTCGAGTCCCCCTCGCGGGGAGATGGCCAATTTCGTGCAGTTTGCTCTTGTTTTCGCGCCGCAATCGCTCTTTGGTAGCATTAATAGTATTTCTAGAGCCCCGTTTTACCAACACGCATTAAGTGAGGCTGTTTTGTTGTATATTTTTGTGTAGACGGGGATATTTGCGGGATGGATGCCGCTGGCGCATACGGACCGCGCGGTGTTTGTTTACATGTGCGGCATGCTCAGGATAGTTCGTGAACGCGAAAAGATCGAACGTGGACGTTTCAAATTGCTCTGTTACAGTAATTCCGTTCTTGCATTTGCGTGATTAAGTTGTGGTCGTGGAAGCGCTGCACAGAGGGCTTGCGCATGGTTCGCGGTGACCTTGGTTCGCGGCAGTTCGAGCGCTGCGCTGGCTTTTTTGCGTTCGCGTTTTTTGCGTTAGTTTAGGCAGCGCTTAACTAACGTTAGATTTGTCAGCGCTCAGTATGCGCCCCGCATTTGCTACTGACATTCATGCCATCTTTATTTCATGCACTTTACGGTGCTTTGACGCTGTTGCAAAATATATGTCACCTTGACGTCGTTATAGGCTGCTGTCAGGGTCAAAGTTCTCGCGTCTCCTCGTTGGCCTCACCCATGACGGCTGTACTTTTGGCAGTGCGTCCGTGGCATAGCAATGTTCGTGCGATTGGCGTTCACAATTACTTCGAGTAAGGCCCTGTCGGGCATATCTGGAAAGGCTGGCACAAATAACGCGCTGTTAAAGAATGCGCTCAGCTTACAATTAGCTGTAGCGCCCAATTCTATAATAACTACCGTATTCCAAGGCCAGAAGCGCGCTAACAAGCGCAATTGTGAATCCTTTTCAAGCTGTAGAGGTAACGTTGATTCATGTGTGGGCTTTGATAAATTACAGCTTGCTACAGCCGAGCTGGCCGTGACGGCACTGACCTTATTCGAGCAGCCGAAGGTTGTGGGATTGTACATTTCACACACTAGTGACTTCCCACCCCGCAACCGTCCGCGCTCAGCAAACATGCCTTGCGAGCGCCGGCTGCGGACGGGTCCGTTGTTTGCGGAGACAGACAGAGGCAGGAGGCGGCGAGGGCAAAACATCAATGGCAGCATTTATTGCAATGTGCAAATCAAATATACTGCATACAGACTAATCGTAGGCCATAACGGTAACACTGGGAGCGAGGCATTAAACAACGCTAGAGATCGAGAGGGTTCGACTCACCCATGCATACTGGAGCAGCGGAGCGCTGCGGAGTGCGAGCGCAGTTGCAGTCTCCCAGCTCGCCCGGACGCGTCCCATTGTGGCGCGTTCCCCAGGTCAGGACCAGCGCGCCGAAACGTCCGCGCGCTACCGGATCCCCCAGACAAGAGAGCGTCCCCTCGTCATGCTACGTCCCACCAGACTTCGCCTTACGGTGGCGCTAGTATCGAGGAAGAACTGGTTCTCGGGTAAGGCAGAGGGGAAAAGGGTCAACGCTTCCACCAGGGCGGAAACAAACCGTCCGGTCGCTGGCGCCCTCCCGTATGGTTCCCGTCGCGTGAGCGAGGCGCGTGTGCACGCCGGCCGCAACGGGAAGCTAGCCAGAAAAGGGGTTCGCGTGAAAGTCGCGATCCCCACATCCCTCCCTCCTAAATTCCTTGCGTACGCCGGTGAGAGCTGACTACAGGACTAGAGGCGACGAAAAGTTCGTTCGTCGATTAAATCGTTAGTCACTGCATCGTGTTGCCTACGCCGGCTTCCACTCGTCCAATGCCCCCGCTGGTAGTGTACCAGCAGGCCCGGTCGTCGCCCGCTGATGTCTGCAGGCGGCACATCCGTGATGGCCCGTGGCCGCCGAGCGACCAGACTGCCGACTCTCTCAGCCAGGCTGGTGACGGCATGCCGCACCGCACCCCTTCAGCAGGCTCGGCAGCTCGCCCGGAACAGTAGACAGCAGCATAAACACGCTCCGTCATGTGGTCCAAGCCGGGGTGGCTTAGCTGCACAAAGAAACTCCCCGCACCTTCAGTGTACGGCAGAAAAAATAGTTCTCCGATCGCACCGCCTTTGTGGCGCGATCCTAACGACAACTGCCGAGTTGTCAGCATTGCCATCGCTCTGTTAATGTCAACAAAGCCCAATAAATAGTCCAAACCCTACAACGTATAGGGCAGGACAAACAGGCTGCAGTAACCCTTTAATCCCATTCATCACGTGGTTCGATGTCGAATATCACAATTGCCATGGCGTCGGCATGACTACCTGCTTGTTAACGTCAACAAAGCACGCCAAAGTGTCCTAACGCTGCAGCGTGCAGGGTAGGGAGAATATCAACTCGATTGCATCAACAACGTGACACCATCTGACGGTTCAACCGCTAAGTTTGTCAGCAATGCAACCACTCTGGAAATGTCAACAGAGCTAGAACCTGTTCTAACCCTATACGGTACAGGGCACAAAGAACACACACGGTCGCATCGACCGCCCGGCGCGATGCTTAACCACACAAATGCGAAAGCAGTATTTGCTCGCATCAGTAACACTTCATTCATACACATGAACGCGGAAACAGTATTTGCTCCCAACGACAGCCCTATGTTCACACACATGAACACCGCTTGCGTAAAAATGCTGAAATACATTTGAACACACTGGCGCTTAGTTTACGTGAACAGAGCTTGGTCTCTCGAGCCGAACAAGAGGGCTCCTGCGACGTTACAATCAGCGGGCGCAAAGTTTGCCTCGCGTAATTCTCCCCGTCAGTGGAAGAGGGATGAGGCCCCCCTTCAGTCCCGTCGCCCGCGTGGCGCGACAACAAAAACAACTACGCTGCGGAACGCAGTTTTTCAAGCAGCGAGTGGTCAAAGCAAGTCTTTCCTGAGGCGGGAGAGATTCCTTTCTCTCGCGCGAGGCGATCAACAAAAGAGAGGGAGCGCTCCATGCGCACTCGCATTGTTCCCAAGGTCGTGCCTTCTCCGGGAGGACCGGCTGTGAAAGCCTTCGGGTCACTCACTTCGGCAAACGACCCGCATCCAAAAACACAACAAAATAAAACAGACCAAACGAAAGAAACCCTGAACGTGCCCGTACGTGCAGCCGTGAGGAGACATCTGCTTTTTAGGGTCCTACACGCTCGCTGCAACACAAGCAGCTTATGAGCGAGCGGCGCCTACCGCATTCCGCGGTATCGGAGCGCCCATGCCAGGCTGCAATACCAGCTAGCCTTTTGCGGCACACGTGGCCCAGCCACACGGCTCCCAGAGCCTCGACTCCCGGAGTCGACAAAACAAAAAGAAAAACTCGGACCCAAATTGCAGCTTCCGTACACACTCACTTCGGGCTGACACAACGGCGCGGGCTCCCGGCCTCGCGTGGATGCAAACTCGGAAACCCTCGTTTCCATAAACAACAACGTCCCGACAAAAATTCGGAGACCACGTGTTAATTGGCAGCGATGTCCTGCCATATACACGATTGCTGCAAACTCGGCGCTTAACAAATTAAAACGCCGCAGCAATAAATAATTCGCCTCACTCTCAGGAAAGTTCGCCTCTGCTAATAACTCGCTCCAATCAGTTAGGCCTGAAGTCTGTTGCCTGTGCTCGGATCGTCCGACGCCAGAACAAAGGATGCTGCCGTGCCTCCTGCTCGTCTCCGCAAACAAGGCCCCACGTTGGGCGCCAGATGTGGGATTGTACATTTCACACACTAGTGACTTCCCACCCCGCAGCCGTCCGCGCTCAGCAAACATGCCTTGCGAGCGCCGGCTGCGGACGGGTCCGTTGTTTGCGGAGACAGACAGAGGCAGGAGGCGGCGAGGGCAAAACATCAATGGCAGCATTTATTGCAATGTGCAAATCAAATATACTGCATACAGACTAATCGTAGGCCATAACGGTAACACTGGGAGCGAGGCATTAAACAACGCTAGAGATCGAGAGGGTTCGACTCACCCATGCATACTGGAGCAGCGGAGCGCTGCGGAGTGCGAGCGCAGTTGCAGTCTCCCAGCTCGCCCGGACGCGTCCCATTGTGGCGCGTTCCCCAGGTCAGGACCAGCGCGCCGAAACGTCCGCGCGCTACCGGATCCCCCAGACAAGAGAGCGTCCCCTCGTCATGCTACGTCCCACCAGACTTCGCCTTACGGTGGCGCTAGTATCGAGGAAGAACTGGTTCTCGGGTAAGGCAGAGGGGAAAAGGGTCAACGCTTCCACCAGGGCGGAAACAAACCGTCCGGTCGCTGGCGCCCTCCCGTATGGTTCCCGTCGCGTGAGCGAGGCGCGTGTGCACGCCGGCCGCAACGGGAAGCTAGCCAGAAAAGGGGTTCGCGTGAAAGTCGCGATCCCCACAAGGTACAACAACTCGGCATCGCGAAGCTACATAAAGTGACGCCGACGCAACACTTGTTTGAAACGAGCAGCTGACTCTTCGGTTGTTATCGGTTGTTATACGCTGGCGGCTTCGATAAGAGCTCCATTCGATTCAGACGCGATTACCTGCAACGCCTGCACCGTTGCACGGTGCGCTGCACCAAAGTGCTCGATTCGCCGCTGCAAAAATGGTGCCGTGCGCCGCGTCGCTCCATTGCTTATGGTGCTGCAGAGGTGCCGCCGCGGTGCAGAGAACCGCTGCACCTCCTACGGAGGAGGTGCAGCGATTCGGTGCCGTTAGCGTTCGGGCGTTGCGGGTTGGCAGGCGGCTACCGGCAGTTGCGGCGACCGCGTGAAAATGTCCGTCGAGCTCGAAGATGCGTGAGCAAAATTTGCGTCGCCGCTGGTGCGTACGACGGAACCCAGATGGCCGTAAACATCCAGTTGTAGAGGACGACAGCGAGGATGATTAGCAGACGACTATGCCTGCACCTCATTCGATTGTAAACACGCAGGGGCGCTACTGACGGTGCAACCGTGATGCACGGCACCGCGGAACCACGCTGCTGCACTGCACCGGCACCACAGAACTTCCTCTGCAACGTTGCCGTGCACCCCTTTGAATCGAATGGAGCTAAGGCCTGCTCCGAGGCAGCTGAGCCTAAAATGGCGAATTTAAATGGACAGTGGCGGCGAAGAGAAGAAAAAACAAACAACGCTGGGACGAGGTACTACGTCACTGGCCGTTGGCCAATGGCGCGCGGCGTTCGCCGGCGAAAAAGAAAATGGCAAAAAACGAAGGAGTAAAGGAGTGCGGGCGAGGGCGAAAGGCGGCGAGATCTAAAGATGGCGCTACCTTAGTAATTTCAGCGACCCTACCCTCCGCGGGAGTACGCGGGGGCTGCCGCCGCTTCTGCACGTGCTTTTTTCGCTGCGCGCGTTCTGCATTTCTCGCGCTAGGAAGAGGGCTGGGTAGAATTTTCTTTCGACTTCTGAAACCGTACGCGTGAGCACATGTCCAGAAAGTTCGATTTAAACGTAGAGTATATAGTGAGTTCATTTTTGTTGGCGTTTGTCTTGTCTGCTACAGACGCGCCGTCTGCTACCCGCCGCTCGACCGGCAGACTGCCCCGACGATTTCAAGGGGGGAAGCGCGTTGTGCGGCGGTCGTCGGCTGCTGTCTTTTCGTCTGCAAGGCGACAGCTGTTCAGCTTGTCACAGCGTAGTTTTCTCTTGTTTGTTACTTCCTTCGCGTGTTCGCGCTTCGGACATTCGGATTTTATGGACTGCAGCAACACTGAGGCTTGGAAGAAATGTCACATAAACGTGATTGATTATGGTTAATGGCTATTTCTTACTCTTGAAACAATCAGCTGCAACTTATAAAAACGCATTAAAAAGGCACAGGCTAATTAGGGAGTGCGCTATACAGCGCCGCATTTCCATTTCAGTTGTCCCTGATGGAATTTTTGTTCGCAATGTTTGTCACCCGCTTGGAGTACAACTATGGGTTAGAGTGACAGTTCGCGGAAACAGCAGAAGAGCTTGTGAGCTTGTGGTGTATAACTTTTATTTACTATTAATACGCAGAGTTTGGTGTATAACTCTTTTAATTACCAGTATTTGTAATTGTGGGAGAAACAAAAAAAAACGAACAACACGCAGTCCAATACAAATTACAATAACAAGAATGAACGGAGCTACTACAGCCAGTCAAATTGCTAGAAACTATTTTTCTTTTTCACCCATGCAAAATGTGAACCTATTGCGCCATATATGGACGATATCGAATGGCACCAGCTAAACAAAGCCCAAGTTAATTTATTATAGCATAAAAAAATAGTAGAGGGGAGTACTCGTTAGAAAACTGGTTCGCATTTTTAAATCCGGGAAATGTAAACTGAAAGTGCACACATACAAACAAAACTGGGAACAACTTATTTCACCTTTCGAACAACAGTGATCCATGCTTACCGTCTTTCCTTTTGGCGCGCTTTCGCAGGGAATTCGTAGAATTGAACGGATGGATTCTTTTCTTTCGCCTTCTTGTTAATGTCGTGGCCGCTGACCACGCAACAATACCAGGGGTTTGCGTGGCTCTCAGTGTTACCACCTTAGACATCGCGAAACGACTGCGGGAGCATCCGCTCTTTCGCCCCGCGCACCCGATCCAAGGGAGACGCCCGCCGGCCCGCGCGGTCCGTCTTAAGCCCGTTTTCTTTTGAGTCCGACAGAGCACAACATGGTCCGGCTGGGCCTGTCGTGCTCTGTCGGGGGGGCCCTGTCGGGCCAAGTTGGACGCCGAGGTCGAATTCGCTCGGCGAGCGAATTGTCCGGCTGGAGCCGTCCGGCTGGGCCGTCCGGCTGGAGTTGGCTCCGCCCATCGGCCTTCGGCAACATGGCGGCGGCGAGCTGCGGGGACGGTGTACGTCGCACAACTTGATTGTGATATCAAAAACGACAACGACTTGCAGAAGTCACGACAGACCACCCCGGTCCTGAGTCGGTACTGCGATACGCGTTTATCGTTCGTCTTTTCAAATGTTCGTGCTTTGTGTGGAGCCGAGGCAGGAAATGCCCCAGTACCAGCGTCTGCAGAGTGGTTCGCCGTGTTTTCGTTCTTTATCAACTGTGTAGAGATACGCTCGTCGTGCTCATCACTAGCGCGAGACGATTGATAAGTCCAAATTCATCGTGGCCCCGCTCTCGCGCGCTCCGAGCTGTCAAGGTCTGTCTCCGCGCTTGGATCATCGATAACGTTCAAAATATGGTCACTGTGAGTGAAAGCAACGCGCAGTGGCGGTCAGCGCTTGTGTACAGTGCAAGTTTTTCATATCAAGTGTGTACGCCGTGCTGTTATCTGTTTGATGTGTCGAAGTTCGGCTCTCGCGATCAGCTGTGTGTGGTGCGTCGCAGTTCTCCCGCAGTTGAATGTGTGTCTGTGAAGCTGCGGCGCCGCTAGCTCCGATACTGCAAGAAACACATCGCATCCGAGGGGTGCACCTTTTACATAACTTTCCCGTTGTATATCTGCGCAGTTGGTAGCGATGTGTGGCGGTGTTTGTGCGTTTTGAAATGTGAGGGTGTTCCCAGTGCTTTAGTGCCGCTGGTGGACTGCGGCGTTCCCAAACCAGCGTCGTGAGTGCTCCGCTAGTTCGCCTATTCTAGTGGCCGCGTGATGTGGTGGCAAGTGTGCTTGGTGCAGCAACTGCAGTGTGTGTCCAGGCTGTGCTTTTTTTTTCGCGTTCAGCACTGCCTGGTTACGTGATGTGTGCTTCATGCGAGATTCTTGGGGAACAGCGCGAACTAACAGGGACACAAAAAGAAAGAAGTGGACAGGACTAGCGCTTTAAACGTAGAGTGACGTTGCACCGTTCGGCAACGTTCGTGCCGAACGTTGCCGAACTGATCTGACTTCAGGCAAATAGCCACGCAATCGACCAGCGAGCAGGCATGCCATCAGTTCCAGTCTCGCCAGTGTAATTTCCTTGCCTGGTGCAACCCTTTGTTTGCTTACCAAAGTTGTCGATCTTGTACCGTTTTCACCCTCCAGGGTGAGGTAGGGGAACTGCCTCATATGGCATTGGAGGGGTATCAGGAGAAATGTGAAAGCAGTCCGTCCTCCCTCCATTTGTTTGCGACCTGTAGTACCGGGGTACTTGAAACTCAGGGAGATAGGGAGTCCGTCTAGCTACCTTCCAGGCCGCCGTGCTGTTGGTAGGTAGCGTGTTGAAGTAGATGTTTTTACGCCACACTTCGTGGAACAGGACCTTGGCATGGACAATGAAAAAAGAAAGCCCCCTCCCTTCCCAGTGGTTCATGTTGAACTTCAGCGCAAATGACAAGACGCAGTACGATAGCAACAGGACACACGAAGCGCTGCTTTGTCATGTCGTTTACGCTAGGGTTCAACATGCTTACCAACACTTCCAAGTTTTCACGTTGCGCCCTAGTGGGTCACATATCCACGCCGTTGTTTGTAGCATGGGCCAATTTGTGAATGGTTCTATGCCATGAATACAATCCATACATAGAGAGAATGTTAAGTGGTCGGCACACGGGTCCCACATACGTCGCAAAACCTTCAGCACACCCGACAAATAACCGAGATGCATGGTATCCCGGGAGTCACGTTGAAATCACTGGAATAGCATTTTACTGCTTCAAACATTTCAGTGGCATTTTTGTACAACTTCACGGCAGCTTTCTCGCTTCCAGCTCCTGTGAGCACGTCATCCGTGTATGTCTCACAGTTTGAGGGTACTGCTCTTTGTTTAAAGGGACACTGAAGTGATATGTAAACATTGCGGGATTACTAGCGCAAATTGTAGTCCGGAGTCCCCAGGCCATGTTTCGACCACTCTAGGCGCGTTTACGCGATTTTATTTAGTAGAAAAACTAATTCGAAAACGCTGTCCTCCTCTCTTTACGCTCGCCCATTTTCTGTGGCGTTTTCGTGTGACGTCAGGAGGGGATGAGCTGGCAATTGGCTGCGCCACGGCTGCGCTACTGCACGGCTCCCCGGCCGGCAGAGTCAGTCGGCCCAGCGTTTCGTCCGCCGGCCGCCGGCGGGTCGTCGCAATCAAGGAGGTTAAAAAAAATTGCTTGGTCGCAATTCGTTCGCTTAGTTGAAACGAAGCCAGGACACGTTTGTGAATGGAAGAATGTTCCTTTCTTTACTTGGTTTGTTTGTACACTGTATCTAGATCGAAGTCAAGGTCGCTTCACACAAGCGCTGCACATGCGACGCTTCGCTGACTGGTACGCCAGTAGGAAAATATAAGGCCTCTTGAAGGCGGGACAAGAGTCAGCGAAGTCAATATAGGTACTAAGCAAATAAAATCAACTGATATTTTTACCGTACAGCGTAAAACTAGGGCGCGGGAAGCACTTTTTTGCGCTGGGCGAACAAGCACAGCGGTCAACAGCACGACTACGCATCTGCGAACGCTTTTCCGTCTACGAAATGCAATTGCTAGACGTGAGCTACTGTGGAAACTCGGGCGACGCTTACTGCACGATCGCAGTACAACAAATAGTCACCTAAGCGGCTTGAAATGCCAAAACTAAAATAAAAGTGTAAACCGGTTGTACAATATATACCCTATATTAGCAAGGCTTTCGCGTCCCGCCTTGTAGCCTAGCAGTCTGGGGCGCTAGGAATTCACCGTAAATGTTGTGCGAGCCACGAGTTCGAATCCCCGCGGGTACGTGCTTTTTTTTTTGTAAGTTAACTTTTTTGTTTTCCGCCGATGTTTTCTATATTGAGTTCACCTTTTTTGGGGCCGCAACGTTCATGGCTACACGAACTAGTTCACAAAACGCGCGCAGGCTGGCACTGGCGCGCTAGCGAGTTCTCGTTGGCGCGCTGTTGCCATAAGCACCGACTGCTTGCAGGCAGTGGGCACAGGCCAGAATGAACAGACCCTTGGCCTGGTGCGAACACGCTTTTTACGATACAGGCATGAGGGAGGCAAGCTCCAAATATGGGGGAAAAGCGCATGACATTTGGGCGTCTGCGGGTACGCGGAGGGCGTTCATGCACTGCGTAGGTCTCGGCTAGTGAATGCTACGACTACAAGCCGTCCTGGGAGGCTTATCTTGTGCATTTTACAGCCGACAACATGGCAGAAGCGCGGTACGATGATTACTGAGATATTGAGAATGCCCATCCAACAAAGCCATTGGTTATGTTTTACAGAACCGAAACCGAAACCGAAACTTGTGTGATTGCTAACCTTGGGCATCGTCCAATCACGGCGCCCCTCCTCTCAACGTCACAGCCTTAGTTGGTGCGGCCGCCGCAAACCGCGCATGGTAGTTTTTCTTCTTTCGCGCTTTGTAAAATAATTACCGATTTGTCAACCGGATAAACGATGAAAAGTGTGCTAATTTGAGCCAGTCTACGCAGTGCAAGCAAAAACGGGAGCTTGACAAATTCACTTCAGTGTCCCTTTAAGTGGTGTTGAAGCATTTCGGGAAGTAGAAATGGGTTAGCCATCACTCTGAAAGGGATGCGGGTCATACAGCAAGTCAAAACTGGTGAAAGTGGTACACCCGGTTTTGGTATTGCTTGAAACCACAGGAAACGCAATGCATCTTTGTCCACCGGTTTCATGCCAACCTTTAAAAATGTTTGTTTGATATCCGACCTTTGCGCCACTTGGTGTCTTCGGGAGTTCAGCAATAGGGTGTATGCACTGGGCTTTTGGCCGTGCAGCAATGCTACCTACACGACGGCCCTGACACCATATCCACAGTTGCATTCTGCCGTGCAGGCAGCATGTTTCCCGATGCAAAACGTGGTTTGCGGCGTGGTGTTGGTAAGAACGTTCGCATGGGCAGTGTTTTTTTCTGCGTGATTCGTGGGTTTGCGAATGCCTTGTCACAAGGAGTAGTCAGCATTGTTTTTGTTTCGAAATTTCGGACTGTGCTGTGCACACTTCTGCAACCGCAGATCCGAAAGCAGGCCGCACAACAAAAGCAAGCGTTTCGCTTTTTTTTTCTGTTTTGAAGCGGTAGCTAGAGCAGTACTTGAAGATGATCTGACTTCAGGCAACGAATTCGCAAAGAAGCTATCGATGATGGGTTTAATCAGTACCGAATCAGGCGTGCCCATTTTATTTCAGGTGGAGACGACGGCCGTCAAAGCTTTCACCTCATACCTTGCACATGCTTGTAACACGATGTGTTAAGGTAGCCGGCATACTTTATCAATGAGGCTAACCCGGCTGTGCATCCAGCCGCAGCCTTGTCTACTTCCAGTGTTTTTAGGTGAATACGTGTACATGAAATGCAACCTTTTTTCAGGTAATTGTGGGCATCCAACTCTTTTGTCGTCTTCGAGTGCTCTTTAATGACCAAGCGCGTTCTGTGCTTATGCACTAAAGCTTGACGTTGGCTATACAATTTGACTACTTCAAGAACAGCGCAGAGATGACGACTTATGGATTGGCAAACTAGAGCAATATGGTTTATCGCTTGTCTCTGCACTGTTTTTGCAGTATTCAAAGCGTGTTCCATAATCTTGTTTTGCTTATAATTTCCACCTCGTCTACATAAAAAAAAGCACTTGAAAACTATCGGTCGAATCTTTGTCGACGTGGCTGCACCTAATTTTATATACATATGTCACGATTGCTTCCACCCAGAACCTCTGCGTAATTGCTCACCATCATTGGGAGCTTAGGTAGACGTCAGTCATACGTTCAACACACCATACCACTGTTGCCAGAGCACCTCACCGTCTCTCGCACTCCCCAAGAAGCGCGCAGCATGCCTGGGTGGCTCAGTAAAGCCAGTGCCTCGTTGCAGCTTTGGGTGGAAAAATTTTCCTAACTCGAGACACGGTCCTTTGAAGCAACCCAAAAATAAGAAAATCAATTCATGGGGATCACACGGAGATAGTGCAAAGCGGACTACGTTATCAGCGTCTGTCCAACGGTTAGACAGGTGCGGACAGCGGTGCAGAGAGCACTGCACAATGTTTCAAGCATGTGACAAAGTGTGAGGTGAAAGCTTCAAGACCCGTCGTTTCCACTTGGAACGAAACAGGTGCAACAGATTCAGTACTGATTAGTCCCATTATCGATAACTTCATTGTAAATTCGTCGCATGAAGGCGGACTGTCATCGAGCGTTGCTCTATCCTTGGCTCCGAAGCAGCAAAAAAAAAAAGTGACACGCTTGCTTTTGCCATGCGACCTGCTTCGGATCTTCGGTTGTAGCAAGCGTGCACAGCACAGTCTGGAATTTCGACGCAAAAACAATGCTGACTACTACTTGTAACAAGGCATTCGCAAATCCACAAATCGCTCGAAAAAAAAAAACGCTGTCCACATGAACGTTCTTGCCAACACAACACTGCGAACCACATTTCACATCAGGAACGCCGCGGCCCATGCGGCAAAATGCAACCGTGCAGATGGCATCGGTGCAGCTAAGCAAATAGCACCAGCACGCATTCGAAAGCCCATTGCATACACCGATAGACTGACTAAATCGGAGGTCAGGTTCAGTCCACTTTCAAAGTTGTTGAAATATTTCGGTGAGTTACTGTGCGATGAAACGTCAAAAACCACCTGAAGCTTGGGAGAGTAACGTGCAACAGCCTAGTGCAGCATGTAGTAAACGGCATCAGCTTCACTCGTACTGTCCGTAAGTTTTGCTATCCCTAGCTGGTCGTAGTTTTTGATCACAGCGTCGGTAGTCCTGACACAATTCTGGGGAGTTTAGAAAGTGCCTTATCAGGTGGTATAGTGACATTGGCTTCCAAGGAAGCGCCTTCTTCTAATGTCCATCCATTTATTTGATGGTCCCGCCAAACACAGAAAAATACAATAGAGGCGTGGAAATTTCTGAAATTTCAAACACTTTGCGAATGCTGTTTGCTATTTGATTTGCAGTGCACTTTTATCATTCAAAGTGCTGAATGTTTTCGAGTATTGAAAATTTGGGAATAATTGAGCAGTAAAAGTTGGCTTTGCCGCATGACATTCAAATTTTCTAGCTTCACTGCATGGCATGCCCTCTTTCGTTGACTTTTTGCATGACGCTGAAGTTGTGCAAAAAAGCTTAACATGTGGTCATACTATCACACTTAAAAATAAATGAACAACTGTATACCAACTGGTAGAGGTTTCAGAAGTGTCAAAGGCCCTGGCTTTAACACACCATTTGCTCACTTCTCATTTTTCTTCCACTCAGTTTTTATGTGTACCAACTTTCAGCCTTTTGTCCACCTGCTTGAGGGTCTAGCTTCATTCAACAGCAGAAGATCAAAAAATAAACTAAAAAAATCACTCCACAAAGTGAACACCCTCTTCCAAAACGCTTATTCAGAGGCTGGACGGGCTGCAGAATGCAGAACGCCCTTACTCTATGAAAGATAACATGTGTCATTTCTTGTGCTACTGCACGCAGCATGCAACCCAAAACGAGACAGCGAAAAGAACTCTTGTGCGATTGCTACGAAAAAACTTTTCAGAACTGAATCACTTTTGTGAACTGTAGCAGTCATGCTGACACTGCGCTACGGACAAAGGCTCTAGATTGGTCGACGTTCTATAACTTTGAGATCCTGAGATCTGTTATCCTACTACTGCCATTTTTTCAAATGTTCCTGATTTATTTCATTCTCCCTCTTATTCATTGTTTCTACGTACTCTTTCCAGATTTTTTTTTTCATTTACTGTGTTCACCCTATGTGACGCAGCAAGCAACGCCATTTGTGGAGCTAATGTCTTCAGTATTCATTTCCCAAATCATTTATCTAACATCACTATCATCATCTGGAAGGCTCCCGCGCAATTACAGCTTTCAGCCCCATTTCATGCAGCAATGGCCTCGGTCTGCCTTACGTGGTTCTTCCACTACACCATCCCTGTTGCACTAAGCTCATGTGCTTGCGCTTTGTGCATAAAGTAACCGACAGGTGTCCTGAGCTCGAGAATGCCTAGATTGGGCTGTGTGTCGACCTGCCATTCCAGGTGTAGAGGCACAAATGAACGGGTGTAGCACTTTTGTCTTCTGTCTGGCGCCAAGCGTAGGGAGAAGTGGAAAAGGGCACTAGAACGGTCGGAAGCTGACTGTTTTAGCTGTGATTGTAAGAGCGTTTGATTTTATGAGGAGTACTTTGATGGTATTGGCATTATAGTAAATTGCAGCTTTATTGGCAGCGGGCATGTGTTTTTGCAAAAAGATAAAGCAAGGCGCTGCAAATGAACTGTGTTTTCTACCTCTCAACTGGTTACATTGATTTGATTGATTATGGGGTTTAATGCACCAAAGCTACACTTGGACTATGAGGCGCGCCGTATTAAAGTACTCTGGATTTATTTTGACCTCCTAAATATCTTTAAAATATGCCAAAATCTCGACATGAGCATTTTTGCTTTTTGCCTTTATGGTCGAGTCCCAGTCATGCTGCATGTACAATCAAAGCTCCTTTGAGTTTCTTCGGAGCACAGAACTGGACAAAGTTTTGTCATTGAAAATTTTGGCCGCATCAAAAGACATCTTTTCGTCTTCACGTTTTATTTTGTTTGTTTGTTTGTTTTTCTTCTCTCATTTAGCGTAGCAAGCCAGCCCGACGGCTCGGCTAACATCGCTGGTCTCCATTAAAGTTATTCTCTCTCTCTCTCTCTCTATAAGCCATTGTATTGGTGTTGAGTGCATAGAATTTTTACTGATTGCAAGAACATAGTGTATGTGATGGTGGTCAAGTATCAATTTATATTTAAGGAACCCAGGAGAAGAAAAATATGAATGGTGCAAAATGAAAGGGTTCAACATGCATGGGACTACTTGATCATTACGAGTTGTGTGTCTATCGATGAAATGTCAATAAACCGTGCTGCAGTTTAGCGTCATATAGTGCTGATTTTTTTTGTCTGCATAAACTTAACTTATTGTTGTATGTAGTGTTGTTCACTTAACCTTGTGTGTTTCAATTCTGTAATACTTAGTACATTTGGTAGCATTAAACAAAGGAACTCATTTTGTTGTCCCTTTACTTGCCTAACTTTGGCTGAAAGAGGCTTCATTTCAAAACAGAAGACCGCGTTATAAGTGGAAATTACGGAAATGAACTAGATCTTGGTAACTCATTGAGGCATCACTGCTCTTAACAAAACAGCCAGTTTTGTTTATAACTAAGGCTTAATAATTCATGTATCTATAAATATCTGGGGCCTATCTGTTTTTGTACATAGCTGTCTTGTTTTGAAATAAAATTATATCGGCGAGTTTTATTTTGTGTGGGGTATACACGTCGTGTTCTGCCGTGAGTCTTCTGCAATTAGTGTGAGGCCAATTTTTCTTCAGCACCTCCAGCTGCCCTTGTCACTAATTTTTTAAATTTTTATTGAAGTGTGTACTGCGAACCAGAGGCCCAAGAAGGAAGGGCATAAAGGTGTGAACAAGATCATAGATACCAGCAGTTCAGCATACAACATGTGGCAGCAATGAGAAAGAACAAAAGGTTAAAATAAACTAAACATTTGCTTCTATGTATTCAAATTAATTAAGACATATGTTCAGGCGTATTTTTCCAGTCGATAATACATGTGGGAAAAAAAAATTTCAACCGGTGTGTAGAACGGGTGAAAGAATGAAAATGGTAATGATGAATATTATTTTGAAGTATGTCGTGGTCTTGTATCTAGGCCAAGTTTGTAGCATAACAGCAAAAAATTTAAGGCATTAAGATTTCTTTTTTCCCTAGTGTTTCAATCGCACCAGTTTGCATGAGCTCATTAACAGAATCCGTGTGCCCATAGTTAGAATTCTAAACAGTGAACAAATGTAAGATGCAAAAACTTTCTCCTTGACTAATATTCGAATCCCATAATCTTATATGACCTCACAAAAAGAATTTGTGCAATTATATTTAGAATAAATAAAGTCAACAGCCTTTCTTAGAGCCTTTTAACCAATTCGATATTATTTCCTCTATAGGGGTCTGAGACGGTGCAGGCATACTGAAGTTTCAATCAAATTAAAGTAGGGTACAAAAGTAATCTAACTTTTGCTGGAGTATCGGTGAGTTTATGATTTATAAAACCGACTTCATGACAAGATGAGGAAACATTGGTTTTTATATGTGACTTCAGCTCAAGTTGCTAGTTTATACAATAGCTAGACGAGTACATTTCTGAGCTTCGGGCAAGTTTTCCTGAAAAAGGGTAAAAAAGTGTGAGTGGACTCTTTTTGTTGACGATATGAAGGGAGACTGCAGTCATCCGGTTTTAACCCCGTAGCCCACACATGACTCCAGGAGGGGATATTATAAGAAATAGTGAAATTGCCAGCATATAGCGAAATCTGTCTAGGCTCATTTACAATGGAAATAATTCATTACAGAAAATTTAAAGGAAAGACCAAGGGCACTACCATGGGGACCATTAGAAGTAGGAGGAGAGTGTCAGCTATTCACTCCAATCCGATGAACAAGCAGTAACCCAGGCTGCAAGAAAGGAGCGGGGAGGGTGGGATGCAGTATGTGAATTGATCCTCAGTAAGTGCAGGTGGTGGGACTGGCCTGCTCCTGTGAGGGATAAAAAAAAAAGTTCCATTCTGCGGTATGAATCGCTCATGCGTTCTGGTATATGGCCACCACATGCAGACGTGTACGGACGCCTGCTTTTACAAACCCCGGACCAGGTTCTAAGCCTGTGCTAATTTGCAAACAAAATCTGTGTCGGAATCAGCATAATTAACTGTAAACAAATGTACTTGAAACATGCAGCAAAGCGTTAAATGTGCCTAGCTGTGTTTTCTGTGGAAATTATTAGTAAAACTGTTGACCTGGATGGGAGCCTTCGTACAGTCGTCCAGAAAAGGTAATCTCGTTGTAGAACACAAAGGTCAAAGCCGGCATCGCCATAAAAAAAAAAAGAAAACACTGCGGTGACGGTCGGTGGAACTACTCCGGTTTTTGCCAGTTCCTAAATACGATCGCTGACTGTTGTAGTTCCACAGGCGCGTAATCGCAAAATGAGTACATAAATATGTGTTTAAGAGATGCGGACACGATGTTAAGGCAGCAACTATGCTGCCGATATTCCCATACCAAAATTTTGTACCCTGCGTCGCAGAATTTAAAATACCAGTGCTCATTGCAATTGACGAAAGAAGCGCTAACGTTTGCCGCAACGACGCAAATAGACAGCCCGTGCGCACCGTATCAGAATGCGATGCGCTGAACGGTCAAGAGCTTGTTTCTGCGTAATCATAGAGCGCTGCTACGTACGTGGACGCATGTTACATTGCTGGGAGAGCGATTATGCTTCAAAGAACAGTCTTGCCGCATGAGATTCGGAAAAACGGGAAGATTTTGCGCCGTCGCCGCTTCATAATCCAAGCCAGAGTGACCCTGCCCGAGCCAAGCTGCAGCATCGCCGGGCATGCACTGGTTTATGGGAAGCTCTCCAATGCGCTTGCGTCTACATAGACGTTACGGCTGCAGGCTGATTAAGTCTAGCGAGATCAACATTCGCGCCATGCTGAGGGAAATAAACTCAAATTTTCTCAAATGACCATAATAGCTGTTTGAGCGTAAACAAAAAGTACTATAAGGTCGGACGAACCAATCACAATATTCGATTCAAGTGACGTCTTTGGCCCGACACTGTTGTCGGGGTCCTGCTCCCGAACGCAAAAGAAAACGGCCGCCCGACACAAACTCGCGTGTCGGACCGACAAGTCGGACCCGACATGTTGGATCCGACTTGTCGGACTCAAAAGAAAACGGGCTTTACAACCGCACGTGCAGCTCGCTATGCACGCTGTCGCACTCCCGGATCCATTTCCGCCTTCCCCGACCGCTCGAAGTACCCGTCCCCCCTACTCCAGCATGCGAACAAAGCGACCGCCGGCTCCACGAGCCACTTAAGCCAGCACGTACAAAGGGCGGCGGGAACGCCCCTCACTCCCCCGAAACGAAAAGGACGCCGCTTCGCGATAGAATCAGCGCTCCCCTCGCCCGGCAAACTTTAGCTTCGCCTCCCTATGCTAAAACTCTCTATTAACGTGCCCCCATATGCCGACACACCGGCGTCTTCGCTTTCCGCCTCCATCAGAAAAGCGGCCATTCCGGCCAGGATCGAACCCGCGTCATTGGGCACGGCAGCATAACGCCTTAGCGTATGAGGCACCCGGATGGACGTTTTTGCAGTTACTGTTGCCCAGACATCGAAATGTCAGCCGCTGCGAAGTGTAAACAAAAAAGAACACATGTGTGATCCGATAAGATTTCAACCAAGAACCCATTAGAAGCCTAACGTGCTACCACTACGCGCTACCACTCCACACGTTAGCAGCGGTGGAACCGCAGTTTTGCCGTTGTTGCTTCTTTCTTCCTCGCCCATACTTACTTGTGGGATAGGGGAGGAATCTGGAGCTCTGGGGGGCTACTGTTACCGCTTCACGAAATTCATAACAGTACGAATTGTAAAAGTAGAAGTTGTTGAGTTGCGTGTGCCGCGTGACACCTGAACGTGATGGCATGTGTGAAGAACGGGTGCACAACAACCGCGCAGACTTGCATCGTGTATCTGTCGGCTTTTTGTGACGTAATTCACCCCGTACGTCGGACAATAAAATTGAAACCGAAGAAAGAGCCGCGAACATTGTGTAGCGGAAATGGAGCCGGTAGCCGTAATTCGTTAAAAGACAAACAAACGAAAGCGACGACATGGCCACCAATACAATGTAGCAGTGAAGAAATTGTTAATAAGTATCGCCGGGCTTCCGTATACCAGGAAGGTAAGCAGACTTAAGTTCCCCGAGGAATTTGGTTTCCTTGCTTCCCATAAACCAGCCCCAGCTTCAGGCTGACGCGTGGTGACATGTTTCATAGTAATCGATACCCTGACACGCACAAGCAGCAGTTGAGCGTAGACGCCCAATCAGACATGCTATTTTTATGGTCGCCGCCATTTTGTTGTTCATGCGCTTTAGTTTGTTAACTCTGGTAGGCTCAGCTTGGCCTGACCTCGTCTTCGGCTGTGCGCGGATGATGTCATCCCGAATGCGAATCACAGATAACGCGTGTAACAGCATTTCAGCAGCGTAATTGTGTCAAAAGATGCCGTTCTGCTTCATCTTCGGTAGGATTGTTAACAAACGACCCGGTATAAGTAAACGGTGTGGCCAGAGGTGCGGTAATCTCGCAATCCAGATAAAGGACAAAATGGCCGCCTTTACTGACTTGCATGTATCAGTGGCGGCACTCTAATACCTTATCTGCTGATTCTACGCTCACCTTCTCTAACACAAAATTCGGTGTCCCGCCTAGCCTGACACAGGCGCTCGGCGTCGTGGGCAAGAACTGCTCAATTTAGGGACACTAGTCCTCCCTAGAAATTCCAAGATAATCTGCAAACATAACCTTTACCAGGAACACATGGTAGGGGGCTTTATTGTTCACAGTCGCCTTATCATCCATAATGCGGCATCCATGCCTGTCTTGTGGTTTTTTAAACGAATTCTGAGCTCTATGCTGAATGCTTGATTAGCCTGGCGCAAGCGCTCGGTGTTTTGAGAGTTGGTGCCTTGGTGTTTTTGACAACGGAGAACGCTTTTTTCCACGGCGTAGAACCCGTGGAGGGGAGGGGGGGGTAAACGTATACAGCTTTTATGTAAACGCGGCGCAAAAATGGACAAGGACGGGGAGAGGATCACAAGGACTGCGCTGTCCTTGTTGTCCTCGCTCTGTCCTTGTCCATTTTTTTTGTTGCTTTTTCTTCGATCTCACAACTCTGCAGAAATTCAGAAAATTGTCTACTAATGCGTACCATTGTTGACTGATTGATTATGAGGTTTTACGAATCGACGCTACAAAGGCGATAAGGCACCACGTAATGAAGGGCCTCGGATTAATTTTGAAAACCTGGGGATACGCCGGCATCTAGAACACACGGGCGTTTTCGCTTTTCGCCTCCATCAGAAAAGCGGCCGCCTCGGCCGGGATCGTGCGTAGCATTGTTATGCTACTTGTCTAGAGTGCGTGTTCTTTATAGCCATACATGGGTATGAGTAGCGAAAGACGCCGGATTATTTTATTATTTCTAAGCTTTCTTTTGCTTCTTTTTGCCACTGATGTAAATTTATACCATTATAGCGATGAAGTGCCTTTACTTCGCTAAGTATGTTTTTTAGAAGATTCATGGCGTACTGCAGAGTTGCTCCGTTTACGTTATTCTTTATTCATATTTCCAATTTTTTGCGTGCGTTTTTTATTCTTCGATTATTTGGGGAGATGTATAAGATGCATAAACGTCAACATTATTCTTAATCATAAGAAGAGAGATCCCAAGGACCTCATGAATTACTGACCTATTTACAGCCTACAGCCAACGTTTTTAGATTAGGTCAGTTTGCAAACTGCGCCTCGAGAGGCGGCACCATTTTGTCGCCATTCCGAGAGGTGGCGCTTGCGTTGCTTTGAGATCTAGTTTGGGGAGCGAAGCTCGCCCCGGCCATGTGTTTTCGCTGTGCTGTTGGCGCTCGCCTTTTCGTCACGTCTGTATTAACGTATTAGCTCTGTGTTGTCATCGTGCATACATGTTTTAGTGGATCTCTGAAGTGTCGGCGTGGTTTGTTGACGTGCTGCGCGCCGGGCTACCATTCGGGGTATGCTTCGGAAGCGGCCAAGTCCGTGCAGCGGCATTTCTTCAAAGCGCCGAAGGGTCATGACGGATTCAAGGAGTGGGAAAGCGCGATTCCGCGGAAAAACTTCAAGGTTACGCCATAAACATACGTTTGTGACATTTATTGTGAGTCTTCAGACATCGTAAACTGTTACGAACACGCCGTGAACTGTCAAACTGTAAGGATAGGCTGGCGGACTCTGAGGGACGGCGCGGCGCCCCGTATTTTCCCTGACATACCTGAGCATCTGTCGCCACCAAAGACATCAAAGTCATGCCGAAAACGACATAAATGGATGATAGTGGTTCCCACCTATGTTGCGTCCTGCCAAAATGATGGATCTTTGCGCGAGGAAACTGGCGTAAGTGGCGCGAGTGGTGTAGAAAGCGCCGATGTCAGCACGTACGTTGGTAACGGAGCTGTGGTTCGCAGTTATGCAGGAATTCAGCATATGTCCGACATTTCAATCGTAGAATGTGAAGGCTTCGCCTAGGTTATCTTCTACAAGCTCGAAGATTCTGGGTGCAATTGTGCTGATTGAGAAGGGTGCAGTAGTGGGGCAAAACTTGTCGGTTGAAGTTAATTCAACAGGTTTGCTTGTCCCGCCGTGTAGCTACAGCGATCAAAATGGGAATATTCACCCTCAGCTTACAAGGCAGAAGAATGTAGCAACATTTATTCGCTACATTGTTGTCTTAAAGATCAGCCCTCGGAACAAATGTTACCCGTTTCGAGACGTTTCATCCGCAACAACTGCCGTGAAAGGGCATGAAGTGTGTGTGGCACAACATATTCCCGGTGCTGTCAGATCAGATCCCTACCCGGCGCGGTGGCCAAGGCGCCGTGCAGCTAGGCGCAAGGACTCGGGTTCGATTCCCGGCCACGGCGGCCGCTATTCTGATAGAGGCGGAAAGCGAGAACACCCGTGTGTTCGAGATTTCAGCTTATGTCAAAGATCCCCTACGTGGTCAAAATTAATCCGGAGTCCTCCACTACGGCACGCCTCATCGCCTAGCTGTGAAGCGTCGGCGCGTTAAACCTCTTATAAATCTGACTAGTCAAAACTGAGAAGTGTTGCCTATCTGTAGATTGCAAAAAGAAACGTGCAGGAAACATCAACGCAGAAGAGAGCATAAGCGATGGCTCGGCGGAAAAACTACCAGGTTAAACGCTTTAAAAAATCGGCATATCAGGGCTACAAGAAGATAAATGAAGGCTAAACGCTTTAAAAAATTGGCATATCAGGGCTACAAGAAGATAAATGAAGGCTAAACGCTTTAAAAAATTGGAATATCAGGACTACAAGAAGATGAATGAAAGTTTCTGTGACCCTAACAGATAGTCCATCAGATTTACGAACCAACAAAAAAGAATAGCAGTACGACAAACATTCTCATCCTAGAAAAAACGTTTATTTCTTTTAAGAAACCACATTATACCTGTCAGAGAAATAAAAAAAAAACATTGGTTTAATAATTGGTTCGATTTTCTTTGTTAACAGCGAAGCTAGCTGTTTAACAAATCGTAATTTTTCGTGTCCGCAGTTAAAATACCAAGAATTTGCTGAGCGCGCACGTCAGCACTTGGTTTCCAATCGGCTCACTTGATCAGTTTTGTTGGGGTTGTAAATATGTTCTTGTGAAAACGTACCTACTGCATTTGCTTCCACAGCATACATAAAAATGTCGAGGCGTCTTTTCTTGATTCCAAGTAGATGGCTGACTATTGTAGCTTTCCCGCAGTTTGTTCGGGTATGCTTTAAACATTATTGAGCTATAAAGGATCTCGTACTGGGGAAAAATAAATGGAACGGGAAGCAGCCGCAGACAAGCGGACTGTGCAGTGTTTGCCTTGCCTTTTTTTTTTCTTAAGTAGAGCTTGTTTCTCGTTATAATGTCGATAAAAATGTCTTGTCGTTATAATGTCGATAAAAATCTCTTGTCACTAAAGCGTAAGAGTAGAGCGAAGTTGGATTTCGCATGTCAAAGATGGTCGTTCACCGGCGCCTTTCCAAGCAAGGAGTAGCAGACGACGCGCCGAGACCGATCTCAACGCTACCGCAGCGCCACCGCCTGGTCGGCGACAGCACCGGCCCGCGCCGCGGTGCTTGGAAGGCCGCGCTCTTTGCCAACTGACCTAATCTAAAAACGTTGCCTACAGCGTACTCCCAGTTTTTGCAAGCTGTTTACCAAAGTTATAGTTAGCCGCTTATGCGGCAGCCTGGATGCCCAACAACCCAGAGAGCAGGCTGGTATTAGGAAAGGGGACTCAGCCATGGGTCACATCCATGCCGAGTACACAAAACCCGCAGAACACACAAAACCTCTTTGCATGTCATTTATAGATTACGAGAAAGCGTATGATTCCCTGCTCACCGCAGCGATTTTAGAAACACTAAAAGACCAGGAAATAGAGGAAACCTGCAAAGAAGGCATATATAAGGAATGCATGGGCAGGATAACAATCCACGAGAAAAGCGATAAAGTTCCGATCCGAAAGGGAGTAAGACAGGACCACCTCTCCAAAACTATTCGCAGCATGTCTGGAGGGGTTATTTAGAAAGCTCGACTGGGAAAACATAGGATTAATGATAAATGGGGAATACTTGAGCCACTTGAAGTTTGCGGACGACATAGCTTTCCTGAGTGAGACTGCGCAACGTATGCAAACAATGCTTGAGGAACTACAAAAAAAGCTCGGCCGTGGGGCTAAAAATAAATGTGAATAAATCTAAGAACAAATCGCAATGACCCCTAGCAAAAGTGCAACTGCCGTTTTTTCACCTGAACATGGCTGATGGCGAAGCTCTTTGAGACAAGGATACAACCTGAGACGTCGTTTATTGCATGACGTGAGTAAAGAAAATTGCGAAGTAGAATTGGAAATTGGTGTAGTTAGTCGCAGGACAATAGAAGATGGGACATACGACGGCACTCGTCCCTTCTTCTATCTTGCTCGTCTTGATGCGCTGTTTAACTCGTTGTGAACGCTACCAACTCGTTGTGAACAAATCATTTGTACACATGCTTCTTCGTGGTGCAGTGTAGGTTTTTTATATATGCGCATACAATTTCATGCGACTTTTTATCGCAAGTACTTTAGGCTGTAAATACGCCATTTCATGCAATACTTTTTATTGTGAACACGCTGTTGTCCAAGGGTCGTCACGCACCTTCAAGAAGTACGCAGCTGCTTTTCGCCTGATGTAATCCCAACCTTGCGTTGAAACAAATAAACCTTTGATTTGATTTGATTTGAACTATGACCCTTGCGAAGCCCTGGAGACTTGGTAGCAGCACGAATTGCATGAAGCTTTCTATTTAGAATACAAAACCTCGTTTTGTAGTCTGGCCGTGGGGTTAACCACCAATAAAACAGAAATCGCCGCAACCGCGACCGATATTTCGGAGCTGTAAATTATTTTCCAGCGCGTTCAGCATGCTAAACACGAATTTTGAAAATATAGATTGTTGTCGCTCAGCCGAGAAATACCGTAGCCGACCGTATACATGCATTACCGTATTTAACTGCGTGTTAAGTCTGACGAGAAGGAACGAGCAACACGTAAGCGATTCACGTAAAATTAAAGGCAAGGTTGAAAGAAAAAGAAAACACTGCCCTTCCCGACCCTTTATAGGCAAAGAAAATTCTAACTGAATGTCTCTCGGCATAGTTCATCAACAACGTTAGGAACTATGCCAACGTTAGGGGTGGCGAGTTAGAAGCGCGGAATTTTAAGGCAAAGAGGTTTAATTTGCCCATTCTGCGAAAAACCGTGGTTGTTTATTCAAGAAGATAGCCACCACTGCCACGAGCAATTAAAAATCCCATGCCTGGTCCCATGGGATTCCAACCTGAATCTCTACTAAGGAAGCCAGATGCGGTACCACTGTGCTTTCTCCGCTTTTTCTTTTTTCCTCTATTGCCTGCTTGGACATAAAACACGTACTCTAAACAAATACTAAACTAATGGGTCAGTAATTTTGGACCCGACGCGTTTAAATCAAAAATTTTTCATAGCAGCTAACTCATCCAGAACTGGCAACCACGCAGGCGGTTCCGCCTGAGCGCGATACACATCCCGTATATACACAACACTTTCAATAAAGTTCTCGCGCACAAGTCGAGAATTTTCATCAGCCTGATTCCCAGCCATTCTTGTTTTCCATATACTATGGAGCCATAGAACCATGATCATGTCGTATGGGACGCCCCCATCATTCTGCTGTGGCAGAAAGCGAATTCCATGGGGTGTGACTGGTAATTCCTTTTCAGTGTTCGCTGTAGTATATCCCATTGAAACATAGGATCCCAGCAATCAATGAATACATGATCAATGGTTTCAGGTACCTTACATAGCCGACACTTCATGGTACATGGCACACACATGCCGTTCTCCTCCAACCAGCTTGCAACTAGTGGAGTGTTGCAATGCCACCTAAATAAAAAAAGTTTTTGTTGCTGATTTTATAGCCATTTTTTTACCCTTTTAAAGATTTCCCTCCCTTCCAATTTAGAGTACATTGATCTGTACAGTGGGATAGAGACAACATTGCCAAGTAGATTGTTCTACAATTCTTTCTTATTGAATTAACACAAATATTAATTACAAAAACGTACCTTGAGAAATTGCAAAGAAAGTACAACTTCCCGCAAGTATCTTCGTACAGCAGGACAGAATGCAGCACTTGAGGATACCACGAACTCCGGCAACGTATTTTCCGTTCTGACGTATATTACTCTGTGCAAGAAAGGATCGTTTTGATCACACGGGAAGAAAAACCTAGACACAACTTGTCTTAAAAATAAATGACACAGCCTGTGACCTCCGCTTTTCACCGAGCGTACCAAGTTTGTTAGACTAGTTCGCTCCAAGCTATAGACGACACCGCGAATATACACTGTGCAGCTTTTGCTCATTGAAATGCGACATACTTAATATCTGCAAACATACCACGCCTTTTTGCTAAAAAAATATTACTAACAGTGGCTCGTGCGAACCTACAAAGGTAACGTCCATGCCATTTTTTCCCTTTCTCACTCACCGTTCCTGTTTCTCCTTCCCAGTACTGCGAATTTTTACGATAGTGGTCAAGTGGCATACCAAGGCACCTGCTCGGCGACTCCGACCACTTAATGTTTTGACAAACGGCTGGCGCGTTGCTCCATTTTCTGTGCCATAATCCCAAGGCCTTAACCAAGTTGATAACAGCACCAGTCAGTTTGCAGAAAGAGTTCGTGACTTTCACCGCTGTGCGCACACTTTCTTGGCCATCACAAAATACAGCTACAATGTCTGCATATGACAGCAGCTTAACATTGCTGGACTGAAGTGTAAATCCCCTGATGTCTTGGTGATTAATTATACTTCAACAAAATGGTTTTAGGTATAAGGCAAAAAGCAGCGACGACAACGGACAGCCTTGCCTAGCGAACGAACGTGCTTCAATATTTTCACCTAACTTGTTGTTTGCAACAATATGCATTGTGCAGTTTGCATACGCCGTTTTTAGACCTAGTCTGATGGTACCAACATTTGTGTGTTCTAATATCGCAGTCATAACTTCATGCGGCACCATATAGAATGCTTACTCGCTGTCTCCGAAATGGAACTGGATCATTGGGAAATTAAACACCAGTCATCTTATGGATGAAGTATTTGTAACAACAGTTAATGCACTGTTCCAAAAGTCAAATGTGGAAAAGCAGACGCCTAGGGCCGCTGTATGGGAGCTGTTCAAAGAACATGTGAAAATAAATGTAGTGGAAAGGAGTACAATCATGAACAAGGAGAGAATAAAAGCTGAAAAGGAACTTTCTAGTCAAATGCAGGCAATTACAATCGAAGATAGTACAAACCAAGGCGAGTTTAAACTCGACATAAGTATATTAAAAGCAAACTTGAAGCAATAAATGAGGAGCGATATACAGGTGCCATTGTGCGAGCTCGGGCAAATGCGATATTGTTCGGGGAAATACCAAAAAAGCGTGCGCTAGGCGACGAAAAAAAGATATACACAGCGAAATGAAATTAAAGAAATCAGCTTCAAGGGAGTTCGAGTATCCGACAGTTAAACGATTAAGGATGCCTTTGTAGACTACTTGCACAAGCTCCTTGGAAAAAGGGTTCGGAAGACATTTCTAAGTCGGAGTTTTTGACACTCACGCAAAAGCTAGATGATCAGGTACGGGAGTCCATAGAGACCCTAATTACAATAAAGGAAATAGAAAAATCTATAGACGAGTTTAGTTCCGGCTAGACTCCCGGGCCAGATGGGTTGAACGCTGAGTTTTATAACGAATTTAAATTCGAGGCTTCCCTGTTCCTTATACAGGTTTTCAATTAAACGTATGAAAGGCACGTGCTACCATTATTTTTTACGCAGTCACACATTATTTTAATTACCAAGTATGAAGAAGCCGTAAAGCTTCTTTCTGTCTTATAGGACCATCAGCCTAACCAGCGTCGATTATAAGATACTTATGAAGGTGTTGGCAAGAAGGTTGCAAACAGTAACCCAGCAATTGGTTGGGCCACACTAGACGTGTGGAATAAGAGGGCGTACCATATGTAGCAACACGCACGTAGCTAGGAGCATGCATCTGGGAGTGTTGCGATGCCTTTAAAGGTCGTGTTGCTGTGCTGTCTCCGCATATTAGCGCGGTGGAACAAATCTTGCCATTGTTGTTGTTCCTTTGTTATTAGTCCATACCCACTTGGGGGATTGGCCACGAATCGGTGGTTTTGCGGGCTAATGTGCCCGCTTCAGGAAATGAAAAACACTCAAACCCCTTTTGCTAGGAGAATTACGGTTAAAACGCGAAGCTTTCTCCCATGCAACCATAGTCAAAGTCCAAAACCCAAACTCCTTCGATCTTGTCGGAATTGCCCAATCGGATAAACATCGGCCTGATAACACGGGGGACCAAGGTTTGATCCCAACCACAGGAAGCGTTTTTTTTTTTTTTGGGGGGGGGGGGGGGAGGAACCGATTGTGCAAAGTTGGTTCTCCTGTAGTGGATTTGACGCAACAAACGATTCGACCGGTGAGGAATGGAAAGCTCCGTTTTAATACTATGACTTGTACACGTAAAAGGCGTACAATATTTCAAATTATAGAGGTTTAACCTGCCGAAGCTACACCTCGGCTGTAAGGAAGGCGCTGCTCACGGCCGCAGCTAAATGCAGCACGACACCACGGCTCCGCAAGTTTTTTCGCTTTTTCGAAGAAGTTCCACTCGTCAACCTCACCGGACCAGCGGAACGCATACCGGAACCACACTAGGTCCATTTTCAACAAATTGTGGATCCCTACCTTCAACGAAACGGACAATACCAGTGATTTTGTCCCGACCAGCATGTGAGGGCGTGCCAGGCCCAGCAGGCTTAGGAGGTGCCAACCACCCAAGTAGGAAGAAGATGACTGGAGGCATCCTACAGTATACCGCAACGCCCGGTAATTCTTAAAGAACTTATCAAGCAAATTTACGACCCGCTGACGGGCTCAACCTTGCGCTCGCCAATTCAAGTGAACTATACCACCAGCTATACCAAACCACGAGACTCTCACCTAACGAGGCAGCTACCTTCCCTCTGCGTGCCGACCCCAGCAAAAACCTCGCCCTACTGCCGACACAAACCGACAGCCGAGAAGATAGGAAGTATTTCGTCGTTAAGCACCAACTCAGCAACGGGCCAAGTATCCATCTACATCTCGGGGCACATGACACCTGCAAGGGAGTAGTTCACAACCCCCAACCAGGAACGGACTCAGATCACCTGTTGAAGCACCTCTCCACCCCCGGTTACACCATCACCTCGACACGCATGATGGGTAAAACTGGCACCACAATTACCACCTTTGTTGGCACCTATGTCCCCGGTGACGTGATTTACGCCGGAGGTGAATACCGCTACCGTCCACCCCGAGCGCATTTCTGCCGAAACTGTCTCGCAATCGGGCACAAAGCTGACGTATGTACACAAACCAGGGAACCACTCTGCCCGAAATGCGCCAAATGCGTACAAGCAGACCACCAAAACTTGCTGACGCAATGCATCAACTGCGCAGGCAACCGTAGCGCGGATGACAAAACCTGCGAGAACAGAAAAGCTGCGGACAGCACAGTACGGTACCAAGCCTACCACAAACGAATAATCCGCCGTAGGAACCTCAACACCGAGCAAAACCAGAGTAATCCAAGCAAGAAGAAGCCCAACAACGGGGAAGAAGTCACACACTCTTCGCCGAACACGAGACCCACAACGGCATCCGATCGCGATCGAAAAGCTCCTCACGGCAACGAAGCTCATTAAGGCCTGGAACACCATCCAATCCCAGGACCTGACCAAGCAACAATAATATGAAAACGCCGGTCAACCACAGGTGAGCCATCTACTCCTCAGATCAGCACAGATACGCGCAGCCAAACAAGCTGAGAAGTCCTACAGAAATGCAGCTAGAATGCAAACACATGCCCGACGAGAACAAATGCTACCCCGACCACAAACACTCGCACAACTAAGCTCTCTTAGTTAGGGGTACCACACAAGACTTCGAAAGCGACGTGGACACTGAATCTAACGTCACAATAAATCGCTCTACACCGGGCCGGAAACGCAGCAGATCAGATGATGAAGAAACTCCTAATTGTCCAGGAATCCCATCGTCACCTCACAGCGATTTTTTCCTCCACATACACTCGCAGAGGCTCCAAGAAGTAGAGATAACCCTCCTCACAACACTAGAAAAAAGAATAGCACCTATGATGAACAAAGTGTTCGATACACACAAAACACAAGTTAGCCTGAATGGGAGTTTCTTGGCTGGAATACGTCTTTTAAACTCCTCACGACAGGCGGCCTGCTCCCACGTGTGGTAGTATGATGGTGGAAAAACTGCCAGTTTACACCGGGGGCCACAAGCCGTCGTAAATAAGCGCATTTACCACGGTTGTACCTCTTCACAAAACGCAGTATCTGGCTGTGATTACTGCGTTTGTCCTAATGGGAGTATTAAAAACTCCCACGCCACCTCCATTTCCTTCTCCTCCTCCTTCACCCCATCCTCCTCTACGCGTCCTTACAAAATGGCTGCCAGTTGGTGTCGTGTGTCGTATGAGCTCCAGCGTCCCCGAAAATTTATTGCCAGTGTGAACTTGTGGCCGGACGAACGGATGTGAGGTGCTTCCCAACAACCGAAGCTCGTTGCGAACATTGTGGAACCAGCCTGGACTGACGTGCGACGGACTGCAACGTCGCCTCCGTGTCACCGACCTTCGAGCCGACGGAATACGCCGGCGAGCCGACGCGAGGCCTAAATGCAATGATCGCTGAGAGTGGCTCGTTAATAACAACGCGGTTGTGCCTCTGCGAGGTGGTTGAAGGTAAGATTTTCACGTTTTTTATTGTACGCAACATTTTGGGAGACTTGTGCCCCTTCTAGCGTCAAATAAACTCAACGTGTTTCCCGCGCCACTGCACGGGCGATTCTCCGCCACTGGAGGTGAGCGTTTTGCGTGAAAGACGGCACCACGCCCGGAACGTCATTGGGGAGGCCGAACGGTGTGAAAGCAATTCGTATTTCCGCGGGTCTCGAACAGAACACTCACTCATTCACACTCACAAGCAGAATGAAATCTGTCCGAACTCTGGACGGCTGTTAGGTGTTTTTGTTAGGCTGTGTCTGTGGCTTACTGGCAAGCAAGGGTGAAGTTTGCCGGTCAAACGTCGCAGGGTGGCCGTTTTTCTTGAGAAGTAGGTGTGGTGCCAGCCGCGCCTGCTACGAAGAGGGTGACTGCCGCTTGCCGCCGGCGATTAATTGCTTTCACTGGAAAGGGAGAAGGTCGGGGCCCCGTGGGAGCTCTCCGTACGCTAGGCGCGTGTAACTATAACCAGCAAACGCCATTCGAGGGAGCATTCTGTAGAGTCGACAGACGACCGCTTATTTTTTTTTTTTTTTTTGAAGGGGGGCACGCGCAGGCGTCACACCGACCGAAATTTTTCCTTAACTTTCGGTGAGGGGAGAGAGGGGCAGTGCGGGGGGTAAAACCTGAAGCTCGTTCCCAGAACACTACACGCAAGGAAAAAAGGGAAATTAAGCATTTTGAGAAGTTCGTCGCCCCAATGGTCGCGCACCTTTTTGAACAGCAGAACACTTCGTTTTGACGAACTAGTGAGCGCAGGTGTCTCGGACAGAAGTGCAATTTTGCGTAGCTTTAAACAAACATTCAGACATTACGGAAAGTTGGACACAAGAGTGACAAGTTCAGCGTCTTTACAGTGCCGTTTCTTTTTTTTTTTTTTTTTTCAGGTCAGATGCCCAATATGCTTATGTATTTGTTACCGCAGATTTAAAGCGTTTTGCTATCCCTCTAATGAATGTGCTGCTGTGGCTTCCAGAAGAACGTGCCAGGGGGTGCGGCAACGTCAGCGTTCGGGAGGCAGGTGCAAGCAAACAGCGCACCGACGACATGCTGACCTCATTGTTTGCAAATGGCTTAAATTTTTTTCGTTGAGGAGTGTTGTAGTAGATAAAGTTCTTACCAAGATACCTTGTGTTCTCGATGTAGGTGTTTTGTTGATTCAGTGTTTTTATTGTCTTATTAACGTGTTCACACGTATATCGTATTCATGTAATTTTTATGCAATAAATTGACTGTGCAGAAAACAAACTTTTCACGTTTCGCCATTCAACGTTTGAAGCGGAAAAAGACTTGAAATTACGTGATCCCCAACGAAAAATAAAAATGCGGCCTGTGCCCTTAAGAACTCCCAAATGCAGTAATAAATTCCACTGCAGCGCATATATATGAAGCGCACAAAAACACACACACAAAAAAAACCTCGAATGCAGGTCAACACTGCTCCCAATGCGCCCCCTGAAAACTCCCAGTTGGAGGAAACAATACACTCCCAATGGTACCCCTGGAAACTCCCATTGTAGTGGCAGTAAAATGAAACTCCCATGTGCTACTGAAAAAACTGCCAAAATAATGGGAGTAAGGCGAAACTCCCATTGGAAGGAGTTTTGAAAACTCCGAATTGGTACTGAGTTATGACACAAGCCATTTACTCCCATTCCGGCTTATTTGTGTTCTGTGTGTACCCTCCTTGAGAGAAGGATGGCACCCCTCACTGACATACTACTCCACCGTTTCGAGCAGCGCTTCGACCATATCCTCGAAACGCCAGGCCACCTAACCCCCCCCCGCAGCTCAACCACAATATGGTTAGAGAGCTAAGCCTCATCCAGTGGAACTGTAGGGGTTTCAAAAACAAAAGAAACGCCCTACATCAGTGGATCCAAAACTTACCTAGGAAACAAGTCATATTACTACAGGAAACTGGAAAGCAGCCAACCCTACCATGCTACACTACATTCCAAACAAGAGACCAATCTGCGCTACTCATCCTCAAGGCACTTCCCGCGAACCTAGAACACGACCTAGATAACAGCATCACTATATCAATCCAAACCAAAGAAGGACCGCTGCACATCACAAATGTGTACAGCCCGCCGAAAAACAACCCACCGGCGCTTAAGGAAATCTTAAGACCCAAGAGTCCAAGACCATGAAAAGTGCATTACGAACACCTACGAGCTGAGCACTTCAATGCCCCAAACCGAGCCTGGGGGTACATCAAAAACAGTGAGAAGGGACGTCAACTGTTATATGCACTACAGGAAGCAGGATACACAATTCGCAATGACATCCAGGAATTTACTAGATTGGGCAACCCTGTATAACGGAGCAAGAACCCAGACTTTACTATGGCTACATCAAGGACACACGTCAGTTGGACCCATACCGAAAAATACATGGGAAGCGATCACGGAATTATCGCCTTATCTATCCACACCAAACCAAGAAGATTGCAATGGGGAAAAAAAAAACAAATCACAGAATGGGACAAGTATCCCCCTGATCTTTACACTTGGACATAGCATATCATCAACACGTCCCGCCGTGGTGGCTCAGTGGCTAAGGCGTTGCGCTGCTGAGCACGAGGTCGCGGGTTCGATTCCCGGCCGCGGAGGCCGCTTTTCGATGGAGGCCAAAAGCAAAAACGCCCGTGTGTACGAGATTTCGGCGCACGTTAACGATACCCAGGTGGCCAAAATTAATCCGGAGCCCTCCACTACAGCGCACCTCATCACCTGCGTTGCGTCGGCGCGTGAAACCCTACTATCAATCAATGTCATGAACACAAAAATGAAGAATACGAAGACCTACACAAGCCAAGAAGGAGGATTTTGCGTGGACGAGCACCTAGCCCATTGCTGGGAGGCACAAAACGCGCTTATCAGGCGAAAAATGCAAAACAAATCGCAAGCTCAGAACAAGGACAGCCAAGCCTAACCTACATATCCAGCAGTACTCAGATAAACTCCGAAGAGAACAATGGCAGATGGCGTGCGAACAACGTCAGAGAACCCTTAGCCGAAGTAAGACATGGCGTATCTTGAAAGCCTTCATCGATCCAGAAGCTATCAAGACCATGACTATGAACAAAATGCAAACGCTAATTTAAATAAACAAATTGTGTGCGACCGGTAAATTAGTTTTTGATGCAATGCGTAATGGAACCATTTCCTAAAGTACATCCTAATTTTTGAATCAGTTTTTTATGCAAACCCTTGTCATAAGCCATAGAAATGTCTAATCGGATAAGGTCGACCTGTTTTTTGTTGTCGAAACTTCAGGATGAACCATGGGTCAGTTCTATTAGTAGCGTGACTGTAGAAAGTCCTCTACCGAAACCGTGTTGAGAAAGTGAGATGATGCTTTTTGTGCTTCAGGATATGCTCCAGGATGTGCTTTAAGATAATATGTTCAAGTAGCTTGCTGGCAGTGCAAGTAAGAGATGTAAGGCCCGAAGTTATTTACATCATCTCGTGAGCCTGATTTGTGTGTCGGTCTAAATTTCGATTTTTTTCATTCATCCTGTGCGGTACACATTTGTAAGGATTTATTAAAAATGATGCGGAGGTATTTTGCCATCCACTTCGCATATCTGTTAAGGACCAAATTTAGAAGGTTGCCTGATCCTGAGTCTTTTTTACGTCAAGTTGGAGGAGCACATGAAAGGAGCACATGTTTGGTTATCAGGGACAGTTCCGATGGTACTTTGCTTGAAAAGTTGATTGGAGGTTTATTGCCGTCATCGGTCGTGAAAACTGATTGGAAGTACTCACTGACCAAGAAGGGGTGATAAGGCCATCTTGGGAACGGCTGGCATTTTCGCTAGTATTTGAATTGTTAACGAAGCTCCAAAATGTTTGCGGAGAATATTTGATGAAGCTACGAAGGGTGCTGATGAAATAGTTTGTTTTTTGTGGTTATAAAAATAGAGTCGTAATTTTAGGCTGAGGTACTTTGGACCCCCTAATTTAAGTACTGGATGTGTGGTTTACAACCTTCTAGAAGCAGTTAAAATTTTGAAAAAAAAGATGAAAAATCTTTTAAAGCAAAGTTACGGGCATGCAGATAGAGGCCGTGGCAACGAGGTTATATGTCTGAAACCAAGGACGCCGTTTTTTTGTTTTTGTTGGCGAAGGGGTGGGGGGGCGAAGTCTGGGGCGTGCACTGGCCGGCCTAGACCCAAGTGATCATGCAGCATCAGCTATTCAGCAGGCGTGCCAGGCCGCCACTGCCCACGGGCTTCCTGACAAGGGAGCCCTCCCACGAGCGGGAAGGAAGTGCTGAGACAGTTTTAGTGTAGCCTCCGTCTGAATAAGGTTTACTCTTCAGTTTGGGAAAGCTAAAATATGGGGTTGCAGAAACGTCCTTATGTGCTCTAAAGTATTCTGTAGCCCTCACCACAACGGCGTGCCCTAGAGTCCAGGTGCAGCTCCAGTCACTTAAAACTTCTAGCAACTTTCGTGCTATGTTTACCCTTTTTAACGCCGGCCGCGCAGTTCAGCTGCACACAGGTGGCAAGCCAGGCCGTATCCGCTAAGTGGAAAATGTTGATAGGGCGAATACAAATTGTTTTTCTGGCGTTACAAAACAATTTCCTCAAGAAAAATTCATTTGCACCATTTTTCAATAAAATAAAAGAGCGACCTAAATAAAACTTTAACGTTACCAGGCAGCAACTAATTCAGATTTATTATAGCTTTAACGTTTGCTCGTCTGTGGGGGCGTACCATTATAGGTGACAACCACTTTTGTTAAATGCATGATTTAAAATACCCGCTGCCAGAGAGAAATAAAAAACTGAGAAAAAAGAACTCTTCAAAAAGAAAAAAAACTGTTAAAACCTGTTTGCGGATAGGGAGGCAAAGCCGGAAGTAGGGTTGCGTATTCGGGTTTTATCTCCAGCCTGACACGAGTGGCATAGAAAAAAGCGGGGTTGTACAGCGGCGGTAAGCACATCCACCAAAGACGACCTTCCACTGAAAGTCAGCTTTGTTTTTTGTTGGCCTTTGTTTTACACTTTTTCTACGGAGTGTACGTATTGCGGGTATTCAAGCACTTTCGCGGAACATTTTTGTTTTTTTGCTTTTTGGCTGCTAACTAGTGCTTTAAAGGTGCTGACATATGCTTGCGTTTCCACGGATTTGATCGCCCTTCTCCGGCCTTGGAATCCGTGCTCGATACCCTGAACCCACCCGAAGAAACACGTTTACTCGAATCTATGGACGCCTGGTTGTTTATTCTATTCTTTAAAAACGGTGTAGTTACAGAGCGTTCTCCTCGATATGAAGGCATACTGCATTGGTGTTAACAGAAGCGACGGCAAAAAGCGAACCCAAATGGGCGGAAGGAAAAGAATAACAAGCGGAAACATTCAAAAGTCGGCCCCTGTTGTCTACATCGTGCACACTCATAATAAGCCTTTTTCTTTCCCCCTGACGCCAGTTTTCAGTAAAAGTGCACGGGTACTTTTTCAAGTAGCTGCCTATGACGGGAAAAGACGCCACAGAACCGGGGCGATTCGTGGGATAATTCGCTTTGTGCGGATCTCATTTTTTAAGGCCAGTTTTTGTTCTATCACCGAAATGAGGGAGCGTTCTGGCAGAGGAAAAAAATTGAGGTGCGCAAGAGAGAAAGTAACAATGATAAAAAGGATGATGAATTACTTTACGGCCCCCAGGCATGAATGACGTAGTTGATACCGTGTGCACACAAAGCCCTCCAGTCCAGCGCCATGTGTGCTGAACGGATAGCGCGAGAGAGCTCTTCTAAGCCTGTGCGCACCGATGAATTCCGTGAACGCATACGGCCATTTACATCGGTTCACTCCTACTTTATGTGCGGATAGTTATCTCATTGCTTACACAGGGCAGCAGGGTCAGGATAAAAGTTCGTAAAAAAAACAGCCACCAGGTAAATTTGGCCCGCGGAAAACCTAAACAAACTAGAAAGAAGCAACCCCACCTAGAAGACCGCCGAACAATGCACTCACCTTAGAAGTGAAGAAACAAAACAGCGGATGAGGTGCACGTCGGCCGTGTTTTTAAATCATTTTGGAGAGTTTAGGTGTTCTTTGTGTTACGATGCATACTTTGCAGGGGCAGCTTCGCAAGCAGTTTTTTTCCCTATTACAGGTGCAAAGGAAGGTGACCTTTTAGGGGGACGGGGGTGGCTAAGGCTTTCCCAGGGACAAAGAACAAAGAGAAGAGGTCACGGTGCTAGTGGCTTAAGGAACAACATTACCGAAGTTGAGGCCTGTTGACTCAACACACAATATGACTGCACGCCTCAGCTGACAGATATAGCAAAAACAACCTACAAAAGGGCACGGGCACTACAGCTCCGCATGCAGCGTTGTGGTTTAGGGGTGCCTTGACAATTTTGTTCCTACTGATCCCTGTCTATTTTCTTATTTTGTTTTTTAGGAGGGGTGCGAAAGGGGGCAAAAAGGGTGGCTCAGGGGCAGTGGGATACGGAGGGAAAAAATATTCCTCGCCGGTGTAATATTTTCGCTCAAGAAATGCTACAATAAATTTAGGCTTTTATGCGCCGAAGATAAGTGCACTGGCGCCATAGTATAGAGCTTCGGAACAATATATACCACTAGAGCTTCATGAACACGAATGTTCCAATTCAACGCCTTCTATCAGCCGCCTGTAGGGGACTGTGCCTAGTGTCCTCTCTGTCGACATTTAGAGATATCTGCGGTATTCCCGAATATCGTTTTGAGATAAAGAGGGGCAAACACATAGCACCTATGGGAGGTGTAGAAAAAGAGGTAGAGGAATAAAGATAAGAAGAAGAAACTGCTCGGAACGGTGGCCTCCTGCCTCTCTGCTTCTCTTCGCCCGCCCCTTTCTTAACATTTGGTGCCGAAAACCCCGTGCGGCAACGATTGACTTCAACGCACGACCTCAAGGGCCCGTCTTTCATCTGCTCCGCCCCTTCGCGCTGCGAGTGGGGGAGGAATCGTTTAACGAAGTGGTCCTGGAACGTCACGGCTGGGGGTACGATTAGGTGCAGCCTACCGCGTAATGGAGCGACTGAAGAGCAAGATTTCTCCGCGAAGAGCCAAGAATACGAGGCTTATAAAGGAAGCTCGCTCGTTGCTCAACGCTGGATGTCAAGACATCGCCAAGCTCACGGGCTTGCAAGATCGACTCATGGCCAACCACGCCGAGCTCTTGAAGATCAGCGAGGAGCTCGAGGCCTTCCTTACGGCGGAGGAACAAGACATCGAGTATCAAGCGGCCGAGGAATACAATGATAGGACCCTCGACACGTTGGCGGAAATTCGATGCAAGATCGACTTTCTTGAACGAGCCGCTCAGAACGCCCCACATTCGCCGGCTGTTAACGAAATGGTCCCGTTCAGACAGGAAAGTGCGGCCACGACCTCGGGACCTCGGCTTCCGCCGCTGGACGTACCGGTCTTTCGAGGTGAGCTTCAGCTTTGGACGGGTTTCTGGGAGCAGTTCGAGCAAACCATCCACAACAACAACGCTCTGACGCCCACGTCGAAGTTTTATTATCTGCGCCGTTACGTGATGGGGAGGCGGCTGCAGCAATCGCAGGCTTACCGACCACAGACGCCTGTTATGCGGATGCTATAGAAATCCTCAAGCAGCGATACGGGAACAAGCGAAGGATTCAGCATCATCATCTTTCCGCACTGAGGAATCTGTCGCCTGTGAAATCGTCCGCTGACATAAGGGGGCTCAGGCAGCTCTACGATGCGGTGCAGCTGCATAGCCGCTGCTTGAACTCTCTGAAGGTGCCCACCTGCAGCTTCTCTGCCATGCTCGTAGATATATTGCAGCACGCGCTCCCACACGATATTGTGCTGAATTTTACTAAAGAGAAGCGGCATCGAGAGCTGACCTCCTCCCCAGGGTACGGCCCTCCTCCAGCCAATTCATCGGGAGAGCTGAACCCTTCCCCAGCAGACGAGGCACTCCCAGCCCGCTCATTGGCAGTGACAGCTGAAGCGGACGATGAATTGAAAGAGCTGCTCACCTTTGTGAGGATGGAGCTAGAGAGCCGCGAGCAGTGCTGCGAGTTGCCCCAGCGACAAGTTGCTGGCAACCGACCAGACAAGCAGCGAAGTTGCCCCTTCACGGCGTCGGCATTACACGTCACTGCCCGCAAAGACCGAAAGGAGGAGTGCTTCTTTTGCCATTCCCAGAAGCACAGCACGCGTTCATGCACCGCCGACCTCTCGCTGGCTACTAAGAAAGAGCATCTCGCAAGGGACAGAAGATGTTTTAGGTGCACGACCAAGGGTCACCAAGCGAGAAACTGCAGGGCCAGATTGAGCTGCGCGTCGTGCCACGGGAGGCATGCAACCACCATGTGCGACCCTTCGTTCAAAGGCAATAATGCAACCGAGGGTGCACCGGGAACAACGGTCTGCGTATCGGCCCCGGTTCAAGCGTCTGGAGAGAGCAGCAACGAACAGTCGAACGATCGTTCTAAAGACAATGGGGTGTACCTTCAGACGTTCCGAGCATGGTTGAGCCACGACGGGAGGAGCCGACTCGTTCGAGGTATACTCGACGGCGGAAGCCAGAGGTCGTTCATCACCGAAGACCTCGCAACCAAGCTGCGTTTGAAGGTTGTGAACGAGACGACGGTCGCATTCAACACGTTCGGCAATGCTTCTACTCCGTGTGCGCAGAAGCGAAAAGTCGTTCAAGTTCCCCTTCGGAGCCAACACGCTACAGATGTCCACTCCATCGAAGCGATAGTGGTACCTGTCATCTGCCAAGATGTATCAGCACCATCAGCTGATATCTCTTTCGTAGAAGATCTGCGAAGGCAGGGCAAGGTCTTTGCTGACCAGCAGATGTTCATAGGAGTAGATTCAGAGCCCGGCCTCGGTCTGCTCATTGGATCCGACTACCTTTGGCGTTTGCTAACGGGAGAAGTTATTCGGAGCCCGGATATCGAAGGCCTGGCGGCGATAAACACTATTTTTGGGTGGACGCTTCAAGGTCCGTCTCGGCAGAAGGCATTCCTAGATGGGGGAACTCACCTCATGGTCTGCGTTCTGAGGGTGAGCAGCGTCACGGAGGACGAATCCGCGTCAGAGCTCTTGCAGGCTTTCTGGCAACTGGAATCAATGGGCATAGCGGACTCAAGCGAACAATCTACTGATTGCCTGGTACAGTTTAAACAAACAATTCAGAAGAACAACGGAAGGTACACTGTTGCACTCCCCTGGAAAGAAGGCTGGAAGAATTCCTTGACGGACAATCGTGACATGGCACTGAACCGGCTGCAGAGATTAGTAAAGCGACTTTCTCACCAAGAAGGGCTGCTACAGAGGTACGACACAGTGATCAGGCAGTACTTGTTGCTCAACCATGCTGAAGTCGTACCCAAAGTAGTTCCTGACGATCGGGTGGTTTACTACATGCCGCATCGCGAGGTCGTGCGCGAGGAGTCACTGACAACCAAGCTGCGAGTTGTTTTTGACGCGTCCTCGCATTCACAAGGTGTACCATCCCTCAATGACTGTCTCGACAAAGGAACGAACCTCAACCCAGAGTTACTTCAGGTTCTGCTGCGGTTCAGGTGGTATCCCATAGTTATAAACTCAGACATAGAAAAGGCATTCCTTCAAATCGAAGTGCAAGAAACGGATCGGGACGCTTTCAGATTTCTCTGGTTTGAGAACATTCCCACCAGTTCCACGGAAAAGATGGTCGAATGGAGAATGACGAGAGTGCCATTCGGCTCAACCTCAAGTCCCTTTCTGCTCATGGCCACTATCCACCATCATCTGGATACGGTGAGCGAGGACGACCATGACTTCGCCAGAAAACTGAAGAAGTCGTTTTACGTGGATGACTTACTCATAGGAGCGGACACATTCAACGAAGGATTGGACGTTTACGAGAGATCGAAATTTATAATGAGTAAAGCTGCTATGAATCTTCGTAAATGGAAAACTAATAACAAGCAGCTTCAGAAGGTTTTTGACCAGAAAGAGGAAAACGTTGACGGAGCATCAACTTCTGGGACCGTGCTGGGAATGCTTTGGAATACAGAGCATGATTGTTTTGACTTATCGCCCAAAGCAGTAACCCAGTACTTGGCTTCGGTCACATCTAACTCGAAGCGTTCTTTGCTGAAGACGGCGGCCAGGATCTTCGATCCACTTGGAGTTCTCGCGCCATTTACTGTCACAGCTAAGATCCTGTTTCAACAATTGTGGATGAGGCAGGTGTCATGGGATGCTGAGCTACCCACCGATGTAGCTATGTTGTGGAAAGCCTGGTGCGCCGATTTACTCCAGCTGGTTTCGATTAGGATCCCACGGTGCGTGAGACATGGGCTTGACACAGTAGTGAAAGCTGCTGACATTCATGTTTTCGTAGACGCCAGCTTGAAAGCATATGGAGCGTGCGCATACCTCAAGGCTTCAGACACCGATGATCATGTTGTCACTTCCTTGATTATGGCCAAATCTCGAGTGGCACCGATGAAAGCCTTGACTCTTCCGAAACTGGAACTGATGGGCGCAGTGGTAGGAACGAGAATGGTGAAATACCTGCGAACATCGTGGGATACGTTGTCGCTGAGCGTTGTCATGTGGACGGATTCTACAACCGTACTCAACTGGATCCGAGGGCATCTGAACAAACAAAACCAGTTTGTCCGGAACCGAATACTTGAAATTACAACTGTAACCAAACCAGAGGACTGGATATATTGCCCAGGTGAAGATAACCCTGCAGATTTGTTGACGAGAGGTGTGTCGGCGACTACTCTACGTGAGAGTCGAATATGGTGGAGAGGCCCAGAATGGCTGCCGAAACCGCGTTCTGACTGGCCTACTGACCCAAACAGAGTGAAAGACGCTTGCGGGGAGCAGATGGTGCCCCCACAGCCGGGTGATAAGGTCTCTCAGTTTGCAGGGGTGCTTCTTCAGACACAGGGAAATTCAGAGCCCATTTTATGCCTCGAGAGATTTAGCAGTCTGCAAAAGCTGCTGCGTATCACAGCACAAGTCTTCAGGTTCATGGAACGTTGTCGACGTACGCAAAGGACGTTTCCTGCGTCGATCACCGCCGAGGAGATGGACAGGGCCGAGATTTTCTGGATACGGCATACCCAAAATGAAGTTTTCGACCGAGAGATCGGGCAACTTCGATGTGGCCATTGTGTCGACAAACAATCTGTCCTGCATAACCTCCACCCATTTTTCGACAACAACCGAGTTCTTCGTCTAAGTGGTCGTCTTCAGGGAATGAAAGCTGCCTACGAGGAAAAGCATCCGGTCGTACTACCCAAGCGGCATGCCTTCACAAGGTTAATGGTTGTTGAAGCCCATTGTCGTGTATTTCATGGTGGCGTAGCGAGCACTATGGCCCAGTTACGTCAACGTTTTTGGGTTATTCATGCTCGGCAGGAGGCGAAGAAGGTGATTCGTGCTTGCTTCCTCTGTAAACGATCCAGCAGCAGACCTGTTAACGTACAACATGCTCCGCTGCCTGAGCACAGACTACTGGCTTCCAAACCATTTGAGGTAACTGGACTCGACTTCGCCGGTCCACTTTACGTGAAAAACACCCCGGGCGCAACTACTTCAAAGACTTATGTATTGCTGTTCAGGTGCTCTACCACAAGAGCTGTGCACCTGGAGTTAACAACCGGACTCTCTTCGGACGCTTTCCTTCTCGCTTTTCGTCGGTTCCTGGCGCGCCGAGGGGTACCGTGCACTTTGTACTCCGACAACGCGCTCGCATTCAGAAGAGCTTCAAGAGATATCAAAGAGGCACGGAGGATAATGGGCACCTCTCCATTATCCTCATTTCTCGCCACCAACCGGATTAAGTGGAAATTCATAGTCCCAGCAGCGCCGTGGTAAGGAGGTTGGTGGGAGAGGCTGATTCGCTCCGTAAAGTCAGCCTTGCGGAAGGTGCTTGGAAAGACGAACCTGAGCGCAGAGGAGCTGACCACGCTTCTTACAGAAGTAGAAGCTGTCATCAATTCAAGGCCTCTTACTTATACGTACACCAGTGCGGAGGAGCCCTCGCCTATATGCCCTGCGCACTTTCTCATTGGAACTTCCTTGCTGAGCATACCTGGCCCAGGCAATGAGGACGACTCCTACATCAACCAGGTGACACGTGAAACCACAATTAGCAAGCTTCGGTACCGGCAGAAGCTTTTGGTCCACTTGTGGAATCGCTGGAGAAGAGAGTATATCCTTGAGCTGAGGTCCTTTCATCATCATCCAAGTGCGTCCAACCGAAGTTTACAAGTTGGGGACGTGGTCTTGGTGGAGGCAACTGGCACCCCCAGGAGCCTTTGGTTGCTGGGCCGTGTTACAGAAGTTTTTCCTGGACGAGACGGGCTCACTCGGGCCTGTAGCTTGAAGACGCAGGATGGGAAGATAATTAAGAGACCGGTGCAGACACTTCATTTCCTAGAAATGGGACCTCCATCTTCTGGTGGGGGGAGAATGTAGAAAAAGAGGTAGAGGAATAAAGAGAAGAAGAAGAAACTGCTCGGAACGGTGGCCTCCTGCCTCTCTGCTTCTCTTCGCCCGCCCCTTTCTTAACAGGAGGTATATGCACGGCGAGAAAAAAATTCCACTTAACCGACATTGCGAATTATCTGAGTTCGAGTTAGCAAAATATTATTATGTACACACACACACACACATTATATATATATATATATATATATATATATATATATATATATATATATATATATATATATATATATATATATATATATATATATATCGTATTTACCCGATTCTAACGCGCACCCGATTTTCCTGGCAAAAAAACCGAAAAAACTTGCACCTCCGATTGTAACGCGCACGGGACTTTGTGACCCAGACAAACCAATGCGAGCCTAAACGGGCGATTTATTTCCCGAAGTAATCTCACTCATCTCGCTCCTCGTCGCTCTCCGCTGACCACAACATCTCGGCCTCGGTGCCTTCAAGCGCGTTCGCGATGCCACACTTCTGAACGAACGTCCAACCATGGTCGATGGGATCGTGGCCCACGCTTCGCACGCCCATCCCGACAGCTGCTCCAGAGGTGCACGCTTCAGCCGACCGCTCGTTTTGAACGCGTGGGAGCTGCTGCTGCCATTGCTATTATCAAGCGCGCAAGTGAAACGATTTGACGATTTGTGTGAACGCCCATAGAAAAGCCTAGGCGCCTAGGCTCGCTGCGTCCGAAAAATCGTTGCTAAAAGCTTTGGCGCCATCTTGAGATGCCGATGGCGATGGGTGAGATGAAATTTCTGCTGTTTCGGCAGTTTCGGTTTTGTATCCGATTCTAACGCGCATGCGATTTTTCGGCCTATTTTTTCGGAAAAAACGTGCGCGTTAGAATCGGGTAAATACGGTATATAATGGTCTGAGTGGCGCTGGAAACAAAATTTCCTAATATAAATACCCCAGAAAGTGGAGGGGAAAATCGCCCCGGCGGTAGCGTAGTGGTTATCGCACCAGACCGCTATTCTGGAGGTCGTGGGTTCGGATCCCATCCCACCCGGCGGGCATTTTTTCTCCACTTTCTTTTCGACTAAAAAAATTATTCATCTTTTTCTATGACCCACCACAACCTCCCCTTTGCTTTCCGAGGTTTTCTTGACTGTCAACCCTTATTTTCTGTCTATATATATACATACATATACATATAGAGAAAGATACAGCGAAAGAGAGAGAGAAAAAGAGAGAGCAAATCAGGATGGGAACTGAGGAGCTGGTTGAATTAAGACCGAAGAAAACCTCGGAAAGAAAAGGGGAGGATGCGGTAGGTCATTGAAACAGATTAATAATTTGTAAAGACAGAAAGAAAGTGGAGAAAAAACAATCACGCCATATCCACGGAATGAATGGTGATAAGTGGGGCGAAGCTCGAGAGGGGGAGATCATCGGTAACCGTAACTCTCCCGTGAAAGTTCGCCCATTACATCATTAAGAAAGACGTAAGACTGTGTGCGTACATTGTACAAATCAACGTTTATTTTCGGAGTCAATGCTCCCAGGCCCAGACCTGGTGAAAGACCCCACGCCACCGAGGACTACCCCGCACCTCCACCACAATTTGTCACGTAGGATGGGACACAACGGTAAAGAAAGAAGAAAGAACTTTTATCTAGGGCGAACTTGTGCCCGAACAAGACGAGAGGAAACGAGCAAAGGTCCTTGCGTCTCGTTCGATCTCCGAGAACGACTGCCTGCGTTCGTGGCGTGATCTCTTGCGTGATCTCCCCCTCGCAGTGCACGTGCGCTCGCGCCTCCGTTGGCGAACACAGACAAGCTCGCGCTCCCGGTGCCGAGTTTGCGCTGCCGGTTGCAGCCGGTTCTTGCGCGTGCAACGCGGCCCACTTTGCGGCATCTCCGAAAGCATGCGGCGGTCACGTACCACGAGACACAAGGGATGGACAGACCCATGACTTAAGGAGCTTCGCCCCTAAAATGCCCGCCGGGTGTGATCCGATCCCACGACCTCCAGAATACGCGTATCGTGCGATGACCACTACTCTAGGGGAAAATTTCCCAAATTTTTCCCTCGGGGGAAGACCCACTAGGGTAAAATAGCCCCGCCGGTAGCGGTCTTCGCACCAGACGCGTATTCTGGTGGTCATGGGTTCGGATCCCATCCGGATCCCACCCGGATCCACTTTTTTTCTGTCTTTCCAGATTCTTCATCTGTTTCATTGCCTCTCACGTTCTCCCCTTTGCTTTCCGATGTTTTCTTGACTGCCAACCCTTGTTTCTGTCTTAATTCAACTAATGTTATGTTATATACAGATGTAACATTCAGGGACAAGAAAGGAGCGGAGTGGGTCAGGGAACAAACGCTTGTTAAGGGCATATTAGTAGAAATTAAGAAGAAGAAATGGACGTGGGCAGGGCATGTAATGCACAGGCATGATAACCGTTGGTCATTAAGGGTAACAGAGTGTATCCCTAGAGAGGGCAAGCGTTGCAGGCGGCGGCAGAAAGACGGGCAGATGAGATCAAGAAGTTTGAGGGGATAAATTGGTCGCAGTTAGCACAGGACCGGGGTAATTAGAGATTATTGGGAGTAGCCTTTGCCCTGCAGTGGGTGTTGTTGATGGGCTTTTGATGATGATGATGATGATGATGATGATATATGTTTTTATGTTAACAGCACCGTCGTAGGCTATATTAGAAATTGCTAGAAGTTGTGAAGTGTTCTCATTTATTCAGTGTGATTCTGTTCTTCTTAGTACACAATCATTGTGGAAGTAGGTTGTATGATGTCATATTGTTTAGTGAAAGTTAAAAAAAACATCGCGTGTATTTCGCAAGGCCATTTTAGCTACCCTGAAGAACTGGTCAGTCATGATAGTCAGAAATGTTTCTTATGTACAGCATATGTTGTGATGAAGTGCTCTACCTGCTCTTGGTCTGATGCCTTATACCGGGGGACTCGGGCTCCTCCAAGTGAAACTCTTTTCACATTTGCCTGAGCCCACCAGCATCTTCGTGATGTAAATTAAGAACTTCAACTTGAACCTTGAAGCCTAATATCAGTGACCAAGCATAACTTGCTGCCATTTATTTCGGCATTACTTCGTTTGAACCACGGAAAAAGTACTCTTAAAAATAGTGTAATTGTGTGTTATTTCCGGTTAGTTTCAACATGAACCGCAAGTTCATTCGTTTTTGCCTTGCAGCCATAACGCATTGATGCGGGAAGACTGAAGAAATTATATTGCGTAATTAAGCCTGCTTACGTGGTTTAAAGGGAAAGCAATTTGATTTCCGCTGGCGATACTCACCAAAGCCTCCTTTCCTGCTACATTGTGTTTCCGTCTTTTGGCTTATGTTTCTTCGTTTTCGGGCGCGAATTGCTCTGACAGGCAGACTACAGTAACATTGCACACCATAACTTATCGATAATCAGAGTTCTGTGTAAGTGGTATGCTTGTGGTCTACGCTCTTGTCGCCAAGTTTCCGTCTCACGCATTGTTACGAGAGCGCTAAACGCACTAGGCGTATCCTGATACGTGTCCCGCCACTTGCGATGCGTGATGTAGCGTGATGGAAACGCTTGTCTGTTCTGCCGTCGATACCCCTCGTTCGAATCTCATGCAAACTCAACCGTGTGTTCCTGAAGCAAACGTTTACTGACTTAGTCGAGCCGAGTTTCGCCGTCACCAGCAATTCAACTTCATTTGGCCGCTTCTGCGGCGTAACCTTGGCATCGCATAACGCCACTCGCCGTGCCGTGCTAAGCCGTCATCGCGTGGGCAAGCCACCCCAACACCCTCCGGGATTGGCGCATGAGCTCCCTGCAGCTGGGTTGCCTCCTGACCCCGTGGCCCGCCGGGAGCCTGGCAAAGAGGAAGGAGCACCGTTCTCGCCTAGTCAGTGCGAGTTTGGCAGAGAAAGCGAGGCGGGATCGTCGTCTGCAAGCGTTGTGCCGTAGCAGGAAACATTGAGGAGTCGTTGGCGATGGGCGTCTGACCACCCCGCGCACATCGTACGGCAAGCTGCTCACCAAAACTTAACCAGGCTAAACCAAGTCTTCGATTTGCATATCAAGGGTTGGCCATTGTTTAACTTCCGGTCATTTTTTTTTGTAGCAGGAAACAACAACGCCGGCTTTTTGCCCAATGTGGCACTTCATTCTGGAACTTACGACTGTGACTATAAGGGATTGCTTTCGAGAACGGTTCAAAAAGAATGCAGCTGCAGATGTCAGGCCAGAAAGAGAGATCTTTAAAAGGTACAAGGCGGTGGAAAGATATCTGGTTCTTGCGAATTCGGCAATGTTACAAATTAAAAATACATACGCAAAATTTTGGTGGCTGAAACGCAGTGTTTCTGGTAGTTGTAGCCCCAGTTTCGGTATACATGAGGGGATACGACTGAGCAGTGAGGATTAGAATTGGCAGAAAAAGCGCGGCTGCCTCTAGTGTTGCTTCACTCCTGTGGTCCGACTACGCGTTGTTTTTACTGGGGTGCTGTTCTGTCGAGGGGATGTTTCGTCGCTGCGCGGGTTTGGTGGTGTGCCGCTGTGTCGGTTACTGTTATGACACCGTGCTGTCTTCTAAATTTTGTTTTGACGCTTTCTCTTTTCTCACGTTATCCCCGTCGTTGGTAGGCAATTTCGGAGGCTTATCTCTTTCTTAGCACTTTAGTAAACCTTCACTAGAAGCCTAGCTCTTTATCCCCCTCCCCCGTAGGTATTGGGGGGGGGGGGGGGGGATTAACAGGATTCATGCAAAGGGCGATCATAACGCCATAAGGGGAAACTGCTCCTCGTCGCCTATGAAACACCAGGCCGTCTAGACGCACCCTATGTTCGCCTTCTTTTCTCGTCCTACTAAAGAACCGCAGAATCAGCAAATGTGTTTCTCGTCCCACTAGAGAAACGCAGAATCAGAAACATCCCACGCAAAGCATACCAAACAGCCATTACGTTCGAACAGAATACACAAAATATACGCAACAGAGTGGGTTGCAGTAAAAAAACTTCTGTTTTTTGCAAAAATGATTAGGGTTACTGTGTCTTCAACCAATGGTGTCAACGTGAAAACCGTCGACTCTAGCTTTCCCACTGAGGCCAAAACGAGAAACCGTATTAGCCGTTACTCAGCAGAATAGAATAAGTTCTCCAAGAAAAACAGAAGATGTCGATTGTGGAGGTGCCTCTGCGGCCAGGTGTAAAACACTCCGCCAGGTCACGATGTGCGAAGGCAAACTGCTTTACCCCAACATAGGTTGCACACCCGCGAGAGAGAGTGACTAAGAAATAGTCAACGTTCTGCGCACGGCCTCAGCTTCGAGGTAATCGGAGAAATTGCAGAACTTGTCTCGCTCTGTCCATGCAGCTGCCGCAGTCTTCTCCTCGAAGAGTCGGAGCCACTTGTCAAAGGGAACATCGTCGCTTGCTCCCGAGTACTTGGGGATGGTGATGGCTTTCTTGGATGTTGTCATGATGCGGGGTTGCACGGTAAATTCTGTCGACTAGTGTAACGCAGGAGACATGGCATCCGTCGAACCAACACCTTTATTACAAAGCTGTCTTTGTAGAAACAGTTTTTGCGGTCGCAAACAACTAGTTCATTAACACATTTTAAGCCCCAGAAAGCTTTGCGATGAAAGATTATTATAATCTTTGTATAGGCGCGGAGTTTCTGGGAGCAGGAACTGCAAGCGCGTTCGACGACCAATCTTATCATTAATTAGGGCAACATGACAGCGGCCGATGAGGATAGACGGAAGAAGTGTCGAGCCCGGAAGGGGAGAATACAAATGTTTGAACATCGGGGCTGTTCTAGCACTGCCCTTAAAGGAGCCAGGAAGACAAAATACAAGTTTGGTTCATTCAAAAGATTGCCTCGTTATATCATGCTGACACCACTTTCAACGTAAACTTCGCTCAAATAAGCTGCATAATTAGGAAAAAGTGGAATGGTCATGCGACCCACTAGCTCAATTCCCGCAACAGAACCTATGATGTCATACCAGCCAGCTCTGCGATTTGCGGAGGCCGGAAAAAGCAAATGCAAATTAGGCACAACTTGTAAGCTTGCCGAACAAGCTATTTGCGCTTAAATTTAGGGCACATTCTTTTAAATCAGTAAGAATGGTGGGACAAACAGTGGAAGTTACGAAAGCACACGTAAACATAGAAGTACCGATGCGTACTGGTGTTGGTACTGCGCGCACTATGCTTCGCGCACTATGCTGCGGGGCTTTGGGGTTGTATCAGACGACACTGGCCGACTGACGCAAGGGACGATGTCTTACGTGACCGTATTTGTCGAGCGGGCACCATGTTTGACGAAACGATTATTGTCTCCATGAACAAAACAAGCCAGGTCTAAATACGTTCACAAACATACCAAAGGCAGAAAACGGCTTGCCTCGGTGTGGTGGAGACATCTATAGGTTAACTAACAGTAAGCAAGTCTCCGCTCCCACGGCCGGACACGCCTCGGGAGGAGAAGAGTCGAGTCTGGCCGTGCCGCACCACACTAAGTTTAGCTCCTATGATGTCATTTCAAACGTCGTTCGAACACACGTTTTGGCGGGGTATCAAAATTTTAGCTTAAATAGATTAATTTCGCAGCGAATAAAGCATTTTTTCTTCAAGAAAAGCGCGGGGGCACTATAGAACACGAACTCTTTTAAATATAACAAACTTTTATTTTGTCTTTAGGGCTCCTTTAACGTCCGTCTCTGCGTGTATCCTCTCGCGCTCTCTCCGCAGCAGGTTTCTGCTCCCCCCAAAAACCGGTTCTCGCATATTAAAAATCATACAAAAATAAATAACAGGTTTTAGGGCCTTCTTTTCTTGATATCGAAGTCTTATATTGCCAGTGAGAAAATTTATTCCGAGAAATTCAGTTGTGTTTACAAGGGAAGCCGACTTTATGAAGATCGGTGTAAGCTTCGACTTTGTAGGCTAGGTCTCTCACATTGCTTGTCGCACAGCTAAGCCTGACCACCAACGGAGGGAGAATGATTAGAGAAACAGGTTCTTACTCTTGTGCTATCTAAAGTATTCCGGAAAAAAGTACATGGCAATTAGCCGATAATACGACTCTACCATTGCTCCAAGTTTCATTTACTTATCGTGAGTAGTTAGTTCACAGTGAAGTTGTAAAGGTTACAGAATTACTGTATGCTGGGCGTGGCTATCTACGGAGGGAGTATGCTTGTAGAAAATGGCTGTGACGGTAGTTTTTCTGGAACTATTCGGAAAAAGACTATATGACAGTGAGCTGCTAAGAGGACCGTAACATTATCCACTACAAAGAGGCCGAGAGTCCATAGAATATTCGTAGCTCCCACCTGGATGATCAGCTATAGTTGATTTCCCGGGCGCAGGTGGCTTTACATGCCCAGGATGTCCTCGACTGAGGACGCACCCCGCGCGAGAGAACGGCTCCACCATCTTCCGTTCTACTCAAGACAAACATTCATTCCTCCTCATCCTCCGTTCCCTAAAACCCTGAGAGTTTCGTTGAGGGATCAGAGCGTCCTTGCAGGTGAATAGCGAAGTTTTATGTTTAGGCGAAAGGACAACCTTGCGATTTTGTGTACGTAGGAAACTCCTCCCCCATGCGCATGCGTGAAAAAGAAACGGTTTGGAAAGGCGTTAGAGCTAAGTGGGAAGGAGCGACAGTGTCTCGTCGCAGAGGGCACGCAAAGCGAGCTACTTGGTGAAGCACAGCTGAAACGACCACCGGTGGCAGGGGGTAGCCTGCGGAGGTTTAGGCGGAGCCGCCTCAACGTAACAATGGCAAGCACCGCCCGTTCGCTACTTCGAAATGGGTAAACCATGCGTCATATGTACTCCTAACCGGCAAACAGCTTGCGATCAGCGACGCCGTGAGCAGGAACGGAACGAGCTCGTCTACGCCGTTCCCATGCTGCAGCCCGGTTGCATCAACAGGCCAGAAGAGTAAAACACGGCTAAACAACGCCAGCACGCTACAGCCTCACTGGTTAAACATCTTTACGGAGTACAAGAACGCATTTTTCTTCAATGAGCATATATACCCGGAAAATAGCCCTTTAAGACTTTCTGTAAATTGTCGGTCGTTGGCAAGGAATGAATATTGACGGCACCCGTTGCCCATCGCGTCTTGTTATGATACGTTTTTCGGGCTTAACAATGCTGCGAGGGAAAGGCGCGAGCAATGAGCAGCCAGTTAGAAATTCAGCACTATTAATAAATAGGGTTGTTCGCTTTCGGGCTTTATATGTTTAATATCGGGGGTAAAAATCCGGTGCTATTGTTAGACTTATATTGGGGGAAGTCATGTTTTTTTTTTTTTTTTGTAAAACTATTCCGAAATTCGTTTTTTTTTGTTAAATTTATATTTGTACTACTTAATACACTCCGATCATTTTATCACAAAGTAACTTTAATCTGTTGAAATTGCTGACTTTTTCAAGCTGGTGATCGGGAGGACATCAGGGTTTTCTAGCAAATGCTTTCCGAAATTTGGCGTTTCCTTGGAAATCCATCAGTAATCATGACAGAAAACAGGATTAAAATCCTCTAAGAAATGAAACATTTTACTCACCAAAAGCTGGTCATCGATGTTTTGCACATTCTTGTATACATGCCTTATCATCTGCATGCGCTACACGTCGGTCTCCGTTCAAGACGTGCGCGACCATTGAACGTATCCCCGCCGGGAGAAAGTGCTCTCGTCACCAAAGCTTCATTTAGCTAAGAACAATAATGTCAGCTCAGTATTTGCCAGCCTGGGGCATCGAGTGGTAGAGTTCGAAAGTTGTGTTTTTAGGGCTTGCTTTCAGCAAGTACTGGCTGAGAACGGCGGGCCATCAGCGCACGATTGTGCAGATCGCAACTTCTAAAAGGCCCAATGGGGGGAAAAATCTCGTACAACCAGATGGTCTGTTCCGAATGTAAAAATCGGTAAAAACCAGGTTTTACCAGAAAACGAGCTCCCTGTTAGTAGAGTGCCCAACTATGGCCTTACTGCGTGCGCGCCTTTCCTTCCGGTTACTACTTGCGCTGGAAGCTTGAAACATGTACCACTTGCTCGGTAATATTCAAAATACAAAAAACTGGTTGCTGCAATCATAGAATGTGGAAAGTGGCCTAAAAGCCATCGAGTCAACTATGAATTTGTTGTATTGTTTATTCCGAGATTTTCCCAGAATCAGTTTGGAGCCGCTACATTACAGTGAAACGGGGCGTTTTTTGTTTTTTTTTTTTTGGAAATGATCCAGATCCACCAAACGAGATTTTCAGGAACAAGGGGAAGTTTGTTGGCGCACCTAAATGCAGCGCTGTATTATATATTACATATCAGCTAGGGGAAGTTTATGGTCATGAGTAATTAAAAATTACTCCGTTAATGTGAGCCCTTATAGGGTTAAAGTTTGGATTTGTCTCATATTGAATTAAAACTCTTATGTTGGCGCAGCTTTCTTAAAAAAACTTCATTTAAATTGACTTTCAAGCGTGCTGCTATTGAGTTTTGGTGGAAACGGTGTTAAACATATACAACAGCGCTTCAAGAAAAGCAGAGCTATGACTGGAGAGCAGGTGAGTACCATAGGCATCATTAGCAGCTCTTTTCGGATTCCTTCCAAGGATAATTTTCTTGGGCACGCCTAAAAGCACTCACGCAGTAAGAAAGCTCTGCATTGCATCACCGTGAATTTCTAAAACGCTTCTCAAGAAGGCTGCTCATATCTTCCTCTTAATCTGGTGCAGTGGTTCGTACCCTCAGAGGGGAGGACGCGGGCTGGAGATTTGCCAGGGCTTGTAAGCGGCGGCGATTTAGTTAAGCCCTAGAATGGTAAATATGGGAGTAAAACAAATAAATATAACCATCTGGACTTATTCTGTAGGGACGAGTAAGATGAAATGAAATCATGGAGCTATAAGCTGGATTCACAGCTTATAGCTCCAGCCCCCTCCTCTCAAAGTAAAATAAAGAATTGAATTGAATGCGACTGAATAAAAATTGTTTTACATCTCCAAGTTTTATTCTGTTTACTTCTTCTTCCGTTCACTTCATCGTTGACATCTGGGGAAACATCTTTCACCGATCTCCTAATTGCCGCCAGAACTTCCAAAAATCCAGCTCCAAAAAGGAAAAAAACTAAACAAAAAGATTACGAGAACACCCAAGAAACAGTCTGAACAGTCAAGCGAAAAGCAAACTCGCACTGGGAAAATGCATTTGGCTCATTGTGATGAGTGAAACAGCACGACCTGGCTCATTTTCGGTACGAACTATGACCTGCGTACCCGTTTTCATGGCAATATCTCAACTATTTTCTTTCCACTCCTTTTTAGTGGAAAATTGCCGAGTTTTTCTTGCCACTGCAGTTTTATCCGACTGAGTTTCAGTTTCTGGATCTGGCTCATTTTAAAAAAAAAATAAAAAAACGCCTCAAATGTGCCCAACGCTATTTTGGGGGATTGCGCAAAAAAAAACTTCAAAAGCAGCTTTACCAGTCGGAGTTCCGTTCACTTTTTATTAAAGCGTTTGCAACGACAAAAAAAAAAAGAAGACCAAAATTCCAAAATGTAATACCTGCGTTTCCGCGACACTCAGCTTATTTCCACGGATTAAGCTGCATTGACATATCACATACAGACATTATTTACCACTTCCGCTCCTGACGAGAAAACCCTGGGGGCTGCTAAAAAATAATTATTTAATAAATTTTTATCCCCTCGATTTCCTATACTTGGAAATTCACAATAGTTTTGATTTCGGTAGAGGACGCCGCAACACGTACATGCCCAAGATACGACTATATTCTTCTTTTAAAGCAAAGCTCCTTTTAAAGCCTCTCACTGACCATCTCCGTACAGAAACACGCTCTTATGAAAGGGAATATTTTCTATTAAAAGGATGATTGTGGGTGAAGTGCAGAAAAATTAAAATGCTTCATTGCGAATGTTGGGGACTGCTCCGTTAGGCCTCTTTCGCAAAAGGTTGATGTGTAGCAGAGAGACGAAGTGACGCAGGTGTGCGACGGAGCAATGTATATAGGTCTAACGTCATATTCTGTGGCCAAAGTCGATCGCCGGTACCTACAGCTCGTCGTCCGATTAGAATGACGGTGCTCTCAAAGCCGTAAGGCTGTAAGCCGCAGGACGTTAGGCATAACGTCACATTCTGCTGTTTAACACATTGAACCGGTACCCACTCCAAAAAGCCCTTACTGTACGCCAAGAAGCAGGTACCGAACCCCACCAAAAACCCAAACGTCACGCTTCACACTTTCGATGCTTGATTCGCGAACGGAAGCTTCAGAGGTTTTGGTAATCTCAACTGAAAACGGCTCCATCATCCGGACGACTACCGGGCTGTTCCCACACTCAAACGATTCGGGCATAGCATTCTGTACTTTGTCGCACTTGACAGAACCCTGATGCTCTGCGCGACACATGGGCAGGGCTAGCGCTCAGGGAACAAAGTAAGCTGGCAGAGAGACTCACACAGGCACGTTCCTAAACTGCTTTTGCCCTGTAAACTAGCTCGGAAAGAAGGAGAGGCGCACGGACGTGTGTTGCTTTCAACAGCGAGTAATCAGCCTGCACTTACTCGCGCAGTAAAAAAAAAAGGTCTTGCTGCCATGGCGAGCGTCAAGGTTCAACAAGTCGATTTGATTGTGAATGCGTTTCTTTAATGACAACACACTCAGCGTTGTGCAGAAAATTGAAATTAATTGTCCGGTGAAGGTAATGGGTGGCACTGTGAGGCAAATATTTTGATTCATTTCATGGGACAATGTGTTCTCTCAATGTCACGAAATTGAGTGCTGCCAAAAGAATGAAATATATTTATGCGCAATACCTCTCGTGCCTTAACAATAGAGTTTTTGAAGCAGAATTGTATTATTATGAGGGCAAATTTTTTTTTTTTTTGAAAAGTCAAGAAGCAGCGCAATCAAGTGCCGTAATGGTGAATTCTAAATTTTCTAGGAGCAATTTCTTTTGGGATATCAGCGCGCGTCCCAAACTCCCACTTACGGCGTATTAGTGCAGAAATGCTTTGTATTATAATACAGCATCCAATAATTATTGTACACCGTTTTTATTAACGTGCAATAGACGCTCGGTTCGTGGCATTTTCCTTTTGTATTCCCCCGGGAGCCTACTAGAAATTTCTCTTCCCGAGCGCCTATGAATCATCGCTCGGCCGCTGGCGTGAACCGCAGACACAGCGAAATCACGCGTATCAGAGTACAAAGTAAATAACAAAAAATAAATGGCCACTGCTTCGTGACCATGAGAATGCTCAAGATTGGCCCGGAACCACGCACCGAACCAGCATCGAACCGCGTCGAACCCTAGAGAAGCGGAATATTCCAGCCGACGGCGACGAGAGTTGTGTGTGTTTTTTCGTTGCGTTGGTGCGGGTATAAAAGCAGCGCCTGCGTGCAGACAAACCAGCACCGCTGGAATGTCGTAATGTTGCCGTGGCTTTATGTTGCGCTTGCATTATCATTGGCGACTAGCGTCTTTGAAGACTACAGCGTGGTCGGGGTTTTGAATTACCATGATCGCAATCGGACGGCCGGGCCCACGCCGAAGCAGCGCTTCATAGGTAGCATCGTCCCATGACAGCGTTGCATCATCCGGCCCGGTAGGTGAATATTGTACGACTTTCTTGTCTTGCATATGCATCGAACTGTTTTTTTTTTTCTCCTCTACTCCGATACATTTGTTGTTAACGCGTTTTGCCTGTAAACGTGCAACTCTCTAGCATGTGTACTGTACCATACACCGCCTGTTCAAACATAGCTCTCTTTGCTAATCCATTCAAGCGCCTCTCTCATTCTTTCCACTCTGGTGTGCGAAAGCCGCGCATTAGACGGTCACCCCCACGTCACCAGTGCCCTTTAAATTCGGTCCGGTTGATGCCTCGCCGGGGTTGGCTTTCCACGTCTTCTTGACAGCGCATCCTCAAAAGCAAACGGTGACAGTGCGAGTAATGTGGGCGTGTTGCTATTAAAGCCATATATTTTCTGAATTCCTTGGGAATATACCGGTAGAACAGACCGTAAAAAGCAATTGGGCATGCCATTTCGGTTAATCTTATTACATACAACTGTCAGTTTGCCGTCTCCGTATTACGCGGGGAAATTCCTGCCATACAGTCTAACTTTTTTAACGCTTAGCAAGCGCGAGTGTCGGCGATTTTTTGCACGCTTGTTCCAAGCGTGATGTGCTTTCATGGTGAAAAATCACGCGTCCTAAGCATGACTCGTGGGATGTGTAACGCTTACGAAGTGTGAGTAAAATGTATTTTTGCACGCTTGTTTTAGGCGTGGTGAACTAACACGCTGAGCGCTCACGATTGCAATCCGTGACTGGCGGCCATCTCATCGCTTAGTGAAGGTGAAAGGAGGATTTGTACTTACCCGATGCGGCATTCTCCAGCTGTGTATAATACGCCTCTCTGACAGCCAGGAATCGTTTAAATAAAATCTGAAAGAAGATAATAGTTGCTGTGCCGTATTTATAGTCTGTCTAGCTTGGGGCACCCACCACACCTATAAACACGGCAGAGCAAACGTTATCTTCTTTTAGCTTTCTTTTTGAAAGATTTCTGGTGGTCAGAGAGGCGTATTATACACACCTGGAGAATGCCGCATCGGGTAAGTACAAATCCTCCTTTCACCTTCACTAAGCGATAGGAAGGGCGCCAGTCACGGATCGACAAGTCTCGCATTGTGATTGCGGCGTTAATGCTTCGTTATACACTGCCCCAAACTTAGTAGTGTTAGCAGAATAAGGTGGTTAAGGATTGCCTCTGAATTTCGGTTGATAAACGGTTGTTAATTCGGTTGAAGGCAGTGGAAGGCAAACATTCATAAAGCATCTTGAACAAGTGTAACATGCTAATCCCATACAGTTAAGCTTGTGATGTGCATTCTTTCAGCGTCATTATCTACACGTAGGTGAAGAAAATTGAGGGAAAACGTCTGTAACTATTGCTGCGAAGGTCTAGATTCTAAAACAAAGCAGAGGGACAACACAATCAAGACATTTAAACAAATTTTAAATTTGACTGAAACTTCTTTATTCACAATAACTTACAAGAATGCTTCCATACAGAGAAATCCGAGAAATAAAGACAGCAACTATAAAATAGGCTTCTGATGAACTCTTCATGCCGCTTTAAAGCAGTGCGTGAGCGTTGCTATGACCTTAACTCAGTCGAAGTGTAATTACATCAGCAAATCCAGTACCATTTTGAGCGCCCATGGAATTTCGTCGATGCCATCATGTCTTATTGCTACCCGAAGGAATCCTTGCAACTGCCCAAAAGCAGACGGATACGTAACGTCCTCTATGTAATACACACACAAACACACCACGAAGGCTTTTTCCACATGACGTGTCCAGTTGCAACTTCACGATTTCTCTGGGTTCTGCAGCATACCAGCTTCTTGTGGTCGCCTCATACAGTGCACCGGCAAGCGATGTCCACGGGTGAAACCTGGGAAAGATAAAAAGCTGCTTCAATATAATTGTTATACACGGGGTTCAGCTATCATACACCAAGATTTTTAAAAACAGCAGCGGCGTAACTCGAAGAAAGTTTAGTGCATAGTGTTTCCAGTACAGTGGAGTTGTGGCCCGCCCACGTGGTAAAACAGCGCTTTCAAATAAGCTGATTCAAATACCTGCTTTGCCTGTCACACGCCCGAAGAGGCGGTGCATCATCCTGATGATGGCATACATGGAAGGAGCAGCAACAGCAAGTTTCGCGGGGAGTATGTGGCAGAAGGCACAATTAAACTCTGTCGCGATTTGTTCTTTTTTTCTCTTCTTTATTGCATTCCGGCTAACTCAAAGGGAGCCTGTTCGAGGGCAATGCTTTATGATGCGGGCTAAAGCGCAGTCACGTGTTATTTCTCATATTTCGCCGGCTTTTCTTGTCAGTCAGAATAAATTAGCACGCAATAAGCACGTCGGTTAAAATACCGCAGTCAGATGTCTCTCGTGGGTACCTACAAGTTCCTCATTGACACTTTAAAGATTGGGACAGCACTTCTCAAGTTTAAAAACAATTGCAATTAGCTAATTCAATATCATAAACAAATAAATTACTGGCCGCTACTCCATTTTACTGGAAACATTATGCACCAGGTTTTCTTCGCGTTACGCCATCGCTCTTTTTAAATATCTTGGTGCATGATAGCTGGAACACCCTGTAGACTGATGCGTTCGAACTGTTACACAACATACAAACTGCTGCTGCGATGTGCAGCATAAATGCGCACATCTCTGTAGAATGGGACACGATTTTCAACTCTTCGTAATGTGCACGTCGACCTTGTGAATTGCGGTATACAATATTTTTCGTCGTTTTCTCAGTGCTCTGCGGGGAACGGAGAAAACAGGCGGCTCTTTCACCGGAGGTGTCGCTCCTCCTCACCCGAGAACGGCCACCGACGAGAACCGCGAGCGCGGCCGCGAAATTTACCTCCAGGGAGCCAAAGATGCCTAGCGCGAGGCGCCGAGACCGGCGGAAACCGTACGGCGAAAGAGAGAAACGACTCACAGCCACGGTAAGAAGAAACGCATTCCTTCCTTCTTTATGGTCATACTTCCCGGTCGACCGCATGACCCGTGTCCAACAGAAGCTTCAAAGAGAACTAAGCCTGGCCAAAATGCGATGTTCCGAGGTCAATAGGAAGACCTACACAATACACTAAAAACGTCGTTATTCCGAAAATAGCTCTAAAATACCAAGTGAGCAAAGGTGTCAGTAAATAATTTGATTACCCGGGTGTTCCAAGTGACCGCGGATGACACCTAACTGCCCACTGTAACAACACCACCCGGAAAGGAAAGTGCAGTTCGCCGTGTCACCCGAGAATTCCCGGCAGTCGACACTCGGTGTTCTGGCACCTACCGCGCGGCACACCACACGGGCCAGTCGATGTCAAGTTAGTCATCACGTTGTTCCTTTTTCGCCACATTTTACCGCAGGAAAGTGAGCACTCCGCACAGCACACACTTTTGCACAGCACACACAATTGCAGGCAGACACGACGCACAAAGCGCCTGCTTCAGCCGATGCCTCCAACGGCTCGAACTCCGTTTTCCCGCCAAAATCAATGAAGCGAGCGCCGCCTTTCCATGCCTTCGCATTAAAAAAAAGAAAAAAGAAACAGGAAGTGTGAGTCACACCTGTATGCAGCAACCCGTCGCGTGGCACCATTGGGGATATGTATCACGGTATGTACATACGTAATGAAGAGAGGCGCGATCGCCGGCGCTGGGTTTTCTTAAGCGTGATTTTTCCGGTTCAAACGCATACAATCCTGCTGTTGCGGATCGGACACCTCGTTGCCGGTACGCCGCCAGGAAACGAAGCCGTGGGTCCCCTGATCGAACGTCCCTTTTAATGGCGATGACTTAGTTAGAATGATGATGATACTCATGCCCTCGAGCCAGGAGCCACATCTTCTTCCTCTACGATTTCCAACACCTGCATCACGCGTAAAAGAAATTGAATGTGGGTTTTCTTGTCGCGCGTCACGCTTAGAATGTAGAGAACAACGCGTATTTTAAAGGGACACTGAAGTGAATTTGTCAAGCTCCCGTTTTTGCTTGCACTGCGTAGACTGGCTCAAATTAGCACACTTTTCATCGTTTATCCGGTTGACAAATCGGTAATTATTTTACAAAGCGCGAAAGAAGAAAAACTACCATGCGCGGTTTGCGGCGGCCGCACCGCCGCACCAACTAAGGCTGTGACGTTGGGAGGAGGGGCGCCGTGATTGGACGATGCCCAAGGTTAGCAATGAAACAAGTTTCGGTTTCGGTTTCGGTTGTGTAAAACATAACCAATGGCGTTGTTGGATGGGCATTCTCAATATCTCAGTAATCATCGTACCGCGCTTCTGCCATGTTGTCGGCTGTAAAATGCACAAGATAAGCCACCCAGGACGGCTTGTAGTCGTAGCATTCACTAGCTAAGACCTACGCAGTGCATGAACGCCCTCCGCGTACCCGCAGACGCCCAAATGTCATGCGATTTTCCCCCATATTTGGTGCTTGCCTCCCTCATGCCTGTATCGTAAAAAGCGTGTTCGCACCAGGCCAAGGGTCTGTTCATTCTGGCCTGTGCCCACTGCCTGCAAGCAGTCGGTGCTTATGGCAACAGCACGCCAACGAGAACTCGCTAGCGCGCCAGTGCCAGCCTGCGCGCGTTTTGTGAATTAGTTCGTGTAGCCGTGAACGTTGCGGCCCAAAAAAAGGTAAACTCAATATAGAAAACATCGGCGGAAAACAAAAAAGTTAACTTACAAAAAAAAAAGCACGTACCCGCGGGGATTCGAACTCGTGACTTGCAAAACACTTGCGGTGACACACCTAGCGCCCCAGACCACTGAGCCACGGAGCGGGATACGGAAGTCTTGCTAATATAGGGTATATATTGTACAACCGGTTTACACTTTTATTTAGTTTTGGCATTTCAAGCAGCTTAGGTGACTATGTGTTGTACCCCGCTCGTGCAGTAAGCGTCGCCCGAGTTTCCACAGTGGCTCACGTCTAGCAATTGCATTTCGTAGACGGAAAAGCGTTCGCAGATGCGTAGTCGTGCTGCTGACCGCTGTGCTTGTTCGCCCAGCGCAAAAAGTGCTTCCCGCGCCCTAGTTTTACGCTGTACGGTAAAAAATATCAGTTGATTTTATTTCCTTAGTACCTATATTGACTTCGCTGACTCTTCTCCCGCCTTCAAGAGGCCTTATATTTTCCTACTGGCGTACCAGTCAGCGAAGCGTCGCATGTGCGCTTGAGCAGCGCTTGCGTGAAGCGACCTTGACTTGGAGCTAGATACAGTGTACAAACAAACCAAGTAAAGAAAGGCACATTTTTCCATTCACAAACGTGTCCTGGCTTCGTTTCAACTAAGCGAACGAATTGCGACCAAGCAATTTTTTTTAACCTCCTTGATTGCGACGACCCGCCGGCGGCCGGCCGACGAAACGCTGGGCCGACTGACTCTGTCTGAAGGCCGGGGAGCCGTGCAGTACCGCAGCCAATTGCCAGCTCATCCCCTCCTGACGTCACACGAAACCGCCACAGAAAATGGGTGAGCGTAAAGAGAGGAGGACAGCATTTTCGAATTAGTTTTTCTACTAAATAAAATCGCGTAAACGCGCCTAGAGTGGTCGAAACATGGCCTGGGGACTCCGGACTACAATTTGCGCTAGTAATCCCGCAATGTTTACATATCACTTCAGTGTCCCTTTAAGTCAGGTGGTGCTCAAAAAGAAGTGACAACAAGCAGCGTGTTTCATGCTTACTACGCGTGACCAATGTTAGAGAGACACACATATAATTAAAGTATGTTTAAGGCAGTGTGCTAATATCTAAATGCTCCAGTTCACAAGTTTTATTTGACTGTTGTTGGTGTCGGCAACTCTAATATTGCTGGGGTCAGTAATACAGCTACAAGCTCGCTGCAGGAAATTCGCTTACAATTATGGTTGGGTTTGTTCGGTCAACCAGAGTGTGCCAGAGTGGCAGGTAGTAATGTCGCCAACTGAGGGAAGGTATTCGCGAAATGCATCTTTCAGTACCATCCCATTATTAACGATTTTTTTTACAGCATCAGTTACATTCCTTCAGGGCTGTATACGGGTTTGGGGGTTCGAACCCCTCCCGAAATCTTTTCCAGCCAGCACGTAAGCAATATACTTACTGTTGCTTTCAGCAAAACTGCCCCCTGCCCAAAATCTCTACATCCCCCCCCCCCCCCCCCCGAAAACAAATTCTGGCTATGGCCCTGCATTCCTTAATACAGTGTTAAGTACTCTCCAAACCTTTCACGTGTGTCATGTTGAGTTCAATTAATCTGAAAGATGATTCTTTTTTACATTCCGAACATGTTTAGTGAAGAGATTTCTATACTTTTTGAATGCTTCGAGGACTTCACGTGGTTTATTCAGTGCAAATGTCTCATAAACTCGGAACGTTCGTTATGTACCCGAGGTGTTTGACCTTTTTTGCATGTTTGATACCACTTGACAGGAAATCACTGCAAGTAAGTTTCAGATAACCCTTTTTACATAAGCCCTACACTTAATTGGGATCGTTCGCTCCGAATGTATTCTTCCAATTCGCTCCGATTAAGAAGTCTCCATGAACGCACTGTGTGTCAGCTGTGATGTGTCGTAGGGGGCTTACACGAGGGATCCGACAAGCGTTTCCGGTCGACATCTTTAATTTGGACGAAAATTTTAGATAATAATAATATTAATAATAATAATAATAGTAATAATAATAATAATAATAATATAATAATAACAATAATCAATCAATCAATCAATCATGTTTATTTACGTGCCCAGGAACAGCCAGTGGCCTGAGTGCTGGTGCACGGATAGTTACATGCAAACAAAATGCAAGAAACATATTGCGAGAAACAAACAAGCGACAAGACACATACAAATTGAAGTAGCGAAAATTACAGAAATAAAGCACAGGCGGAGCCTGGGTACAGGTAAAAAAGAAAAAAGAAGATGCCTTTGTGGCTCAGCTTATTGTAATGAATACACAACAAGCAGAGAACAAAGTTTGACAGTAAGACGACGAAGACAATGACAAGAGTATAGAGACAAATGATAAGACAAGCATGATAAGTAAACAGTTTCAAAAACAGGCAACTATATTGGTTAAACACAACCGCAGAGAGACCAAATTTCAGCAATAAAAAAAAAAAGAAAAACGAACGACAGAGATATCATAGATGTTTAACATACTGTGTTCAACAGCGCAGTACGGTAAATTGTAAAGGAGCTTTGAAAGATGTCGAGGCGTTCAGATAAGCGGTTGTAGCAATTCTGTATTCTGCGCACAGGAGAATGATTGGAGTTGCGCGCAGCGGTCAAGAAAGGGCGATGCGACCTGGTGGGCCTCTGTGGAACACTAAACTCTAAACAGTTAAGCAGGTCCGCGCAAGAAAGGTCACCATGAACAATTTTGTGAAGAAATGTAAGGTCTGCACGCATACGTCTGCAGGTCAACGAAGGGATGGAAGTAACTATGGGTAAGTCAGAATCAGGATGAAAACTGTGATTGTAATGACGGTGCGTAAATATGGATAAAAACTTCTTCTGCACACGTTTTATTAATTCACTACTAGATTTGGAGATGCCGTTCCAGGCAACAGAAGCATATTCTAACTGGGGGATACATATTGCATTGTATAGCATTAGAAATGGATCTGGAGAAGAGAATTCCTTTGTAATCCGACACACATTTCCAAGACTTCGGAGCGCTCGGCGGGTGATGAGCCTAATATGAGAAGAAAAAGAGAGGGTACTGTCGAAAAGAACCCCGAGGTCCCTAATCTCCTCAACCCTTTGCAAAGGAGCTCCCTCTATACTGTAGGAAAACAGTAGACGATGGGTTTTCCGGCTGTACGTGACAACCTTTGTTTTAGCTGGATTTAAAATTAGACAGTTTTTGCTGCAATAATAATAATAATAATAATATGACTTTATTTTCAGCAAAAAGAGAAACTGTACAGAAGTCAGGCCTACATATAGCTCCTTGTAGACAGGAGGAAACATACGGGAAGTTTTTTGTGGAAAAAAACACGTTTGTGTGTAAAGAATTTGCATAGTCTTAAATGAATTAAGGTGTTCTTCTTAGGCTTGCAGAATAAATTCCTTTATTTAAAAATTCCAGAATTGGGAAAATTTTGAAAATTACCCAAGTGCGGGGCTTCTTTTCTCGGGAATCTAAGCAAACTAGGTAGTTGCAATTTTTTAGTCTCATTTGTCTATCCTTGTTCAATCTTGGTGCAAATTTTAGTTTGTGTGCTGACGCACTCCACTATGAAAAAATCCCGGTACTGAAGCAAAGTAACGCGGTTTGGTATTTTTTCAAAGCCAAAAAAAAAGGCCACATTCGATGTTTTTCTAAACTTTCACAAATTCAAGTCAAGCTCGCTCCCTATCACCTACTTCAAAAACACGTTGCACTTTTTGGTATTTTTCAGCTACAAAGCGCGAAATATGGCCTTCTTAGCAGTATTGCGGTGGCATACCCAAGTGGTTTTTAAGAAGCTTATGATCGCAATGTAGGGCGAGAAATGGCTGTTACAAAGACAAAATCATAAAAGAAACGTTGCATTGAGCATGATTTGCTGAAGTTAAGCCTGAATAAAGTAGCCAGTATTTCAACAAGTCGTAGAAAAGATCTCCAAGTGGATAATTCAAGCAGGCCCATTCGCTCTTTTGGAAGCGTCTCTTCATGCGCTGCTAAAAATTGTTGTGCGCGCTCTATAGGCCCACTCGCGTATACAGAGTTGGTAAGATGAGATCCGAACTTCTCGGAAGCGACCGGAGGACACATGGTATTCTCGGCCCTAGTCGAACTTGCAGCTTCAGGTAAGAATTCTGGCGGAAATAAATAAGTACTGAAGGATGGCGTTTGAACTTCCTGCTTAGTTCCAGGAAGATATGATCTCACGGTTACCTGCAAAACTAAAAGTATCAAAACAAAACAACTAACCATGACCTTAGCCGCCGGGGGCGATGACAGGATCAGCCGTCTCGAAGAAACTGCCCTAGCTAGCAACAGTTTCTGCGTGATCATCACCTGCGGCGATTCACGCACATCCACAAGTCAAAGCAGGCTAATAGCCCAAGAGCAGTGAAGAGTGCGTGCTTTGGGCTGTATATTTAAGAGGGCATGAGGACAAAAATGTATCGAGTAGGAATTCCCCTAGCGTGAAAGATCTGGACACTGCTAAAAAAGATCCGGCTAACCAGCATGTACAGGGCCGTCCACTCTTGGTGCGAACACGGCGCAGCGTGGCCGCGCTCCGGGGAGTGCCAGCGCACAAGCCACGGCCGCGCATCAAAGCTAAGCGGCGCAGGCGCATAGGGGCTTAGAGGAGGGTCTCGTGTCGTCTGCTAGTGCGGTAGCGTTGCTTTGCTATCAAGCACGCCTAACTCTCGGCATGCTTAGCGGCTTAGCGCGCCGCGACCGCGTTGCAGGAAGGCGCACTTTCCTAACACCGTCGCGTTTTGTAGTTGCTTGCTTCATGCTTCATGCTTGCTTCATGCTCTTGCTTCATGCTCAAGGGAACGATGGTAAAAACGTCAGGCCTCATCGGTGCTAAGTGCTGTGAAGTAGCACATAGCGCCACAGAGATCCTCGGGAACCAGTTCGTGTACTTAAATTTTAAGTGAACCGACAATTGCACAAGCGTACCATTCCTGAAGTGTAAAGACAGTGCGAATACCAGATCGGAAAACTGAAATGCATATAGTTGGAACATAAGGATACTTTGCAGTCTTGGTTCATTACAGTCATTGTTGTATCCCTCCGGGGGTCCGCTGCTTTTTATCCAAAACATTACGCCGGTCATTTAAAGCCCAGAACTTAAAAGAGCCATGTCTCGAGTTGCGTGGGTGAGACCGCATCAATTAATAATTACACACACGACCAAACAAGGGCTCGGAAGTCGGACTTTCAGCATGGGATTTATGTGCAATGTACTTTATACGCGCCCATTTCAACAAATCATGGTAACCGCAATGTTTTTAATTACTAATTTTCTCTTTGTAATGGTCATTTCTAGCAGTGTTGTACGGAACGGCGTTACAAGGAACGGAGTTCCTGGAACTAGTTCCTTTTTGGAGGAACGGAGGAACGCCACCGTTCCATTAAGGGTCGGTAGAACTGTAACGGTAACTCGTTACGTTTTTGAAGGAACGGCAGGAACGGCGTTCCTGCCGTTACATCGCTAGGATTTGGCTGTTTTTGATGCCAAGGCTCGAGTACAAAAATCCACAAAGCGCTACTGCGTTTCACTTCCTATAAGATGGTCAATTTGCCCGCCCTTCAGCCGTACGTGCTTCCTCGAAGGTCAAAGGCAGAATAATAACCACGCAGCAGGCCGCAGCTTGTGTTTGCTTTCATGCTGGTTGCTTGCGCGGCGTTCGACGGGTAAATAGCGTAGCCGCGAGAATGCTTTTCACCCTTCATCGTTTGTCTGGGGAGGCCAGAATGCGCGTCTGGCCGATAGAATTGTTCTCTGGCTGGGAAAGAATAGAGAGTTTTAGCAGTCCGTCCGTTCTGTCGTATGCGTTGTTACTGGGTTGACCGGGACCCGGCTGGGCACTTGGGCATTCGTCGCGGTAGGGGAATTATTGATTTGATTGATTGATTGTAGGGTTTAACGCGCCGACGCAACGCAGGCGATGAGGCGCGCCGTAGTGGAGGGCTCCGGATTAATTTTGACCACCTGGGGATCTTTAACGTGCGCCGAAATCTCGTACACACGGGCGTTTTTGCTTTTCGCCTCCATCAGAAAAGCGGCCGCCGCGGCCGGGAATCGAACCCGCGACCTCGTGCTCAGCAGCGGTAGGGGAATTAGTTCCGCGGGCCTGCCTTCGCCATGTCCGTGCCTCCGCAACCTTCCTACTCGCCCTTCCGCGCGCTCAGAAGCAGACCGGTCCCGCCCAACCCGTTAACAACGTAGCCAACGAAATGGACGGACTGCTAAACGGGATCCGGACATTTCGGCGTCGGACATTTCGGTCCAGCACGTTTCTGTGCGGACATTTTGGTGCACGACGTCTTGACCCAGACATTTTGAGTGAGAGGATGTCCCAGGCATTCTTTGAACATTTTAGCTTTAATTTTGTAATTTCGTGACTTATATGATTTTACGTTCGAGACTTGTGCTTGCGCCGCCGTTCTTGGAAACGAACGCTAAACCCTGACGGAGCACTGCCACGTGAAACCCAATTTCTGTAGCAGATGGTAAAAATTAACGTTGTTATTTCGGATCCGTTCAACCATTTTTCTGTTATTTTAACATTCTTGTGAACAACCCTTATACTTAAAGTGTTACCAAAGCGCTTTCCTTTCACTTCACCCAATGGTGCAAGACGCTGCTGCTTTTAGTCTATTCATCCCACCCTCCAGGAAAACTTCCGCAAAAAAACAACAGAAAAACGAGTTCGATTAGGCGCGTGTGCATTTCGGTTTAATTAATCTCTCAATCAATATCGCCTTCGTTGCATTCGGTGTCAGTTCTACTTAAAACTAACAAACCAACCAACGCACTTACGGTGGCGTTACTTAGTGGAGGGGAAAGCTGAGCCCCGCCGGCAATCATCCCCCTAAGTCGAGAGAGAGGGGTGTCACTTGTGCTTCAACCATTGAGTCGACTGGACTTCGAAAACTTGAAGGCGACTGTTGCCGCTCTCGTCACACTAGCCTTTTTTTTCTTTTTTTTTTGCTCCTTATTTATTTATTTATTTATTCATACTGTAAGCCTAATTAAAGGCTCATACAGGAGTGTTACAGTGCAAAAATATGACACTTTAACAAATCTCTTCAAATGTGTTAGCATACAAGGGCTAATAAAGGCGATGTATGTTTATATTTGACAGGTCAACACACTTTCATTATTATTGAGAGTTATACAATGTTTCAACTTTAGCAACAAACATGTCCACAGAACGCGCTTCAACAATTTCACTAGGTAATTTATTCCATGTTTCTATGGTTAGTGGAAAATAGGAAAATTTGAATATGTTACTACGAGGAACAAAAGGCCTGATATTACAGCTATGGCTGGTTCTACGTGAATGATAAAAAGGAGGCCGGATATACGAGTGTTTGTCTATGTTTAGGGCGCCGTGATAAAGAAGATAAAGGAACTTTAAGGATGACACCTGTCTGCGGCATTTTAAGGTTGGTAGGCAAGCTTGGTTGCGGAGTGCGGTTATGCTATCGTACCGTGAGTATTTCGAGTAAATGAAGCGGAGGGCCATATTTTGTATGTGTTCTATCTTATCAATGAGGTATGCCTGGTGAGGGTTCCATACTACGCTGGCGTATTCAACAACGGGACGTACTAGCGTTGAGTACGCTGCTAGTTTTGCTTTCGGGGGGGCCGCTGATAGTTTTCGTCGCAAAAATCCTAGTTGTCTCAATGCTTTAGCGCATATATTGTTTACATGTATATTCCACTTTACGTTTTTAGCAATTGTTACACCTAGGTATTTTACACTGTCCGTCTGAGTTAAAATATGACCTTCTATATCGTAATTAAAACATAGGGGCTGTTTTTTCTGGGTTATAGTGATACTTTTTGTTTTGGTTGCGTTAATCTGCATCCCCCATTTGGCGCACCAGGTAGAAATGTTCGCTAGGAAAGTGTTTAGTTTCATTTGATCATCAATGGTCCGCACAGCCGTATAGATTATGCAGTCGTCTGCGAATAACCTCAGTTTTACGCTCGGATCAATGCAGGTATGTATATCATTCACATAGATCAGGAAAAGAATGGGGCCTAAAACGGATCCCTGGGGTACTCCTGAGTACACTTCAAGTTGGTCCGATCTGATGTTATTAATTTCTACATATTGGATACGGTTGCGGAGGTAGGCTGATATCCATGAGATAACTTGTGAATTAATGCCTATTGCTTGAAGTTTACCAATTAGTTTGCAGTGGGGGAAGCGGTCGAAGGCCTTTGACAGGTCTATTAGGATTGCATCTGTTTGTTCATTGGAATTAATTGTCGACGAGAAGTCATGGATGATTTCAAGCAGTTGGGTGACTGTCGAAAGCCCTTTACGGAAACCATGCTGTCTATGATAAAGTAGCTGGTTTTGTTCAAGATATGTAATTATTGCCTTATTGATAATATGTTCTACAAGTTTACAGCAGCAACTTGTTAGTGATATCGGCCTGTAGTTATTTACCAGAAACTTATTCCCGTCCTTGTGAGCTGGTTTTATTTTAGCGCAGAGCCAATCTGATGGGAGCGAAGCCGTTGATAGTGACGTTCTGAAGATGAAGCATAGAAAGGGTGTTAGTTGTTCTGCATATCGTCTTAAAAAGGAGTTCGAAATATTGTCAGGGCCAATAGATTTTTTGATGTCAATATTCAGCAACAAGTTAAGAATTCCCGGTTCTGTTATCACAATTTCAGGCATCGCAGATTCGTGATAACATGGGATATGGACTGACCCGGGCATGCGCGAGAAGACGGACTGGAAAAACTCGTTAAAAGAGTTGACGACAACACGAAGGTCCTGTACAACACTTCCATTGACCTCTATTTGCTGAACAGCGTCATCACGTTTTGACAGATAGCGCCAAAATTTTTGAGGCTCATGATTCATAAAGGTAATTAGGGTTGTGGAAAAAAAGTTGCTCCTGGCGTTTTTCAGTTTAGCGCGCAATTCGTTGGAAAGTTGACGAATTATTGCGGGGTTATCTCTACGCTTGCGCATTCGTTGCACTTTTCGTTTGAGATGAATGATGTCACGTGTTACCCAGGGTGTGTCACGCTTTGATCTCTTTGTTTTAGATGGAATGAAATGCTCCTCACAATATTCAACGGCATGTTTCAATTTCAACCATATATTGTTCACTGTGTCGCAATTGTTAGTCACGAAACCATCCCACACTCTTTCAAGGTAATCGATAATGGTTGCATCATCTGCTCGGTTGTACATTTTAACTACTGTTTTCGAATTGCAACTGTCACGTCTCAATCTAGAACCATGAAGAAATATCTTTATCAATAGCAGTTTATGGTCAGATATACCCTCCTCGACACTAATTTCGGAGTCTATAGACTGAGATACAAGGGCCAAGTCAAGAAGTGAAGAAGAAGAACCTTGGATGCGGGTGGGCTGTTGAACTATTTGCGATAAGGAAAAGCTAAATGCGGTATTCAGCAGTAGTTGGGAGCTAACTGCCTCCTTGGTGCTTGCTGAAAAGTTCGTCCAATCAATACCTGGTAGATTGAAGTCGCCGGTAAGTACTACTTTTGGTCTATGAGACATCATACTATTTAGAAATTCATGAAGTTGATAAAGATAGTCATCAGAGGCATTAGGACGCCGGTAAATGCCGCCTATCAGTAGCGCTGAATCATTTATTTTGAGCGTGCACCAGATGCTTTCATGATTTGGAATGCCTTTTTCAATATGGAAGTCTATCCCGCGTTTAATTGCGATTGCCACACCGCCGCCACGACCATCGCGGTCTGCGCGAAGAAGGGCATACGTTGCAGTCACAATTTCCGAATCATGCACATCCGCGTGTAACCATGTCTCCGTGATTATGACTACGTCAGGGTTGTACATCAAAATGAGTTCTTCTAACTTATCCGTTTTGTTAACTATGCTTCTAGCGTTAAGCGATAGCATACACAGCGTCACATTTTTCTGGTTGTGTCACGCATTCTGGCTAGATGTAGCTATGGGCTGACTGCGCTGCTCACGGCTTAATAGTACCCTCTTATTTTCGGCTATATTCCAAGTGTATACGTCGTCGTTGACCTTAAGTTTGTCGAAAACAAGTGTCACTTTATCCCCCCTTGCGCGCTCATTTTTAGCGGATTGCCATAATTTACCCCGTAGTACCCTAACAGGCTTTGAAAAGTCCTCAGAGATAGATACACTCGACTTTGTGCCTTTGAATTTAGAGCAGTTGCGTAGGACAGCCATTTTTTCCGTGAAGTCATAAAACCTCAAAATGACGGGGCGTGCTCGTTCGTCAATTTTCTTTCCAATGCGATGTACACGTTCAATAGATTTTACTTGAACCTCTAGAACGTCGCGAAATATTTCTCTCGTAATTCGCTGTTCGAGATCAACATTTTTTCATCCATGACCTCGTCTAATACAAAAATTACGATGTTGTTCCTACGGCTTCTATTTTCTAAGTCATCTACCTTTTTGTTCAGTTGGGCGACTCCTTCACATTCCTTTTTAACGTATTCTTCACATTTACTTACTTTGTCGCCCGACTGTTTAAGTGCCAACAGTGCAGCTTCTACCTCCGAAAGTCTCTGCTGCAAGTCTTTCAATGCCGTTTGTAATGCGTCCTGCGATGCTTGCATTTCTGAAATAGTTTTGGCCATCTTTTCTAATTTGTCGGTGCCAGGATTCTCCTCAACGTCGCCGCTAATTTTTAGCAACAAACGAATCACTCTGACACACTCCATACAAGAAGCGAAAGCACACCGGGGGCTCGGCAGCACCACAAAACACAGACAGTTGCTTTTTACAGAGTTGACATAATGCGACTTTTCACCAACCTGTACAATGAAGAGTACATGCGTAAGCATTGTGCTCCTGGCGGTGCCACCAAGCCCACTGAAGTCTTCGCGAGGTGCGTGCTGCCTTTTATGCTGCTCGGAGGATGTTGTAGGTGTCGCTGGCTGGCCAAAGGGTTGATCCGATAGGCAGGCAGGAGATACGACGTCCACGTGTGGCGGCAGCGATGACGTCGTTGTAGGCAACAGCAAGATACCACGAGGGAATTCGCTGCGTGATACTGCACCAGTCACTGACGCCACGTGGCCAGCAGGCGCCGGAAATCTGCCGTGGCTGCTTTCTTGAGCACCCAGCAAAACCTGTACAATGAAGAGTACATGCGTAAGCATTGTGCTCCTGGCGGTGCCACCAAGCCCACTGAAGTCTTCGCCAGGTGCGTGCTGCCTTTTATGCTGCTCGGAGGATGTTGTAGGTGTCGCTGGCTGGCCAAAGGGTTGATCCGATAGGCAGGCAGGAGATACGACGTCCACGTGTGGCGGCAGCGATGACATCGTTGTAGGCAACAGCAAGATACCACGAGGGAATTCGCTGCGTGATACTGCACCAGTCACTGACGCCACGTGGCCAGCAGGCGCCGGAAATCTGCCGTGGCTGCTTTCTTGAGCACCCAGCAAAACCTGTACAATGAAGAGTACATGCGTAAGCATTGTGCTCCTGGCGGTGCCACCAAGCCCACTTAGAGCAGTCAGATATAATGGGAGGAAGCGATGTATGCCTGGGGTGTCCATGATATGCGCGACTTGATGAGTTAATTCTTAGGGGGTGACTGAAGGCGCAGAAAGAGCGATTCCTGGAGTGGGGGTGCCGTCGATATGACCGCGACGCGCGGAAGGGCGTAGCCAGCAAACGATAGCGGCCATTGTGTTCTCAGCGGCTTTTTGTGTCACATTACAGAGGTTTCCTGCGCCCATGGTGAATGTAAAGCTTTTTCTATGTTTTAAACGCGAAGTGGGCTATGTAATTGTTCTGAATGTATCACCCAATTTCTGCAAAAGCCTCCACTAAGAGGCTAGCAGTATGTTCCAAATAAAGAATAAAAAATCACTGCGGTGACGCTTCGGAGACAAAGAACTCCACCACGCATGTAGGATTTTCAGGGAAAACCGAAAATAATATGGCTGGAAAAGAAATCTGGTCGAGATTCGAGCGTGCAGGCGGGAGGTGGAGGGGGGGGGGGGCACTAGAACAAAGAATTAAAATGTGGTAAATGTAGGCTTGTAAACATTAAACGAAGGTTGGTTGTCCCGAACACAATGGCTGGATTTTGTATGCACAACCGGTACGCGCTTAATCAGCATTTAGGACATTAGAACCTGCGGCTGTTTTCGAAAATGCCCGGTTTTCCTCCCCGACAATATCCTAGACCAGTGTTCGCGAATTCATTTTAGCAAGGCAGCCCAGCCTGCGTAATACTCTTCATTATGTTTTCTTCATTCCCTTACGAAAATGTCATATGTGGCCATATATAAAATTGCCATATATGGCCACGTCAGGAATTGGGCATATGTGGCCATATATGGGTTTGCCATATAGGGCCATATCTGGCTTTATATGCCCAATTCCTGACATGGCCTCATATGGGTGACGTCATATATGGATGTGCGCCATATATGGCCTTATATGCCCAATTCTTGACGTGGCCATATATGGGTGAGGCCATACATAGGAAAGCCATATATGGCGGCCTAATATTTTATATAGGTATATATGGATTGAGCTTGTGACCACATGGATGGCATATATAATGAACTTTAGTTAACAGCAGCAATTACTGCTGCACCCCAAATGCTGACAAACACTTCATCGCATACTTTCCACATTTTATTACAAAAATTGCTGCGTGTGCAGGAGAATTAAGGTGGCGGCAGGTTGCTTTGTTGTGGCGACGGGTCAGTAGATGCATTCTTCTTGATGGAAGCACAAGTTTCTCTTTGCATTTATTTAGATTTACCTCTTGTATTTAGCTGTGGCTTTCCTAAACCCTGCAAATGAAATGAAACAAATAGAATTATCAGTAGCCAATGTTTAGGCTCTTTTTAATTAATCCTGAAAATAAATTCCGTAAAAATTACTGTCACCACCTCAAGAGGGCCTGAATGAATTTCTTCCCCTTGGAAATACCTTTATTCTGTCTTACACTCTTCACAACAGGATACAGAGCAAAATTGTTATTGATGATGCTGAAAGGTAATTCCTTGCAATTTTGTCACCATGGTCCATGTTAAAACCTTCATGGAACTTTTATAATGTCAATTTTCCGTGTTTAAATTAAGAACTCCTAATTTGGACTATTCCGCGTGAGGTTTAAACAAATGCTCTTCAGCTAATCATTTCGTCAAATGTAAATGCAAATTGCAGCCCACAGAGCATTTTTTCTGCTTATGTAGATAAAAAAAGCGGCCCAAAATGGCATCAATTCCTGCATGGAGAAGTGTCTGCTGGATGGCTGGAATGTGCAAACATTTGGCGTTTAAACCCTTTCTGGAGAATATAACGAGGCAAAAAAGCACCTCATTATTCCACCCCACTGTAGTGCTAACACCGAAAATAACAAACAGAAATGACCAAAAATTCATCAACAAAATTCAGCAGGAGAGCATGCTCATGCAAAGGGCACATTTCTCGGGCAGATTTGACATGGGGATAGTGCTACTAAGATTTCATCAGCATATTCAACGACTTTTCTTTAAAGTATAATTCAAAGCCCCGTGGATATTATTTTGTGAAGATGTGTAAGCTGTATTTAAATACCCAGTGGGGTACAGATGAACGACGCTATAACAAACGCTAATATAGCGAATTATCAGCTGTAGCGAACTTAATACAAACTTGGGTTGGTCAGTGGCACTTTCTTTTTATAACAAAACCGAAACACTAAGCCGTGTGCTATACCGGCTGTAATGAAGCAATATCTGGCTAGTACAAGGCTCGAAACTCGGAAGCTTGCATATAAAAGCAAAAAAAAAATTAAGATAACACAGTATTTTGAAGAAACTGGAAAAAACTCCCGACGTCCAGAACAGCACAAGTACAAAACGCTCTTCCGTGCGTGGACACTGTGAAAAACTTCATCCTAAACCGAGCTGTGAAACGGCACCAGATAAAGGCCGCATCCTTAATTAAATACGAACGCAAACCTGTTTTGCCAAACAAGCGATGATGTTGTTTTTTCACATTCTCATGTTCCAGTCAATTACCCAGCGAACGCATAAACCCTTTACTTTCGCTTCCCGATTGAGTGACAAAAAAATGCGTTATCTTCCGTGACGTAACTAATGCGGCAGGCAGCCGCACGATAAAGCGGTTTCAAAGAGAGCGCCCACTAAGCGCACAGACTGCGAGGGTGCGTCAGCCTCCCAACAAAGCCCTGTGCATGCACAGAGTGGCGCGCGCTCCCGTGTTTATATACTGACACAAAGCATTCGACTGTACCTCCGCCGAAATAGCGGCCCGCACAAAGTTTTTGAAAAATAGATGCAGGAAAAGGCGGCAAAACAGGGAAACACTGAGTGTACAAGTTAACAGCTCTGAAGAAAACTGAGCGTCACCACCCTTACAACTTTTGGAAACGCATTAGCTACAACCTCAACACGTATGTACGCGCACGACAAATTACCGAGTAGAAGCCCTTACGTTAATACAATTTTCTTCAGCGGAAAAGGGGACGGAGAGTGTGAGCAGTAAAACAGCGCTTGTATTAAAACAAGTAGGGTTGCCGCGGCAACTTTACGAGAGGTTTTGGAAGCCTAAAGCATAGAGTGATAGAACGCTTCAGACGTGCCACCCAGTTTAAGCGAGTCTCGAACCAAACGCCGGTTCCACTGGTTCTAGCCTGTTTATACCGATCGAGGCTCGGATATCAGTTGTTTGGGTACACTTGTTGTACCCGCGAGAGCAAAGGCCACTGGCTTGATCTGTATGCGTGGCTACACGGGTAATAACCGCATCCGCGAAGTGAAATTCGCATACTGAGAAAAAATATTACCTCCAATAAGCAAAGCCTTCGGTGCTTGACCTACAAAAGTGCGCCTTGGGAGCCAGTTACACGTGCACGTGTAGCCTCTTGAAATGAGAGCGCAATTCTATACCAAAATGAGGAAAAAAAGCTTACCCTGGAATTCTCGGTGACAGTGAGGCTTTCTCGCGGCACCGCGTGTATCCATGCATGCCTCAGTCTTTCTTTCCTCGGGAACTTGAACACGTGTACCTTCGTGTCCGCGGTGTAGTCGCCGCGGCATCGTCGTACACAGCACTTGCACGGCATCTCAGCGTACTTCCTTTGACATTTCCAAAATTTGCAGACGTGGAGACACTCACAGAAACACGCAAAAAACGAGCGACTCGACGGCGAAGAAACGCACGTGGAAAAAGACACGCCGTGGAATGCCGAATCTGCGGGACAGTAGGGGCACCCTGCAGCCGGACGTGTGATTCCGAGAAGTCGCGGAGGGGTCATCGCCTCCGCGGGGCTAAGGTGGCGGGGCTCGGGTGCGCGAGTGGGAAGGACAAAGAACTGAAGCTTTCTCCCTTTCCAATCGGTGTACGTACCCGAACCCACCGCGAGCTGCCGAAAGAGAAAAAAGAAAAACGTGCAAGGCTAGACAGCATAGCCGCTCCCCAAGTGGAAAGCTGAGGGGTGCCGCTTTGTTTATTTTGTGGGAGACGCCGCCCAAGAATGGCGAAAAGGTCCATTATCTTTCAAGATGCCATGCGCTAAAATTGCCATAAAGATGCCATAAAAAAATTCAAAAGCGGCGGTAGACCATTGTAAACACGGGTAATTGACTTAGCTAAAAAATAGCGAATATAAATTAACTTCTCATAAATGAAAAAAAAAAACGTGTGCTAAAGAAGTCAATCGGCTGCATAATAGGTGCCCCAGGAAGAGGTATTAAACAATAATATAGAAATGTAGAATTTTTAAAAATACCTGGCAAAGATCGAACATGGCATCAATCAAAAAAATAAATTCACTGCTCCTGATCGTTGTCCATAACCCACGTTAAGCGGAAATAAAAATATAACGGCTGTCGCAAACAGGCAAGCACCGGATAATTTGGTCGCCGAAATTTGGACACCGAAATTTCCGCACCGAAATATCTTGCACCGAAATGTCCCCGAGCCGTCTGGAGTGTATCCAGTGCTCCCTGAAAAAATTCGCCTAAGAGCGTTTTTTTTTATTATCTTTATCTCCACATAATCTGCTGCCGGTGGTGTTAATATTCTTATAATATACGTAGTTCGATGTGAGTTTGAAATGTCTCACTTAATTTCTACCCAGGATTATCCGAAACTATATTTTAATTTAAAAACCTAATTGTAACGTTAATGTAACGACACGTTCCAACTTTCGAAGTGGAACTGGAACGCGTTCCTTTCGCAATAAAGGAACTTGTAACGGTAACTCGTTTGAAAATTGGCAAGGAACGAGGAAGGAGCTTTCGTTCCTATTTTGGAGGAACGTGTACAACACTGATTTCTAGCCCTTAATTACGGTCATAAACTTCTTACAAACAACTAACAAGGACGTATTTCGCCCTTTGTAGCTACAAAACACACACATACTGCGACATGTTTCGGATGTAGTTAATAGACAGCAACCTTGCCTTTATTTTCTGAAAGTTTGAGAAAAATAGAAGATGGCCTGTTTTTAATTGGCTTTCAAAATATACCGAAATGCGTTACTTTGCTAAAGTGCAGGACATTTTCCATAGGGAAGCGTCTTGACCCCATACACTAAAATTGGCACGAAGATTGAACAAGGATAGAAGAATAACACTAAAAAACTGCAAATACCTAGCTTGCTTACAGTCCGAGAAAAGGCCCATAATAATCTACCAATAGAAGAATAACACTAAAAAAATGCAACTACCTAGCTTGCTTACACTCCCAGAAAAAAAACCATGTTAAACGACCAGATTTAGGGGAAATCCCCAAGGTGGAGTACGTTTCTGCAAAGGAAAGTTTGACATCCACGTGAATGCAGACGTACGGCTACAAATGCAAGCAATACAGCTTCCTCAGAAACTTCGCAGTTGATAAAAATTCATCCTGGTCCAGGATGAAAGCCGTATAGCTTTCCTTTGTAGCCGTACGGCTGCATTCGGGGGGATGTCAAACTTCCCTTAGCAAAAGAAAAACCCATATTTAGGCAATTTTAAAATTTTTCCCAATTTCGCAATTGTTATTTAAAAGAAATCATTTGCATCCAAACAAAAACACGGTAATTCATTTGAGAGTATGCAAAGCCTTTACATACAAAGATATAGAGTGATAGCTGCAGTAATTTTAGTTTTACAGCGGTAAAAGGTTTCAACTTTTCGCTAGCCGCTCAATGCACCAGCAACCTGAGCCGGTTTTGTGAATTTTTTTTTGAGAACGGGAAAAACAATTTTCCACACAAAAAAAACTTTTAACATTTTCTTTTTTTTCCTGTGCGCAAAGAGCTATATATAAAATTTCCGACAAAATTAAATACGCCGACCGGACACGCTTGTCCGATCTCTAGTGGAAACACCCTGATACATGAAAATTGCGAACACCGTAATGTAGGTGTGCTAAAGAATTTGATTTATTACAACAAATCTATATTAAAATTTTACCCACGATATAAAATCATCGATGATTATTTTACCCATAGTCCAATTAAAGACTGCAGGCCCGATTTAGTCACCTGATGTTTAGTGCAACGTCATTAGTTCTAATACTGCACCACCGGCTTGTGCTTCCAGATCCTGACATCTCTTTGTTGTGCCCAAGCTTTTCGGTCCAATCACAACAATTGTCTCGTTCGGTTAGCTGTCTTGGTTCCCATAGGAAGCCTCAGCGAGGCTTGGTGCTGGTCTACTGGTTCCATCCCCGTTATCTGAGATAAACCGGGGTTGGGGTGCTTTCCAACCTTCAAGCTGAACGCATACCACGTAGAGGACGAACCATTTCGCTTCTTTGCAACGGTGTCTGCGATGTAGTGTTCTCGGGGCTTTTACCGAGATATCGTAAAGGGAACCGCTGGTGCGTAGATGGCCTCCCTGGTTCACTGCGAACGAAGGCGGGAGCAGCCGCGATGCGGGTAGCCACCCCACGCTGTTTCTCGGCACTTGATTCTGCTGCTTTGGGGCCGGGAACTGTATATCGGTCGTGAATCTGTGGAAGCTGCGAACGACAACTACGGAAATGGTGTCGGTGCCGTTGTTTTCGCCCCTGTCGCCCTCCATGTCTAGTTCTAGAGCAGCGCGGCCGTCCTCTTGACTGCGACACTCTATATCGCTTACGACGCATACCATGTGGCGACGGACGCCGACATCGCCAGTGTCACCAAGATGGCCGACACTTTCATGATCCACATGGTAGGCCTGCGGAGCGTCAGAAAAGCTGCTTTGAAGCGTTTTAACCGATGTACTCTGGGCAAGTGCTCTAAGTACCACACGTGGTAAAATCGCGTCTATCGCTGTGGCCGGGTGTGAAGTCTGTTTACCAAAATAACAGGTACACACGTGCCGTGCGAGGAAAAGGCTGAAATGTCAGGCAAGACATAGTCGCCGGGCATGCTAGACACCTTGGCACTTTAAACAAGGTTACCGAGCAAGATGCTATTAGGCGACTAACAAAGAACTTATTGCTGTCTAAATGACACAGGGAGCTTCGCAGAGAGCGGTGACTCACAATTCTTCCTGGGCCCGGTTCCTTGCATGGCCATATGGGTTCTCTTCAATGCTGACAGGATGCAACTACGAGCGAACTGGAAGGGTGGCTTGTGTTTTACGAACGGCTTACTGCACTGCGTATACAGTGCAGCCGTGTTTGTAAGCGTTTTTGATTACCAATGACCGTCAAATGCAGATCGACCACCGTCGCAAAGGACAGCTTCAACGAGGGTGTGCTTGATATCCCTAACGCCCAAAGTTCGTGTTGCATACAACCACCACATGAAAGACTTCGTTAGTCAAGCAGTACAAGTCGAACATAGGAGTCCCTAAAAGAGTTGCTATAAACAATAAACACTACACTTGCCTTCAAACAACTGAACGAGGAAATTACAAAAATAGACGCAGTCATGCAGTGTGAAGTTTTGACGTTTCCTGGCAACTCAATGGTTGTATCCGCAAACACGGTCAAAACTTCCAGCTCTCACTCTCTTAGCAAGACACCGTCCGCCTCAAATAGTTCCCGTCCATTTCCCCGTCCATGGGGAGCTCCCCGTTAACGAAGATGGACGATGCACGATGTGCGTTGCAATCCACTACCTCCGGTGTTGTGCCAACTAAGCAGAAATGCAGGCTGCGAGCGACGCCTAGTGACACCCCGAAACATACTGAGCAGCAGTGGTGCGGCGTCCGATTGGCGAATACGGGTGATAAGAGTGGCTTGCGTGGGTTGTGACGTCGCCCCGTGCTTTTTGAACCGGAACTGCTTAAAACAGAAGCGAAAATACAAGACTGCCACCGCTTTGTCTGGCTCTTGGTTTTGGCAGCCCGCAGGAAGCCAGAATGCAAATCCGTGGAGGAAACCCATGTTCTATATCCAATACGGGCTGGCTGTCTAGCAAAAAAATAAATATGTTGAACATATGCACACTCAACCACCAGATAGCGGTGTTAGTCAGAGACAGCAGTTTAAGGGACACATTATCGTAAATCGGTTTTCGCAAATGCCTCGATTAACAACACTTTGTTTGGGTTCCTGAATACCCTCTGCAATATTGGGAGATGTTCAAATAATTTGGACGGCTGAAATTTGACCACCTTACTTTTGCCTCCAAGTCCACTTGTCGTGTGTCCCTTCTCCCGTCACTTCTCCCTTCTCCCGTCAGCTCCATCGCTCACACGAAGGATGCGACTGTCGGACGGACATCAGTGTTTGCAGTCGCCTATCTCTAAAGCAGGGCTGCCGTAGCGCATTGCTGCCGTAGCGTAGGGCGTAACTCACATTGAGCGCAAAACTCAGAACTCACACGGACTGAAAACTCAAAACGTACTCAATCAAAATGGACTCAAAACTCAAAATGTACTCAAAACTCAAAATGAACTGAAAACTCAAAATGAATTCAGAACTCAAATGGCCTCACAACTCTTGCGTCCTAAGAATTTACTGTGGCTCAGGTGGACTCTGATTTCATTACCATTCAGTGTTGTCAAATTCACGCGTGGTAAAAATATTACGGGTGCAAATTCGTGAGCTCAAACTCTTGCATTCGGCACGACATTACACCGTAGCTGCTGTGAGGTCGGAAACAATTTTCGTTGCCGATTTAATGCAGCTATACCTGCTGCCCATGATGACTAGCGCTGGTTGCCAGCAATTGTACGTATACATTGGATACCAAACTCTTGATGTAGTCTCCGTGTTCGTGTGTATGACAGAGGCGGTCCAGACTCGATTGTGTGCTGGGTCCCTGGGTCGAAACCAGCAAGATTGGGTGAGGGGATGTGCGCTCACTGCTCCGTTCATTTATGTCGAAGCTGTTCAGGGTTACCGTTCCGTGCATTCTTGCTCTGCATCCTGAAAAAAACGCCTTGCCTCAAAGCGAGCTGTCCCCGCGAATCTCTGAAGCGCGAGGCGTTCATGGATATGCCTTTGCTTTTTAATGGGTAGCATTCTTTGCCGAGTACCCCCCTCACCCTACCCCCACCAGGATCGTGTAACGCCCTGCATTTACACAAAAATGCAGATATCACGGAAGTTCAACCTGTAATAATTATAAAAGCGTAAATGTAGACAATTGATCAAACTAAATGTTAAAAAAATAAAAAAAATATAATAAGAAAAAAATATCTGAAATGGCGAACCGTGTAACACGGAAGTCATGGATAGTCTCAGATTGGGTTAAAATTCAGAGAGATGTGGCGCTAAAGAATCTGGGGTATCAAATTGAGGGTCTCGAGGAGGGAAATACGTGAGACAAACAGAAAAGTGCCTCGTTGTTTGCTAAGGCACTTGTATTAGTTTTTATTAGCATTTGCTAGGTGGGATGAACTCTCGTAGCTCGGATCAGCACCACGCTATCGTTGTAAGCAATTACCGCCACCGTACCCAGCTGTTAATTTCCAGCATGCACGCATGTGCGTGTGTTAGTGCGAGTGCGAGTGCGAATTCGCGTGCGTTTGCGTTTGCGTTTGCGTGTGCGTATGCGTGTGCGCGTGTGTGTGTGTGTGTGCGTGTGCGTGTGCGTGTGTGTGTGTGTGTGTGTGTGTGTGTGTGTGTGTGTGTGTGTGTGTGTGTGTGTGTGTGTGTGTGTGTGTGTGTGTGTGTGTGTGTGTGTGTGTGTGTGTGTGTGTGTGTGTGTGTTGCGTCAGTCATCTGTTCTTTCATTGTGTTTGATATGTAGTCGTTGGAGAACTGCAGAGCCCGAGTTAACTCTTTTCCTTTACATTTATATTATGTGCGAGTTTTGATATCTTGCGCTGATTTCTCATTGTAATACAATCAGTTCGAACGCACACACAAACTGCGCTTGCTTATTTTTCTGAAGTGTTTTTCTTCTGTCGCAATGTCTGTTTGTCTTGGTGGCTCTGTTGCCTCCCTATCTCCTACACTCTAGCTAGGAGTTAATGTCTCACATGTAATTGGCCAATTCTGGATTCGAGTGCACGCTGGTACACTGTGGGAAGGAAATTGCGGACACGAAACGCGGCCACAAGGCTTATTCATAAAGAAATGTGAAATTCGCCTTTCTGATGAGCTCTGATGCCCCCTGTTACTTATGGTCGTCCCCAATTTCCACAACACCATTTGTCTCGAAGGATTAGCTTGTTTGTTGTGACACGGGGAAATGGAGGAAGTAACGTTTGAATGACAGCTATTAGCAGAGAGTTTTTGAGTCTGGTGATTTAAGTTCGAGATTCGGCATGGCTTTTGTTCTGATTCCATGCCATCCTGCCTCGATGATTCAGCAATTAGACGCCAATATTTTTATTACTATATACCGCATTGATGGACATCTCTGGACAAGCCCTCGCATCTATATAGCACAACTGCCTTACGGGTTGGCAGAGAATTTTGGTTAAACCCTACCCAGCAATTAAAGAAAGATACTATTTGCTATATCCTCATATCTATAATCAGAAAGCATTTTTATATTTGTCCATCGTGATCCCCCTTGACGAGACCTTTAATTTGATACCCCACACACCCTCGCAGGATCATATGGAATTCATACCAGTCAAACTAAACATGACTCTCAGGACTGTAACCAGGAAGCAGTATTTAAATGCCCCACGTGATTGCCCTAACTGAAACCTTCAATTTGACACCCCACATGCTTTAGCGGCCTCACCTTGAATTTAACCCAATCTACGACTCATAATGACTATCTCATGATTAGAACCAGGAAGCTTTTTTTATTTGTACCACGTGATTCCACTCGTCAAGACCGTAAATTTGATACTCTACACACCCTAGAGGTTACTTCGAATTTTAACCCAATATAAGACTCGCCATGACTATCTCATGGTTATAACCAGCAAGCATTTTTGTATTTCTCCCACGTGATTCCGCTCATCAAGACCATTAATTTGATACCCATCACATCCTAGCGGAATCAATTTGAATGTTATACCAATCAATGACTAACCGTGACTATCTCATGATATAGCCATACCGCATTTTTGTCCCACGTGATTTCCATCATCAGAACCTTCAATTTGATGCCCCGCAGACCCAGTGGTGTCATTGTGAATTTTAACCTAATTTATGACCCACCTTGAGTATGTCATGATAATCAGGAAGCATGTGATTACCCTCATCGAGACTTTTATTTTGATACGCCACACGCCCTAGCGCGATAAACTTAAATTTTAACCGGATCTATGACTAACCATAACTACGTCATTATATAACCATAACTCATTTCGTACTGATTGATTCCCCACATCGAGACCTTGAATTTGATTCCCCAGATGCCCTCGCAGCGTCATTTTGAATTTTAACACAATCTATCACTCATTATGACTGCCTGATGACTACAATTAGGAAGCATTTTTTTATTTACCCCGCTTGATTCCGTTAATCCGGACCTTTCATTTCATACCTTACACGCCTTAGCGTCATCAGTTTGACCTTTCACCCAATCTAATGGGGTCATTATTCTGTCTAAAGGGGCGTTGCCCAGTCAATTCAACTAATTCATTTGAAACAGGAGAAGGGACAGCCCCCGCCCCCTTTTACCCCCCGCTCTCACCTCTTCCTTTGTGACCCCTAGTATATCAAGCCGTTAACAGTAGCAGGGGAACAACAAGAAAGCAAGCGCCGCAGTGTGCTTTCCCACCACCTTTCCCACCCTCTTAGTGGATCCATCGGGAGGAAAAGTTAAGACAACCCAATTTGATGACCTCACCAGTCAATTATCACTCACGCGCCAGCCGCAAAAACTTGGTATACAGCAAGTGCTTATTGTCGTGAAAATTCAACAAGAAAGTAAAAAAAATTAGACACCCCCTCCCTCCCAACCGATCACGCGGATCGCGAATGGTGCCGTACCCGCAGGTAACCTGAATTCCGAGCCCACAGAGACGCATGAAACTTAACAGCCAACCATAGCTGCCTGCTAGGCTACTCATATGTACTCAAACTCAAAATGGACTCAAAACTCATATGTACTCAGAACTCAAAATGTACTCAAAACGCAATATGTACTCAAAATCAAAATGAACTCAAACTCAAAATGTACTCAGAACTCAAAATGGACTCACACTCAAAATGTACTCAGAACTTAAAATGGACTCGAACTCAAAATGTACTCAAAATGGACTCCAACTCAAAATAGACTCAAACTCAAAATGGACTCAGAACTAAAAATGGACTCAAACTCAAAATGCACTCAAAACTCGAAATGGACTCAAATTCAAAATGTACTCAAACTCAAAATGGACTTAAACTCAAAATGGACTCGGAACTTAAAATGTACTCAGACCTCAAAATGGACTCAAACTCAAAATGTACTCAAAACTCAAAATGGACTCAGAATTCACTACGTCTCAGGCGTACTCAAACTCAGTCGGGCTCACTTGGCTCAAACTCACTCAAGCTCAAACTCACCATGCCACACTAGCCTCGCGCTCACTCAAACTCAAACTCACGCGTGAGTTTGAGTCCAAATGAGTCTGAGTGAGTGGACTCATGAGTGAGTTCGCCGTCCTCTGCTAACGTCACCAGTACCATTCAAGGCCATTCCCTCTCTATACAGTGTGTTGCGACGATAACTGGAACACTTTAAAAATTTTTCCTGAGCGATCCGCCGCTCTGTTCACGCTCAAACTTCACAAAAAGGTCGCATTTTGTGGTCTATTTTGTTTGACATCGGGAACAACAACGGTAGTTACCTGTTTATTCTGAAAATAAATAAAAACGATTTTCGCCTATGGGAAAATGGCGGTGATTTGGACGTGCGAGCCCGAAAACCGGGTTTTCTGATCGTCTGTTAGCTCATTTCTAGGTGCATTTTCTGATCGTCTGCTGCACCATTTGGCTCCGTACGTGAATCCCAAACATGCGTTTCACTCTGCAGGTGGTTCCGTCGTTCCAACATCAACTTGCGCTGGCTCGCACGTCCAAATCAGCGGCCATTTTCCCATAGGCGAAAATCGTTTTTATTTATTTTCAGAATAAACAGGTAAGTACCGTTGTTGTTCCCGGTGTCAAACAAAATAGACCACAAAATGCGACCTTTGTGTGAAGTTTGAGCGCGAACAGAGCGGCGGATCGCTAAGGAAAAATTTTTAAAGTGTTCCAGTTATCGTCGCAACACCCTGTATATCACCTCCGAGGTAGAACATCCAAAATTAGGCTTACAGCGTACAAGGCGCTAACTGAATCGTTGCTGACGTATGGCATCGCATTCAGCGGCACTTGCTAGGAAACAAAAAAAAAACAAATTAACGAGGCTATTCGGAAAATAGTGAGGCGCACAACCTGCGGCACAGCGGCACAGTGCTGGTACGAAAAAAAATGCCACGCTTGGGAGGCATTACCAGTTAGAATACTGTGTGAATATGTAGTGTAGAAGAATAACTATTTCTCTAAAGAACTTAAAGTTGCGGGAAAAGGGAGTGTGGCACTGCGGAAAACAGGGTGCTATGTGAATTAAACCACGCCTGCGCACTAACTATAAAAAAGACCAGTAGGATACTATGTTCCCAAGTATTCAATGAACTGAGTGATTAACTATGTACGATAAACATGAAACGAAAACTGAACAGCACGATTAGAAAATTGTGTGCAGGTTCAAAAACATTGACTAGGTAATGACGCTTGACACATGTGGAATCTACATCGGCTTTGTATTCAACTTTTTTTTTATATTGATACCCTCATATCGATGCATACTATCAAAATTGTATTAGGTTGTATTCCTGTAAATAATCGTGATATCGATGTACCGCTTTCTTATAAGTTTTTATAGCATTCCACTTTACACCATGTAATACGAGTTTTTAATATAACAAAAAAGTTGGCGTATGTTTCGGTGCAAAAACGGATCTTTTTTTCTTTTTTTTGTTTATGTTTCAGGCACTGAGAAGTGTTCGCTGTGTCTCCGCAGACTCCTTTTTAATTGTGCTACTTTTCTGGAAATCTAATTAAAGTGTGTTGTTTCAGCAACTCCCTGTTCCGTTTAGAAGCACTGAATGCTAAGATTGGTCCGAACATTTTTCCTGTACAAAGGACTTGAATGAATAAATGAATGAATGAATGAATGAATGAATGAATGAATGAATGAATGAATGAATGAATGAATGAATGAATGAGACTACCAGAACAGCGAGCTGTTGGGCACTTGCGAGCAGTTCGCCGGGTGCCTAGAGAACCGTGGAGCTCTGGGTGCTTCCTACAACTGTTTTTAGCTGCCTTCGTTCAGCTCGGGAATATGCGTCTGCAATATGGATTGGCACGACTAAATCTAAAAGCGCCGGGGTTGACAAAGCACGAAAAACGCCGTCGGGGCACCTTTGTCAGCTTACGGGAAATTAATGCGAGAGAAGTATGACTTAGTTTGCGAAAGTCATGAAGGAATTGTGTACGGCTGCACTGTGTCTGCGTAGGTGAGTTGGGACGCAGCGACACCGTTGGAGTATCAGAGCTGGCGTTAGCGCTTTCTATTCTCGCTGTGTTTACGCCTCCTTTGCTTTGGCCTTGTTGGTGCATTTGTGTGGTGGACCGCGCTTACCCGGCGCAGATAGTCAAGCACTTTCCATCAGCAGAGACGACAGCAATCGCTCCGACTACTGCGATGAACACCACATGGACTTCCCCAGGCGTGCTATGGAAGAACGAGGGCATCGCACTGCTTTTGTGTCTCTTTTCTCTGTTGAGTTAGTCGTTGATGGCGTGCGGCATGTCAAATTATTCCACTGTAGAAGACGGAGAACATCCGAATTTTTCGACTCACGGGGATCGTTTGACATTGCCTACTTCCGCGCCTAACCTTCCTGTCTCAGGACACTGCCCTCGGGAGTGCTAACTTGCCAAAAGTCTCGGCGCGATAACGGCGACCGCACATGTTCTTAAAGGTGCAACGACAATAAATTTTTGTTTTAGGATTTTTTCGCTGGTATGGATGCCTACGCGCCGACACATCTTAGAATTCCACATTACATGGTCGATCTAAGGGTTGATCATTTTTCCAGCCTCATTTTCTCCTGTCAGTTTCGGCTTCTATGAAACAAACCCGGAGGCGGCCGCCATGACAGAAGGGCGCTCTTGACGTGTCTGTTCTCCGAGGCAAGAGCGCTCTTGGGCAGACAGGCGGAAGACGCATGCGCCCGGCCCGCACTTTGTCAGTCGGAAAAAAGTTGAAGATGATATCAACGTCTGTGTCTTAAGAAGTATACGGCGCGATACATTTATTTCTAGTACGAGCCCGAGTTGAGGGTTTTCCTCTTCTTCTAGACCGGTGTCGTCTGGATATCCTGTCTGTTACCCTGGTGGTCCACCGTTGGTCGCTTGGTCTATTCGTGAAAGTCGCGAGTTTTAGGGCTCTCCAAATGATGGCGTTTATATGGTTTCCTTCGGTGCGGGCACGTTGCTGATAAGGCAGCCTCTGTGATATCCGCTCATGGACAGTGGCTGCATGAAGCTTATCTTATCTTCTTTTTTCATCACCGCCTTTTTTGGTTAGGCTGTTATGTTAGGTATTTATTGAAGATATTGTTTTTTTTTTCGGATTGTAAGGTCGGCTCTGCCGCTTCACTCTAGAGCCATGCCTAGGATTCTTATGGGACTGTTACACCCGCCGCGGTGGCTCAGTGGCTAAGGCGTTGCGCTTCTGAGCAACTAGGTCGTGGGTGCGATTACCGGCTGCAGCAGCCGCTTTTCTGATGGAGGCGAAAAGCAAAAACGCCCGTGTGTACGAGATTTCGGTGCACGATAAAGATCCCCAGGTGGTCAAAATAATCCGGAGCCCTCCACTACGGCGCGCCTCATCGCCTGCGTTGCGTCGGCGCGTTAAACCCTACAATCATCATCATTATGGGACTGTTATCTGGGACGACATCCGTACCTATTTTAAGGGTAATGTTTAACCTGGCCGCATAGCGCCGTTCGACTTTTGCCAAACAAATCTCGCGGCGAAGACAAAGCCGCGGGAAATGGGAAACGTAGCTCGTAACTTCGTAAAATTTTGCTGCTGAGCCCGAATAAGCAGGTTCGATTTCCGGCCGCGAGGGCCAGTTTTCTGACGGACGGGAAAAGCAAAAACGCCCGTGTGAACGAGATTTCTCTGCACGTTAAAGATCCGCAGGTGGTCAAAATTATTGCAGAGCCCAACACTACGGCACGCGTCATCGCCTGCGTTGCGTCGGCGCGTTAAACCCCACAATCAATCAATCAATCAATCAATCAATCAATCAATCAATCAATCAATCAATCAATCAATCAATCAATCAATCAATCAATCAATCAATAAAATTCGTAAAAATAAATGTTGAATATTTTGTTTTATTATGTAGTTTATTTCTGTTCGTAATCTATGCCTTCCTGGATTTTGGAAACTTGCGGTGAGCTTTTGCCCCCTGTTTTCAGTTGCTCAATTTTCGTGCCGGCATCACCTACGGTAGAAAAGAGGGCATGATTGCTTAGTGGATAAGCCGTAGCGCCATTGAGATCAAGAACTCTGGTTCAATTCCGTGCCATGGCTGCCGTTTCCCTGATAAAATCTGGGAACAAAAACGCCCTTGTGGCGAGATTTCGGCGCATGTTAGAGTTTCCCAGGGTGTCTAAATTAATTCAAATCCTTCAACTACGGCACGCCTCGTAGCCTAGGTGTGTCTTCGGCACATAAAACTACCGAAACATCTTAACACGATAGCGTTATTAGGCTTATTTTTGATTTCCCATTGGGGGCTAGCCGTCCGCTATAAGCCGTGTTCATCCGCTGGCCATGGCCGCAAATGAGGCATTACTCCAAAGTACCTCCTACCGGAAGAGAGGACGGCCACCAGGGGGCCATGCAGTTATGGCGCGCCCCACATGAGCTCCTGCTTTTCCTCGCCGTCACCACGGACTCCAACCTCACCACGGCCTGAGTTTGGTGTCACTCGACGCCCTACAACTTCCGCTTTCGACTGACACCGGGATCTTCGTGCTACGGCTACTTTCGGCGGAGAAAGCGGCCGCGACCTTCCCCTACAGGTGAGCTGGCCACGCTAAGCCTAACCTCACCACTTCGCCTATCGGCACACCGCACTCTCTGCCGCGCACGTGCTCGTGGGATCCAGGGGGGGATCCAGCGTCGGCCATGCACAGCTCCGAGACGACCACTTTACCTGACGCTCCGGTCCCCCCACCCTCACAACAAGACGCTCCAATGGCCATGGACGCCCAAGGTGACCCCATGGGCACCCCAGCCGAAGGCGATATCGACCTCCCCGGGACTTCTACCACTACCGCAAACGACAACCGGTGGATAGAAGTACGTCGACGCCAACGAGCCCTTCGACCCCAACTGCAGCCGGTGCTCAAGGGTCCTCACCCACCGCCACAGCACGAAGCAATCACCTACGATCGCCACCGCCACCAGCCCCGCTTCCGCCGGGAGACATCAAGATTGTCTTTCGACCCTGAGGCGGATTGGACTTGAACTCCCTCAACCCCCTCACGCTAGCCACCCTCCTGCAAACGCAAGCCTTCCTTCCCCCTCATCAGCAAGATCAAATAAGGGTACATCTGCGTGCGAACTTCGTTGTTATCAGCACTCCTCTGGAAGACCGCGGCCGTCAATATTCGGCGCTCAACAATCTCCGCATCAACAACCAGTTATACCCCCTTTGAACACACGTGGCGGCACCAGCAAACTCAACTGCCGGCGTAGTATCCGGTCTTCCTTTGGACAGGAACGCTGATGACATCCTCAACGACCTGATACACTTTAACCCCCAACTTCACATCCTCGATGCGCGCCGCATGGGCTCCTCCACACTCACACAGGTTACCTTCCATGGATCCAGGGTTCCATATTGGATACGCTACCATATGGTAACACTACGCTGCACTCACCTGAAGCGCAAGACTGAAGCCTGCCTGCGCTGCCGGACCGTTGGACACCGGGCCGACGTATGCCCCTCACCAGCACTCGACAATCGCTGCACCATATGCGGCACTCTCAACCCTTCCCCGCAACACATGTGCAACCCTCGCTGCATAATTTGCTCCGGCCCTCACCCAACGGGCGACCCAGCTTGTCCACAGCGGTAGCGAAGACCCCCGACCACCCGCCGCCGAATCATCGTGGACCGCTACAACCTAGCGTTTTCGGCACCACAAGGCAATCCCTCGTCTACGAAGAAGGCTAACCTGACCAGCCGACCTCCCCAGACACACCCGGGAACCCATTTCCAGCCATCCACCTTCATGCCAGCTACCAAGCCACCCCCACGGACATCGCCAGGGCGCCCTGTTTTTCAAGACTCTGCAGCCCGAACCTACGCCCAGGTGAGCGCGCGAGGGCAGACACCCCTCCGTCCTCCTTCATCCCCACCACAGCACTTCCCCCGCTCTTACTACCTCAACACCAATCCCCCTGACAGCAAGAGATACAAGCAATGCCAATGTACAGTTACTCCGAACTTAAAGTAGCGAACTCAAACAGGAACTATTGAACCCATCTACGAATGCACCACCCGCAAAGCGCCAGGCAACCGACCCCACCACCCCCTCTCCCCTTACCATCCCACAACTTACCTCCCGCATAGAGGCTTTGGAAGCCCAGTTACAATCCCAAGCCTCTACTATCACCCTCCTTAAAGCTCTAGAGAACCTCTCCTCCCAAATGTCCCGCATGCAAGCCAGCATCCAAAGTATAGCCCAACCCTCCCAGCCCCAACTTTCGTCTACCCGTGATGACTCGATCGACCTCTAAACAGTTAGTTATCTGGCAGTGGAACTGCCGAGGCTTTAAGTCCAAACGCGCCCTTCTCACAACATACATTGACCACCACGCCACGCAACCCCACATCATAGCTCTGCAAGATCCGGGACCTAACGTCAAATGCACGGGGTATAGGACACTCCAAAAAGAATCAGAAATAGCATTACTGGTCCACCGCAATCTTACGGCCGATATTGTGGAGCTTAACGGTACTTTCCCTCCTCACACTCTCATAAAAACTATCGCTAACGATTCGGTCCGGACCATACTATACATCCTCAACATTTACAGCACCCCACGATTACAGCACCGCTTTCATAAGCTCTTCATAATCGCACTCGCAGAGGCAGCTAATGCCCCCTCCTCATCGTAGGAGATTTCAATACTCCCCACCCCGCACCACCCGAAAAGGCCGTCTCCTCTGGGAAGACACTCACACAACCCGCCTCGCCCTAGAAAACGAACCACACATACACACGCACCTTGGCAATAGTGTACAACGCCACAGCACACCGGACCTAACGCTCACACATAACATCAAACGAACAACATGGCAACACCTTGACGACACCCTCAATAGCGACCACTACATCATACAAATTCTTCTTCCGCTCCCCTCACCACGCCCATGCAGACCCACCTCATGCACCCTTGTTAATTGGCCCAAATTCCGCACCTTACGCAGTGAGACAGTCCAACTAACTTCCCTTCCGCAGACATTTGACATTAATTCTTGGATTGAGACCCTCAAAGCCGACATCAATGCATGCACCACACAGGCTCCCGTTACAGAAACAGCACCTAACCAAGACGTGCACATGGTTCACCTCCTGGAAGCTCTTGCTAGTCTAACCCTGCGCTGGAAAAAACAGCGTTACAACCGCCGCCTGCACCTCCGAATCGCACAACTCAAACAAGATGTAGAGAAATACGCCCAGCACCTCCAGAATTCACGCTGGCAAACCGTCTGCGATTCATTACACAATCGAACCGGCCTGAAACGCACCTGGAACCTCCTTCGCCACCTCCTCGACCCCACGACGACCAAAGCAGAAACTGCATCTCGGCTAGTTACGCTAGCACACAACCTATCAAACTCCCTCCCGAACCCCCTCGACACCCTGCGCGATATCTACATTGGCCAACCACAACCGCAAAACCATGCACCCCCCTAACTCCAAACTAGACGCTCCTTTCACAAAAGCCGAGATTACGGCCGCCCTGCACTACCTAAATCGTAACACCACCCCAGGCCCACACGGTATTACATATTGTTGCGACCGGGCGGGGGCACCCGATCCGTTCTCCGTGGCCTCCAACATACGATGGGTAGCGTGTATGATGCGAGCGGCCAGCCGGTGTTGCAGCCGTGAAGAGATCCAGAGCAGTAGGATAACGTAACTGTGTACTTCATAGCGAGAGGTGAGCCGAAGCCAAAAAAAACATACAATGCCCCGACGGGCGAGGTTACAATACAGGACACGAGCAGAGCGACCGCATGGATTCGCTACTCAGAGAGGAATGATTTTCAACGTTTGTGCTACTTCTATTTATACCCAAAAAACGCCCCCAGAGTAACACGCCACGAACATCACAAACACACACACACACTCTTTCCACAGTTCGCGAGTCATGGCTTCGCCCCTCGTGGCGTCCGAGAGAGGGGAGAGAGTGTCCTTGAAAGGTGCCGGGGTCGCGCTATCTAAAGGTTGATCGTGCCGATAGCGAAACGTCTGAGCCGGGTATGTCAAGGCGGGACTCTCCGACGCGCAGGTGCCTGAAGGGTGTGGCGCTGGCAGCCGCCGGAGGCACGTTGCAAAGCGAGGTGATTGACCCGGCATGGCGAGGCACGAAAGTACGATTCACCGACACGCGGGCGCACATGGTCGATTCCCACGTGGCCGCTGATGCGGGAAAACACGTGGCGCTGGCCGATTCGTAACAGCTTCTCCGCCGGGGGTCCGAGATCCCGATGGATAAGGGTCTTCAACCGTTGTCCGGAGGGATGCTTTCGAAGTGAAGTGCTCAGCAGACGCTCGACTCCAGGCCTGGGCTGTACGACACCGTGCTGGAGCTTCACAGGGCCGATCACTGGACGAGAAGTGGCTCCCCAAGAACATCTCTGGCTTGGTCAGGCAAGCAACAGAACAACACAGGAAGACACAACCGCATCGCCGGCAAGTGCGAAGACAAATCCACACTGAAGATCTACCAGGCTTTTAGTGGCGAAAAAATACGCTAATAACTAACTACACTAGTTATTTTTTTTTTTGCCCAGCAGTACTTTAGACAAGTGCACAAACCTGAAAGGTGACATTTCGCGTGATTGGAAATGTCCCACACACAAAAAAACGTAATCGAAAAGGCGAAACCTGCTTCAGGAAAAACAAAGAAATTTGAGAAAGTCAGGCGTCAACAGGCCACTTCTCGCGCCGAGAGCTGCGATTTGAGCTCTCGTCAATGCCTTGAGCATTGACCGCACTTTTTGCAGCCGTTCTCTCAACGCTGCTGCGACCGCGTGAAATGACACCGGTCCTCTTGTTCGACAAAGGTCGAGCGCGCGGAGGAGCGAGCGGGCTTTTCCCCCGTTCATACGTTATGCGCGCACTGCTTCTAGGCGGCGTTCCCTCGACGCGATGCGACTCACGGCTTTGCTCGCACTGCAACACGTGCCACAATTACGCGCTGAAGTTTTTGCTACCTCCTCGTTGCTCGCCTTTTTACGAACGCGTTCGGCAAGCAAACGCCGGAACGCGTTTGCGTTCCCCCCTTTAGGCTGGTCGGTTCCCGACTTCGGTGCAGCTACAGGCGACACCGGAACCTCAACTAGCTCAGCCGATTATGGCCTATCGACGGGAGCATCAGCTGGGAGTGAAACGGGCACGACGAGCCCATTAGACACCTTGCAGTTCCCAACAGTCACTACTTCGTCGTCCCTCGCGCTTTCGGCGACAACCTCGGCACGCGAAGACCGAAGCGTGTTTCCGTTTTCCTTCCTTCCTGCCAGAACCACACTACACCTAGGCTGCCCTGTCTCAAAAGACGGCTCAGTTACCAGCGAACTGCGCGCGTTCGGGTCGACAGCCGTTTTCAAGGGTTCCCGTGATCTAGCGCACTTCGAACATATCGATGAAACATCTCCCCTCAGCGTAGGGGCTTTACACACAGTGTACTTACGCTGCCCTCCGTCGCGAGCCTCTGGAAATACCCAATCATCACTTTCTGTCTGAGTTTCGCCATTCCTCACAGAGGTGGCGTCCCTATCGTTACTCGAGCTCTTCGCAGCGAGCCCAGCTGGTTCTTTCCTCGACAGTTTCTCAAAATGGTACCCCTTTTCCCTTAACAGCTGATCCGACCTGTTCGAGAATATGTACTTGTACTCCGGAAGTAGTTGTGGGGATACTGCTGCCTGTGTCACAAGTTAACCAAACGGACCTCCGATGCTGACCTTAGCAATCGGCAGACGAACGTTTCGTGCACCCACGGCTGGCTTCACCCAAACACACTGCCCAGTTAGCTGATCCGGTTCAATGTACGAAGGGTGGACCATGTCTACCGTCGCCGCGGAGTCGCGTAGCACTCGGCACGGTTTACCATTGACGACTAGCTCCCGTACGTACGGCTCTAGAAACTGCCTGCTGTCCTCACTCTGATCTAGTACGTGAAAGACTAGTTTTCCTTTCTTACAACTGGCAGCGAAATGTCCCGTCTCGACGCAGTTGTAACACGCAGCGTGCCTGCGCGCTTCGAAAGCTTTCTTTCTGCGCTGCTCCTCAGCGTCTGCTGCTCTCTCTTCGTTATCGTGGCCAGTTTTTCTATCCACGAGAACGACTTCCCTTGCTCCTCCGTCTTCCCGGGGAGCTCTGCCTTTCGGCCCTGACTTATCAGGCCTCGGCCTGAACTCTTTTTGGCCGTCTTTCGGCCCCTGTGCACCTCGACGTGCGACGAACTCGTCGGCTAGCTGAGCTGCCTGATCCACAGTTTTTACCCCTGGCCTATCTTGCACCCAGAGTCTTAGGTTCTCTGGTAGACGGCGGTAAAACTGCTCAAGACCGAAGCACTCAACTACCTTGTCGTGCTCTCCGAAAGCCTCTGCCTCTTTGAGCCACTCTTCCATATTTGCCTTCAGCTTGTAGGCGAACTCCGAGTACGACTCGCCCCTAGCTTTCTCGGCTTCACGAAACTTCTGGTGAAACGCCTCTGCTGACAGGCTGTACTTACGCACGAGGCTCGACTTGTCTTTTTGGTAGTCCTCCGCCTCCTCCTTTGGCAAGCGGGCAATCACGTCGGATGCCTCACCTGGCAAAAGCGTAAGCAGCTTTTGCGGCCATGAGTCTCGGCTAAACTGGGCCCTCTCACACGTACGCTCGAAGCTGACCAAAAAAAGACCGATGTCTTCTCCTACCTTGTAGGGTCGCATTAGGTCACACATTCGCAACGTAGGTCGCTCAGTCGCCGCAGACTGCACGCTGCTGCCACTCTGACGTCTAGGTTGAGACGCCTCGAGGCTTCATTTCTATCTCATGCTGTCGCTCCCGTTCCTTCTCCTCGCGTTCCTGTTCTCGCTTTCTTTCCTCGCGTTCCTCTTCGCGCTTTCTTTCCTCGCGTTCCTGTTCTCGCTTTCTTTCCTCGCGTTCCTCACGCTGGCGCACAGCCTCTGCAGCCTGACGTTTAGTGGTTTCCCTGCCATTGATCGTCTCAATGCACTCAGACAGCTCGTCATCGTCAGCCCCAACAGCGAGTATAGCCTGTATCAGCTCTGGCTTTCTCAGCGCGTCCGTAACATCCAAGCGCAACTCTTTTGCAACCTCCAACAACTGCGGTTTTTTCAACGCTTTCAGATTCATGGCCAGTCTAGAGTACTGCTTTCCCACTGTTCCAAAAATGTTTTGCGCGAATAACCCACGCGACAAAACAGACGCCCTACCAGCTATCCTTAGAAGCCTGGTAAAACTAAGTGAAGAAAAGTCCCGCACTCACCCTTGACCGCCGTGAATTCTGCGAAGTCCGAAGCCGCCTTGACGTCCGTGGTGTTGGGTCTCGCACCGCTGGCTCCAGGTGTCACGAAGTTGTCATCCGACCGCTGCCAACCAGTTGTTGCGACCGTGAAGGCCGACTGCAGCCGGGAAGACGTCCAGAGCTGATAGGCAAACGTAACTGTTTACTCCATAGCGAGAGGTGAGCCGAAGCCAAAAAAAACATACAATGCCCCGACGGGCGAGGTTACAATACAGGACACGAACAGAGCGACCGCATGGATTCGCTGCTCAGACAGGAATGATTTTCAACGTTTGTGCTGCTTCTATTTATACCCAAAAAACGCCCCCAAGAGTAACACGCCACGAACATCACAAACACACACACACTCTTTCCACAGTTCGCGAGTCATGGCTTCGCCCCTCGTGGCGTCCGAGAGAGGGGAGAGAGTGTCCTTGAAAGGTGCCGGGGTCGCGCTATCTAAAGGTTGATCGTGCCGATAGCGAAACGTCTGAGCCGGGTATGTCAAGGCGGGACTCTCCGACGCGCAGGTGCCTGAAGGGTGTGGCGCTGCAGCAGCCGCCGGACGCACGTTGCAAAGCGAGGTGATTGACCCGGCTTGGCGAGACACGAAAGTACGATTCACCGACACGCGGGCGCATATGGTCGATTCCCACGTGGTCGCTGATGCGGGAAAACACGTGGCGCTGGCCGATTCGTAACAATATTCAGCTCTCCGAAGCCTCGACACCGCGTCCATCGATACTTTGCTCGAACACTTTAACGACTGCTGGGCTCATAGTAAGCTCCTAGAAACCTACCGCACAGCCACCGTTACCCTCATCCCGAAACCCCATAAACCACTAAATTCTCCAAACCTCAGACACATTTCCCTCACCTCCTGCATCGGCAAACTCCTAGAACAAATGGTCCTCTCCAGATTAGCTCAACATCTTGATGACATCGATGCTTACCCTCACAATATGTTCGGCTTTCGACGCCACCTCAGTCCCAACGACATTCACCTCCAACTCCACCAGCACCTATTATCGAACCCGCCCGAACGAGACACTTCAGCTGTACTAGCCGTAGACCTCACTAAGGCTTTCGACAATGTTAGCCATTCCGATATTCTAGACAACCTCAATTCTTTGCAAGTCGGAGAGCGCTGCTATGGTTACGTACGAGCAATCCTCACGGACCGCACAGCAACTCTCCGACTTGGTCCTTTGACGTCCTCTCAATATCCGTTACCCGCCAAATGCACCCCGCCTGGCTCAATACTCTACCCCACTCTTTTTAATGTAGCTTTAATACCCCTTGCTCAGGCTCTCCTACAAATACCCACACTACACGGCGCTTAGTACGCCGACGATATAACGGTATGGATGTCACGAGGCAGCGACGCGCATATCCAACACACACTCCAACTAGCGGCCACAACAATCACAGCGGCTGCGGCGGCGGCAGGACTATCCTGCTCCCCCCACAAATCACAGCTCTTTCTACTCCCACCCACCCACCGACCCAAACAATGGACACCCAACATCCAAGTCGCTTTGTTGGGCTCTGCCATACCTCTAGCAAACCAAATCAAAGTACTAGGGCTCATATAGCCAACAAAATCGACAGAACACACACACCATCCATCAACTCAAGACCCACGCAGACCAAATATCGGGGCTTCTGCGGCGCGTCACCGCTCGAGGACATGGCCCGGAGTCCCACTGCCTCAAGATTACCCACGCCCATTTCACCCCACGCATCACGTATACCCTACCATATCTAGCCATCACCCGCACCGAAATGACACGAACAGAGGCCACACAACGCGCGCTATACCGCATACGCTACAGCTACCCCTCAGCGCTGCTTCGGACGCTCTCCTCCACACGGGCACATTTAATACACCATCCGAACTTATAGAAGCACACCGACCGGCCCAACTATCCCGCCTTGCCCTAACCCAAACCAACAGAACCGTCCTATTCTCCCTCAAAATTAACCCGCCCATCCACCACTCCCCACCCCTCCTCATCCCTACAGAATATCGAGAGGTTCTCTATCCCCTCCATATCCCCCGCAACATGCACCCCACTTATCATACAAACCGTCGCCTGGCGCGGGAGCGATATCATGCCCAACACTTTCATCCCTCCTCGGACACGGTATACGTTGATGCTGCAGAACAGCAACCCCGCCATACATACATCATAGCAGCAGTGAACTACACTCCAACCCCCTCTGCCTCAGCCACCATCCGCGCTGCCCATCCCCACGAGGCGGAGGAAGCTGCAATTGCCCTGGCCACCACCCTCCACCTCACCCCTAGCCTCATATTAACGTATTCACAAATGGCCGTTAGAAATTTCTGCAGGGGCATCATTTCGCTCCTCGCCCACAAAATTCTCTGCTCCCACCCCCCTCCTGACCGCACCAGCTCCCTTTTGTGGACTCCTGGCCATGTGGGCTTTGGCGGCGCGGAGAAGGCACACGAGGCGGCCCGAGCTTTGATACACCGGACCCCTCAGCAGAGCCCCCTCCTCGCTTCACATCCCCCTCCTCACCTAGAGCCACTGCTCACCTTCCGCGAAATCACCCTCCATCACAGGCTTTCACGCACCACCCTTCCACCCCCTCACCCCTCGTTATCCCCGGTTGAATCATCCCTCCGGAGACAGATCCAAACCCATTCCCTCCCCACTTGATCCATCCTCACCCACATATCGCCATCCCTCTTTCCCACCCCCGCTCGTCCACACTGCGGGGACTACGAAGACACCCCCCACGCCATCTGGCACTGCCCTGCCCTGCTTCTTCTTCCCCTACCCAACCCCCCCGACTCCTGGCTGTCTGCCCTCGCGCGCTCGGACGCCCAGTCCCAGTGCGGCCTGGTCTACAGGGCTCGGGCCTAAGAGCTGCGCTTCCTCGGCTCCACCGTCCGAACTAACTTAGCCTGGCCAGGAATAAAACGTCTCTCTCTCTCTCTCTCTCTCTCTCTCTCTCTCTCTCTCTCTCTCTCTCTCTCTCTCTCTCTCTCTCTCTCTCTCTCTCTCTCTCTCTCTCTCTCTCTCTCTCTCTCTCCTACCGGAAGATAAAAGTATAATTTTCGGTAATTAGACAAACTCAGGAGCAGATCCAGGACATCCACCAGACGCAGAAGTAAATTAAGGATACGAATTAAGCCATACTGAACGAAATAAAACGCTTCGACAAAAGGGGGACGGCTCTAGAGGAAAAAGGCAAGGCTCTCAAGGAACCCAAGCATTATACTGGGGGGAAGCTCTAATGGAGGAAATGCTCGAATATGGCGAGTAGCCCCTTATGTACCACAAAGCCCACATTGCGAGCATTTCCCAACTCAAAATTTGGCAATGGAACTGCATAACGAGTAGACCGAAAAAAACAAAATTTCCTGCAATCCAGCTTCATTGAGAAACCAGGTGTCATTGCTCTGCAGTAAACTCAAGCTGAAACTATAAGCCTATGGGGCTACGGCACGCATTACCCGAACTGCTATCCTTCTCATGAAGCAGTTGGCCACACAGTTGCACCCATCCAACACTGGATAGAGCACACCCTTGTGGAGATCATACCCGAAAAAAAGAAACGTTGCAGAGCCTGTTAATATTTAACATCTATAGTGCACCCACCGAAAACTTGGGGGATTTCGTAAGATTGTTTCTTGTGGTCTTGAAATTGATCGCGGGTCACAAGATCATGGTGGTACGAGACTTTCCTGCACACCACCTGGCATGTGGTTACATAAAAGGTCATTAAAGGAAGGATAAAATGTCCACAACGTGGGTCAACAACACCGCCTTACGCTGTGGAATGATCTCCAATGCCGCACGCGAAATGGCAGCAGTGTGCCCAGAGACAGAAGTGACACAACCCCTGACCTCACTTTCACGAGGAGCATCACCCATGCTGAATGGCAGAGACTCGAGAAGAATCTCGTTAGTGAGCACTACATTATTCAACTATAAGTTAACCAACGGCGGACACCTCGCAACAGGAAAGGCAAGAATTACAGACCGTAATGCCTTCCGAGAAGAAAATGACTAACAAAAGATTGACAGACATGGATCTCGAAGAATGCACGACTACTATGAAGGTTATCCAGCGCTGAATTTTTCTTTCACAAGAACGAATAACGGTTGATTCCTTCTCCTCCTTCGATAATTCACGTGTCGAAGCCACACATGCGTTAAGACACCCGCAGTACTGCAGGGCAAGGGATTAATTTCGACAACATGGGGATTTTCAACATGCGCTGTATTCTCGGCACGCAGGCGTTTCTGTATTCTCATTCCATCGGGCAAATGCCGCCGCTGCAGGGAACCGAGCTGCGTCCTTGGGATGAGCAGCGCAACGTCTTACCCACTGAGCCACAACGGCGTGTTTCCCATTCGCAACTTTCAGCGGCTATAGGTGGCGCCAAGAGATATCCAATATGGCCGTTCGAGAGATTATAAGGCTGAACGGAGTGCATGCGCTGTATGCTGGGTGTGCACAGAGTGGTGTGCCACCGGTTCACCGTAGCGGCGCACGACTAACCCCAATATGACAGATGGAAGGAAACGCTGCCCTGCAGAAGGCGACCAGTTAGCGACGCGGGGTCATACGCTGCTGGCTGAAATTCGGCAATGCCATGGCTTGCGTCGTGATTTTTCCCTTTTACCGCAACTAAGTTCTGACGCCTGCTTTTTTCGCACACTCCGCAAAATGTCGCTGCTTCTTTGCGATGTTACGTATTATTTGGAGGCCCACTTTTTCTGGTTGCGGCTACGTTTTATCTATCTGTTGGTGCAGTGGTTTGGCGCCAAGAAGTTCTGTGAAGTGTGCCGCGCAGACTGCCTGTCTTGCCCGCGTGGTGACAGCGTATCGCATCGTCTCTTTAACTCGCGTCTACCCCAACACGAAGGCAGGCGTCGCGAAATTGTGGTGCTTTTCTCGGCACCTCCCTTTGTGGCAGAATCGGCGCGACTGCGGCAGTTTGCGACGACAAGAGTACCATATATTGTACTAAGCTTTCACTGTCCGAGCACGACGCATGCCCTCGTGACGGGTTCGACGTTGCGACCGCAGCTTGCGACTACTACGGTAACTTTGTGATGTCCTTAGAACGCGTCACGACTATAGTGCCGTCTCATGACGCCTGCCTTTGCGACGTGGCCCACGCGACAATGGCAGTGCGCGGCGACTGCAGCAACATTTCGCGGTGCCTACCTTCGCGGTGGGATCGACGAGACGACCGCAACTTAATCATGTGTACCATCTCGGGTCAAATTCTGACAGAGGTTCTCAGCTACAAATATTTCGGCTTAAGTATAGCTAGTCATTTGTCTTGCAACTTGCATGTCGACAACATATGTTCAGCTGCCCTTCGCAAATTTAGTTTTCTAATACATAAACTGCATAACTGTACCGCCAATGTAAAGCTTCTTAGTTAATTTTCTTACATACGACCTAAGTTAGAATACGCCAGCATTTATGAGACCCTTACACCACGTTTAATATTAACAAACTTGAGCGGGTTCAAAGGAAGGCAGTTCGCCTTATATAGTGTAAATACGTACCACCGGATTTACCTTCCGCACTGATGTCTGCAAAAGACATTGACACCTTTGTGTCCCGCAGACCCGAGCAATTGGTCGATTTTCTTTAATTTTTACCGAATTGTAAACCCGCCATCGATCCATCGCCCTACTTATCTTTTCTATCAAAGAGGAACACATCATCACCCCAATTTGCTAACCCCATTTTTTGCCAGAATCGGTGTCTTTATGTACTCTTCTTCTGTACGGACAGTGTCTGACTAGAACAAGTTACGCGCACCTCATTAATTGTAAAGTATGCCGAAGGAATTGTATTATTTCTGTGTAGAGTACTTCACTACTCGCGTTGCAGAACGAAGTGTATTGTAGTGCTGCAGAACCAAGTGTATTCGGTTGTAGAACCATGTGTTATATTTTTGTATGGCGCACGTAATTACGTGTGTTGTGTATGTGACGTGATTTCCTGCTAGAACCATTTAGGGTCCGCAGTATTATTATAATAAAAAATAAAGTGTAGGCCATCATCCGGACAGCATAGAAGGCAGCCCTCCACGTCGCAATTTTTACCATGAGACCAACTGACAACCGGTCGGCCGCGAGTAAAACGCAATGGACACCACAGATGGGTCGAGAAGAAGAGGAGGGTTTTTACCTCTATGGCTGGAGAAGATACGAAAACACACAGGCACAGAATACAATCGGGAAGCGCAGCACCGGGGCGGGTGAAGGTCAATGGGAGAGCCTTCGTCCTGCAGGGGACTCAACGTGCTTGTTCTTGACGATGATGATGATGAATAGGTCCTCAAATCCTGTATTTAAAACGCGTTGGATGAAAAAAAAGACAGCTCTCGTGGCATCAACGATGTGGCTCGGGAAACAAAATCGGTATGGAACTGCATATGCAAGACGGGCACACGCCCGAAAAAGTATAGATTGCATGCCATCACGGACATGTCCCCGATCCCGCGACTCCGAATGAAAACTGTGTACCAAAAAAATCCTGGGCCATATTCTCTAACGTGAAACCTGGGGAGCGGCGAAGTATATAGTGTATAAGTGTGTTCTTGGCGCCTCGGCATTTTTTTCAACGGAAATAAAACCTGAACGCAAAACCTGGGTAGGGGCGAACCATGCAGTGTATAAGTGTATTCTTGGCGCCTTCGCGTTTTTTCCCACGCAGATGAAATCGTTGATGGTTATAGGTTTACAGCTTTGCTGTGGGTCTGGTGTCTTAGAAGAACGAAGCGTTCTAGCACGAAGTTTTGGAAAACGAGTTTCCCGGTGTGTTCTTCTCGAACACGTTACATTCCAGCGTGAGGCCTTGTAAAACGAGTGTCCCGGTGTTTTCGTACCGTGACTACATGATACTACGACGACATGGGACGACGATCACATGAGACGCCGACAGCCCCAGCCCCTAAGGGGCTTCGTCCCTAAAACATGGATCGAAGGCTACAAAAGGACAGGCGATATGGCAGGATCAACTTAATTCGAATAAAATGCCCGTATCGCGAGAACACAGTATACGCTGACTCCAGTACGTACGAAAGTAGGAGGCAGCAGTTTTTGTAGATGTCTCTGGGAATCTTTCTGACTGCATAACCCTCCTACATACAGGAACAAATAAGTGGAAGTTGGAGCCACCCGCTTGGTAATCCAACTAGCGGAAGTATGAAAGAGAAGCATTTTTATTACCTCTACAGATTTTCAAAGGGCGTTATACCCTTGGCTGGAGGGGAAATACGTGAACGCTTCGGCAAGATACTCCCATCCACAATGAAGAAAGTTGACAACGTCACCTGGACAACCGGACAGAAGGGTGTGGAGGAGAGCAAGGCGGCGGCCAAGAAGCACGCGATCTCACGTTCCATGCAAATTGTGTCCCCGACCAATGCACTCCCCCCTCCTCGAAAACATGAAAGCCGCTCACACTAATGCGTAAGACTTGAAGGTAGCGAAATTGTACAAAACCTTCACTACCATCACGGTGGTTAATGTCCACGAGTGTTGCCGATTTGCTTCTTCACTGCCGCAACGATCTTTACTCCATCATGTTGGTACAAGTGTGAGCTTCCTTCATTTTTTTTTTGAAGTCATAATCATTGAACATCACCTTGGAGGGGCGTACGCCATGACGTGAATTTCTCATTCCGAGCAATTGTTGCCATGATTACGGCGAACGCTGGAGTCTTTCTCGTTCTGAGCAAGTGTTGCAACGATTGCGGCAAACGGTGGTGTTTGGCCAATCTTGGCCAATCTCCACAATTTGGTATGCTGGGCTTGACCGACGGGCACCAAAGACGCTGGGCGGTCGCCGCGAGGCACGAGCTCACGTGCGCTCGGTATTTTCTTGCATTTTTAACTGCGGACACGCAAAATAACAATTTTCTAAACAGCTTCGCTGTTAAAAACTTCAGAAAAGTCTGCTCATCTTAAGCCTACGAGCACCATCTTTCCGCTGGCTACAAGGGGGTCTAAATGACAAGTAATTCCAAACTCTGTGGAGGATAAACCAACAGAAGAATCTACGTATAAATTCAAGCGAAGATGGTCGGTACGAACAACATACATCATCATACATCCACTCTCTTCCACGCAACCGGGCCATGTTCACGGGTATGCTCAGGGATAGCAATACGAACATTACGCATCACACTTGTATCGAGAAATGGGAGGGGGCTTTGACCAGCTCATTACCTCAAGGTCAGCTCAAGGTGATTGAGACGGCTGCATCTACCGGCCATGGTGGCTCAGTGGCTAAGGCGTTGCGCTGCTGAGTACGAGGTCGCGGGTTCGATTTCCGGCTGCGGCGGCCGCTTTTCTTATGGAGGTGAAAAGCAAAAAATCCCGTGTGTACGAAATTTTGGCGCACGTTAAACATCCCCAGGTGGTCAAAATTAATGTGGAGCGCTCCACTACGGCGCGCCTCATCGCCTGCGTTGCGTCGGCGCGTTAAACCCAACAATCAATCGAGACGGCTGCATCTGGGGCACTAGATTTCACGACCCACCCTTGGGCTCCCTATATCTGTTCACCTCCTATTCCTAAACCTCATATCCCGCTATCTCTTTTTGCAAAGAAGTAAAAACAGCCAGTCTGGCATAGACCTTAAAGAATATATTGTTTGAAACACTGACACTGCCACTTTCTCGCTCAAACTGAACAACACCCCGCTACCGCAACCTTTCACGTTCCCATCTTAAGCCACAGAAGCACAGAGGGCCTCTGTTTCCCCAAAACAAAGCCGATTAAACACTTCCGCTGCTAGCCCTTCCCTCTTCGCTTACTTCAGTGCTCCTGAAGCGTAGATCATAAGCAGCCGTTCCGTTCGACAACGCTCCCTGCACGTCGATCTCATGCTATGGCGTCGTACATCTTAAAACCGAAACTTAGATATCACCTGCAACTTTTTTTCTTCGCGTTACCGCGGGTATGAAAGCAGCGCCCGCGCGCAGACGAACCAATACCGTTTGAATGTCGCGATGCTACGTTGGCTTTCGACTTTGCGTGCATCATTATTGGCGACCAGTGTCTTTGAAGGCTGCTGCGTGCTCCAGGGTCTTGAATCCCAGTGATTGCCATCGGACGGCCTGGCCCACAAAGAAGAAACGCTTCCTAGGTAGTCAGCATCACCCCCCGACAATTGCGATTATGCAGCCCGGTCGATCAGTATTGTAGGACTTTCGTTTCTTGAATAGGCTTCGGACTGTCTGCCAGCAACTGTTGAATAGTGTGGAATGCAGGCCAGCCACCCGAGTGGCTGGCCTGGGTTCCACGGGCGCTGGCTCTTTGAGCCGTATGACCGAGATTTTTTAGACTTGCTCAGGGAAACTTCCTGTTTGCGTACATTTAGACTCCCTCGCCCCCACCGTTTTATGCTGCAGAGCAAACTTTAGAAATAAAAAAACTGTTTTTTTCTCCTCTACTCTGTAGCATTTCTTGTTAACGCTCCTTGTCTGCACAACGCTTAGCTCTCACGCAGTACTGTTCTTTAATTACCTCTCGTCGATGTTCATACTGTCGTGCCCGTACCATACTTCCCCTCTTCAAATATGTCTCTCTGCGTTGTTATTCCATTCAAGGCCCTGTCTCACTCTTCCAGCTCTTGTCGGCAAAAGCCCCGCATCAGACGGAAACCCCCTCGTCACCGGTGCCCTGTAGATTCAGTGGTGTTGATTCCTCGCCGGCATTGACCCCGAACATCTTCTTGACAGCGCACCCTCATAAGCTAACAGCGACAATTCCAGGCATCCCCAGCAGGACGTCTTATGCGAGCGTTAAAGAACAGAAACAGCCTGGAACTTTTGCATGGGCTGTTCCCGTGTCTGTATCGCTTTTTTTAATTCTCTCTGTCGAACCTATATATAGCATCAGGCTAGAATGTTTTCTAGATATGTTGAGAATATAGAAAATGTACTTTATCGCGGCATCCAGAAGGGCTTGTCAGGAGCCCAAATGGTAAATTGGTTCGACCAGAAACAGAAAGAGTGTCTCCACCAAGAAGAAGAACGAGAGAAAGAGCTCGTGAAGAGGCTGAGAGAGCTAGACAGGCAGCCGGACCAGAGTTTGAGAGAGCTGAGAGGGATAGAGAGAAAGAATTGCAAACAAAATTTCGGCTGGAGCGAGAGAAAGCGGAGGGAGAGGAGAAAGCACGCAAAGAGAAGCTAGAAACAGTGAGAGCACCAGTTGATGCTCAACGCTTGATGCCCGACTGCTCATCAGCAGATGAAAGCACGAGAGGTGGGAATTGTGAAATTCACCTCAGTACCAACCTTGAAAAGGTGAAGGGAGGCCAGAGCGATTTCGGAAACGCGGTAGCGGACCGAAAGAGAAGCAAGCAAAACGCTCTGCCGACGTGTTACTTGCGTAACAAGTCTGCGCATAATGCCAATATATTCTAGAGCAACTTTACGTGAGGTAAGGCTCTCAAGTGTTTTATGTGCGGACTGGACATAAGGCTGCTGCATGCTGGAGCCGCAACGAAGAAAGGCATGAGGCTTTGCGCGAATGCACGCCACTCAAGGCACCCAAGCCGGGTGACGTTACTGATGGCTCTGCGGAGCTAAGAAGGGGCAAGGAAATCCACCTTGTGGGCGCCATCACGACGTCTGGGTTGAAGGTATTGCCGTTTGTTGCGGGAAAATTGTCGGGCAAAAAAATTACCCTTATGCGCTCCACTGGCGTCAGCGCAGTTATTGTGCGAACAGGCTTAGTCCGCAAACAGTAGTTCACTTGGGAAATACCCCCAGTGAGCTTTTTGCACGGCTCAATGCGAGAGTTGCCGGTAGCCCAGATCGAGGTGGAAACTTCCTACTACAGCTAAAGTGTAGCCACCCTTTGTACCAAGAGGTCCATGTACGACCTTATCGTCGGCAACACCGACGGAGTCTGTGTCCCCGACGACCCGATAACTTTAACGGCCCAAAAAGAGCCACCTCCCTCGGCGGTCGCAGAGCCAGTTATCGAGGAGCCACGCCCCCATTTGACTGCTTGAGATGCAGCTGTTGCTGCCGTGTCGTACGACAAGAGTACCAGCACAGTAAATTGCAAAGTGACTTTCTCCGGAATTCGAACACAATAAGGCAATTAGCCCCGTGGTCTCAGCTGACGACTCGAATAGGAAGTCGAATGACGAGAGAACCCCATACCAAACTGGATCGCACTCTGCATGGAGAGATCGCCGTGCATCAGCCGCGCTGACCATCGAGTGACTTCATAGGTGGAAGAGAAGCGACACATCTTCACGGGAGAAGAGCCCGTTCCCGAAAAGCCCCATTCCGATCCCTCAGATGGAGGCGAAGGTGTGCCCGTTTTAATACGAGCACCAGCGAAAACGAAGCCGGCACGTTTCCGGCGCTTAAAAACTCCAGCCCCTACGGAGCCGTCACGAAGGAAAAGAAGTGCCGAAGGGCATGGAAAGAACAAATCATTGAAAGCCGGCCTTCCAAAACTCGGCAAGCGGCTGAGCTGCCGGAAGAAGGAGTGCAGATTTGAACTGTTGCGTAAAAGCAAAAGTCTCTACCGATATTTCGCCGAACAGGCGGGTGTGAAGAAGCGCCATTCAGTTACTAGCCGTCGAGAAACCGTCCGAATAAAGGCGTGTGACGCTATGTAGTGGTTGGTCGCTCGTACTTTAAGCCGAATGACCGGACACAGAAGGGTCATTCCGTGCCGAACGCTCCAGCCGTATAGGGACCGGGCGGCCGTTGTATGGCACCACCGTCGCTTCAGCGAACAGCGCCGCCCGTGGCGAACCGCTCGTCAGTGGAATGCCGGTGGCGGTCAGCGCTGCGTTATTGTGCATGGCTTTCTCTCGTTCTGCTGCGGTGCGGATTGCAAAGCGTACGTAACCACAAGGACTTTTTTCGGATCGGTAAATCTTGAGCATGGATGTGACCTTTACGAGGCATGCCATGTGAGTGATTTACGCTCAAACTCGGTATTTACAAATAGCAGACGACGCTCAATGCGCCAAGCTGGAAGTCAAGCTGGAAGTGAAAGTCCGTTCCTTCATGTAGTTTTTTCATGCCTGCATGCAGTGCAACGTATCGAGGAGTATATTGCAGTTAAATGCTCCCACAAAGCCGGTGTGTGCAACCGATCCAGGAATGCTGCGGCGCTGGGCCTTTGGCAGTTAATGACAAAACGGCGTCGTCGTCGTGCACAAGCGAAAAACAAAGTTGGGGGGGGGCCTTCTAAGATTTGCCTCAAAACAAAAACAGACGACGCTTCCGTAACTTCATTACCTACGGCTGAAACGTGTTTAATTTCACAGAAATGCTCTTACTACAGTCATCGGTAATCGCTGATAGAATAAATACCGCATGATAGTAGAACTTTATTGCTTGTCGTGGTGAAGCATTGATTTATAAGAATTGCAATGGTTGCTGGCTAGTTGGTAAATGGTTTTTCAATAACCAATTCCTGAGTGGCTGAAGGACGCAAGACAGGAGGGTGCCCGAAGCCTGTACTCAGCTTCACAGCTGAATGCTGCGGTTACAAGCTGCCACCTACGCTTGAAAAATCATGCACTCCTCCGTCTAACGACGATGATGGTTTATCGCAAAGCTTTCTCGTATGGGTTTCCTTGGTTGCCTTCTGGAGTTAAACTTTGACTAGTTGAGCTTCGAATTTGACCAGCACGCAGTTTGGTCTTTTGATCGCAGCGTCTTTGTTTGACCATTTCCCATTCATTTCGCACGAAGAAAGCTTTGCGTTCAACCATCGTAATCATCAGACGATAGGGGTTAGATGATTTTGCTGTTTAATTTTGAACTTCCATGCACCCCTCTCCAAATCTAAAATTTTTCCAGCGTGTCGAAAATGTGTGTGTGCTGGAGGACTCGGATTGATGCACCCATATTTGAGACAACCAATCGCGCGTTTTTGGTGCCTTCACAAGGCATCACATGATTTTTTAAGGTAATCTGTAAAAAATACTTAAGCATTAAAAAAACACCGGCTGACGTTAACACTGCCACATTTTTTAACTATCGGTGCCAGCCTTTATTCCACGCAGGTGGTAAAACGGGAAGAGGAGGAGGAATGGTTTGCGGCTTGGGCTGTTGGGTGGTTGAATAACCTTAGCTGTTGAAAAAGTGACCACCACAAACGTGGGAGTTCCACTTCGGCTTTCAGGCTCCCATGCTGTCACAGTGCCGGTCCGCAACGTTTATACGGCTACACGGTAATCCATATCGTACGCAAGTGCCTTTCTCTTCAAAGCACACGTATCGAGGTATCCCAGCGCTAAGGCTGGCGCGGAAACCGTACTCATTGAAACCAGTGAAGATAACTTACAGTGGTAGAAATGAATACTAATATTCCTAATAGTTTTATTCCTACTCAGATCGCGCGGAGCCATGGGCGCAGAGCGTTGCGAAAATCGCTCATGTCAATGTAGCCCATTCCCAACCTTAGAAGCATACAATAAGTTTGCGTAGCCGTTAGTGCATTTAAGGAGAAATGAATACTAATAATAGTAGTTTTATTCGTACTCCGGACGGGTGGAGCCAAGCGCAAATCGCTGCAAAAAGCGCTCATGCCATTGCAGCCGATACCCAACTTTAGAAGCGTTCGACAAGTTTACGTAATCTTTACTGCATCTAAGAATCCAACACATCTGTCTAGACTTCGTTTCATCTCACATGTCCGCTCACAACACCACCAAAACATTCAAAGCACCGAAGCAAACACGACAAAAACAACGGGAGGCTGTGTAGTCCAATGCACCGGCTCATTCCACTGACGAGGGTAGCGCCGAGTGGTGGCGCCACCCGTCCAGCTGCCCGGTCCCAATACAGTCGACCAACACGGATTTCTGCAGTAAACGTTGTGGCTCATCCTGCCATGGCCCACAACGCTCCCTAAAAGTATATTTGTCCAAGCAATGTTTTTTTTTGTAGTCGTGGTTTTTATCTCCAAGGTTGAAACCAAACATTTCACTGTCAAAAAATTTATAACTAAATAACTCCTTTTTCAATCGCCATTGTTTTTATGGGCTTCATGTTAATGCCCTGGACTGCCGTATGCCACATTTGTAAAATATTTTTGCTTTTTTTTATTCGTTCCACTGTTCAGAAAATACACGATGTTATGCATTTTGAAACATTTTTTTACCAAATGCCAGCGTTCTCTCAGCCAATGAAGCTTTTTTTTTTTCTTAATTCCAGAATTGTGGACAATCTGTTCAAAATATATTGAAACTGAAAAGAAGGGTAGATGAGCTGCGAACACATTTGTCAAATTTGGAAAAATCTGCTTTCAGGCACATATTCACCCCTGAATTGCGCATTGTTGTGCTCGTATTAAAAATGTCAAATACAAGGCATTCACTACCGCTCGTAGTAAAAATATCAAATACAAGGCATTCACTAGCACAGCTCATCGCAGTTTATTTTAAGAAGTTTAATCGGTGCTGTTTTTATCTTAGCACAGAAAAAGAATTGAATTTGTACACCGACACTTCACAACGTTGTTCTGCAGAGCGCCTTCTATACATGGCCTGCACCTGCCTTCATGATCGACGTTCGAGCAAGCACTGCAAAAATAATTTTCCCTGCAATGTTATTCCGTAGCGTCAATAGGGGAAAAGGAATAGTTTGCGTGTTGGTGGGCAAATTTCAACATGGACCTACCGGTGGTGCTTCTATTGGTCGTATATTTTCTCTCGGAGGACAACGCACTTGAAGCGTCGGTAAAATCATTTGTTGTAATGTCCTGCTGGCTTGAGCAAATCACTGTGGCTGTATCTGCCTTTCATGACGAACTGTTGGGACTGTTGGCGAAGGAGTTACCTTCTGTAAAAAATGTATTACTTCTGAGAAGGTGCTTCATCCCAATACACGAAAAAGAAGAACTTCCTTAACATTTGCTACCACGACAGCGAGTTCCGTTTCTCTATAGAGTGAAAGGGTTAGGCTACTTCACACGGCAAGGGGACATGGGAAGTCGCTGGCACGGAGAAGCGTCTGACAAGAAGGGCCATTCTGCGGGGGACTTACCAAGACCAAATTATGACACCACATCAACTGTTCCTGTGGACGGAAGGGACCATCCCCGGAATTACGGTGCTTTTTGTGCCATATAATGGTGTGGAAGACAGAAAAGCCAAACTCGCAGAAAGACTCGAAAAAGCACTTTCTGTAGAAAACACACAATAATTCTTTCACTGTGAGCCGTCATTCCTTTCTACTCTATCGACGGTTCAAACCTGGCACGAGACTTCAGTGAAGGTCCGTGTCTCCAAAGAGTTGTCGTGAGGAAACGTTACTGCCAACTTCATGTTTTCTAACAAAATTAAATATGTCCTAAAGAACAGGATGAATACGGCAACCCTACGGAAACACGTGTCACGGTCGTTTTTTCACGCGAAAGCGTTATTGGCTCATTTTTTGATTTTCCCGTGCCTGCTGGCCATCCGGTATCAGCCGTGTTCATCAAGAGTCGGAGGAAATGCGTCATCACTACCACCCGGGAGCTACGACAAAGGCGGACAGAGGCGAGGGCTCGCCTGAATCTGGAATATGGCTCAGCGACTACTGAAGTGGAACAAGGAGGACAATGATACTACCGCAAAGAGGTAAGGAAAGATATGCGTTTTAAGCAGATTCCCCCCTGTGCAATGACGTTCGTTCTACGCCCAGTCGCTGTTAGCATGCTCCGCAGACATGGTGACCAGTCGTGCGCGCAACGGACGCCACCGCACCAAAGAGCGTCTTCCCTGGAAGCCACAATAAATTGAAATTTTCGGTAATTTACGAGCCGAAGCCACAACAGCGCTACAAGGTGCACTGGACTCCGGATCAATTTCGACCTCCAGGGGATCTTTAACATGCACCGAAATGTTGTCACACGGGCATTTTTAATGCGTAGCATTCTTTACCGAGTAACGGCTGCATTTCCATAAAAATGCAGATATCGTGGACGTTCGACCTGTAATCGCTATAACAGCGTAAATGAAAGTAACTGGCCAAACTAAATGTTGAAAAAAAATAAAATAACGGACGATGCGCGGAACCGGTAACACCCTGCATTTCCACAATAATGCAGATTTCGCGGAAGTTCCACCTGTAATCGTTATAATAACGTAAATGGGGGTAATTAGTCGAAAAAAACTTTGAAAATCTAAACTATACTAAAAATATAAAATAATTACGGCAAATGGCGAACCGTGTAACGCCCTGAATTTACAAAATAATGCAGATTTCGCAAAAGTTTCATATGTAATCGTTATAAAAACGTAAATGAAGATAATTGGTAGAACGAAATTTTGAAAAACTAAAAAATAATAAAAATATTAGAAATTACGGAAAATGGCAAAACGTATAACGCATGGCACTTCCACAATAACTCCCAGTCGCCAGCCCGCGTAAGTGGCGCAGACAGAAAAAACCATGTTTAAACTTAACTGGATATTTGTATACTTTTTATGCTGCTTCAGGCATTCCTCAATCTTGCCGACGTCTGTGTGACAAAGCTTTTAAAGAGTTACTTGAACGTGATCTTCGTGACCTGGCAATACAGATAACCGAAGAAAACCTTAAAATGGAAATTTACTACGGGAACACATTTATCGAAGGAACTTTGAGTAGTCGGAAACTAACACCAACCTGTCTTTTACCGTTCGAGCGTAAAAGTAACGAGCGAGAACCAGTGATGTAGCGCGTCGCCGAGTCTAAGCACCCCGCAGTTCAATTGCTTTCGTGCAATAAGCAATGCTGTTACCGTTGTTCCACCAATTCGATTTTCTCCCTTCTGGTTTACTATGAAAGCGCTCAACAGTAAGTTGGCGGTTAAAGCTTTGCGTAGATGAGAATTTACAAGAACACACATGATTGCTGGATTACAAATGTGGACCGGCTTTCATACGACAGTTCTTAGTTGCGCGGTTTTTGCGTCTTTGGCTGGGTGGGCAAAGTGTCCGACTTCAATGCAGGCCGGCCAGGCGGCCGCGCGTTCGAACCACACGCGGGGAAACCTTTTTTTTCTTAAAGCGGCTTTGTGCCGTGTGATACGAAAAAAGGTAAAATTGTGAAGGAAATTCGACAAAACAACGCAACTTCAGCCGGAAAACTGAGTACAAACAGGACAAGCAGCCAGTAAGTCCGAGTTGTGCAACAATGGTTGCTAGACAACTGAAGCGGTCGCGCCACCGGTAATGTGGATACAAAACTGTTTATACCAACCAATAAAAAAACTTTTTTTTTAACTATCCGCTTTACAGCTTTACAGAATATTACACATTAAGAGTGTTTAACTCTAGAACGTTCTTAAAATGACGTCACTGCTAGGTAATAGTGCGAGTACTTTAGACTTCAATTTTAGTTTAAGTTTATTGTTGGTGTAGAAATGTTACAGAGCACAAAAACTCTAGGAGGACCCATAGTGATAGATTGGGGAGGGGCCTACATAGTCAGACTAGAGAGGGAACTCCTACGAAAGCCATACTGAACTGAAATTTCAAGGTGAAGCATCAATAAGACAGGTTAGGTGCCTCATAAATCTTTTCTCCAAGCCTAGGAAAAAACATTTTTACAGGTAAAACCGACACCAACCAGTAATTGGAAATGCCATTTCTGTTAACCTTATTACATACAACTGTTACTTCGCTTTCTGCGTCTTACACTGGGAAATTCCTTGCATAAACGTATAATAAAAGTAGGAGTAAGGCAGGGTGCTAGTATCTAAATGACGCTATTTAGAGCTTTATTTTAATATTGTCGGCGTCCGCGGTTCTACTATAGCTGGGGTAAGCAATTAAGCTACGAGCTCCCTGTCAGATATTGGCTCTGAAAATAGGCTTCGGTTAGATCGGTCAATGATTTATCTTACACCAGAGTGGTAGATCGAAACGTCTCCAACTCATACCACTTATTCGCTAAATGCGTTCGCGAATTCATGGCCTTGGAGTACCATCTCATTATTAACCATTTTAGCTACAGCCTCAACTGCATTACTAGATACATTGGTAAGTACTTTCCAAACATTTCCTGTGTGTCGTCGTGTTGAGCTCAATTGGTTAGAAAAATGCATCTTCTTTTACAACACGAGCATGTTTAGTGACACGACTTCTATACTTTTTGAATGCTTCGAAGGCTGCAGGCGATTTATTTACTGCAAATGGCCCCTACATTTGAGTCGTTTATTATGTACCCAAGGTGTTTTACTTTGTTAGCATGTTTGATACCTCTTGAGAGGACAGCACTGGAAGTAAAATTAAAGAAATTTTTTTAACGTAAGCTATATATATGCTTAATTTGGATAATTCACTGCGCATACGTTAAGACTCCGCTTAAAAAGTCTGTACGCACACATAGTGTTTGAGGAGTAGTGTGTCTGTTTGAAAATTCCGAACACGGTGATTTAGATCTGCTGATGAAATTTGCTGATGTAATAACTGAAAATTTGCTGATGTAATAACATCAAAAATTCAATAAAAATTTTATCCCCCGTAGATAATCATCGACGATTTTTTTTCGCGTGTTCTAGTTCAAGACAGTAGGCACGATTTATTTGTGTAGTCCAATGTTACCGCAATTCGGTGCAACACCCTCTTCGTTCGAACACTAGACCACAGGCTTGCACTTCCAGAGCCTCACACCTCGTTCTTGCGCCCAACTTTTCCGGTCCAATCGGGAAAAGTGTTGCGTTCGCTCAGCAGTCTTGGTTATTCTAGGAAGCTTTAGCGGGACCCTGGGTTGGTCTACTGGATCCTCTTCCCGTTGTCTGGGACAAACCGGGGTTGGGGTCGTTTGCCTCCTTCCCGCTCAATGCACGCACCCCCGAGGACGAACCGTTCAGCTTCGCTGCAACGGCGGACAGTTCGTATTCCGATGTAGTGTTGTCGGGGATTTTACCGGCAGAAGGTAATGTGAACCAGTGGGGCGTAGATGGCCTCCCTGGTTCACTGACGACGGAGGGGGTAGCAGCCATGATGGCGGTAGCCAGCATAGGCTGTTTCTCGGATTGGGTCGTGAATTTGTAGATGCCCCGAATGGAAACTCCTGAAATGGCGTCGGTGCTGTTGTTTCCGCCGGCGCCCCTGTCGCCCTCCATGTGCAGTTCGAGAGCCGCGCTGCCGCCCTGTTGACTGCGCCTCTCTGCCTCGCGTAGCACGCATACAAGTCCGACGGACGCCGCCATCGCCAGTGTCACCAAGGTGGCCGTTGCATGAACGATCCACATGATAGGCCTGCGGAGCGGCAGAAAAATTGCGCTGCAACTTTTTCACACCGATGTACTCTGGGCTAGTGCTCTAGGTGCTACACGTGGCAAAATCACGTCTGCCTCTGTATCCGGGTGTTAACTCTGTTTACAAAGATAATAAGTCCAAATAAGCCCCACAAGTAAAAAGCAGCAATGTTAAACAAGACACAGTCGCCAGGCGTGCTAGTCACCATGGCGCTTTAATCAAGGGCACCAAATAAGACGCTACCACGCGACTAACGATGAGCTCTATGTGTTTTTAATTACAGAGGGTGCTTCGCACAGCGCGGTGAGACACAATTCTTCCTGGCGCCGGCTCCTTCCGCGGCCATGTGCTTTCCGTTCAATGCTTAGAGGATGCAACGACGAGGGAACTGCAAGTGTTGCTTGTGTTTTACACATGGCTTACTGCACTGCGTTTACAGTGCAGCCATGTTTTTTTAGCGTTCTTTGAGCACCAATGTCCGTGAAATGCAGATCGACCACCGCTGCAGAGGACAGTTTTAACGACGTTTCGCTTCATATCCCTAACGCCTACTCTTCGCGTTACATAATACTGTAAACTGAAAGGCTACGTTCGCCAGGTTGTACATCTCGAATATAGCAGCCCATAAAAGCGCTACAATGAGCAATAAACACTACACTTAATTTCGAACTACTGAACAAGGAAATTACTGAAATAGACACAATCATGTACTGTGATGAATGGACCTTTTTCTTGTAGCGATCTGCGCATGCGCGGGCTTCCGGTCCGCCATTCTTGGCAGTCGTTTCGGGCGAAATAAACAAAAGGGGGCCTAATCAGCTTGTTGCTTGGAGAGCGGCTATGCCTCCTAGGGCTGCACCTGTCTAGTTCCTCTTTCCGGACAGCTCGCAGTGTGTACATATGTAGTACAGTCATGGACAATTCAAATACGAACCGCGGAGCGCACGACCGAAGGTATCGCTGCCGTCACCTGGCAGCGGCCGTCAAAAACGCGCGGACATGCGCAGTTGAGATGTCGGGAGCGAGGATGCGTGTCCCACTGCGATATGTTGCCCTCTGCTCGCTGCGCCTGCTACCGTGACGTTTATGTGAAAGGCACGGGTGCCAAGTCGGTGCGGGAGGGACTGCAGGACCACGATATTTTTCACGGATTCCCCGTAAGAAAATATTTGGGGGGGGGGGGGGGGGGGCATGCCTGGCTGCAGTTTAGGTTCGCCGTGGCGGCCCCTAGGATGACCGGTACTGGAAAAATTCATTCACGTTTCCAGGTCTACAGGTCAGTTTAAATGCATATCTCTACCAATTACTCAGTCCCGACATAATTTTTCCGAAATGACTAAATGAGCCATTTGGGAAAACAGTTAACCCAGAATCAAACAACGCCTTGGTTGTATCCGCAACATGACGAAAACTTTAAGCTTTTACTCTCTCAGGAAAACCCCGCCCGCATCAAATAGTTACAAATAGCGAAAAACGCAAGCATGTGTAAAGCCCTCGCGACAGAGTTTTCAGTCGCAGACATCGGAAAACTCTCGTTAGAAAGATTCTGGTCTGGGAACAAAAGCATCTTTATTGTTCTAAGCTCAGGATGCGGATCGTATAGAGCGAAAGCTGCAGTCCATGGGGAGTTCCCGGTTAACGAAGACTATTGAAGGACCAAGTGCGTGCAATCCCCTGCCTGCGGTGTTGGACCAGCAAAACAGGAATGCCGATTGTCAGAGATGCCTCATGGCAGCCCTATGCCTACTAACCAGAAGTGGTGAGGCGTCGAACTGGTGGATACGGGTGATAATAATGGCTCGCATGGGCTGTTACGTCCCCCCGAGCTTTTGTGGACCGGAAGTGCTTCAAGCGGGAGCGAATCCCGCAGGAGAGACAGTAGGGTTCCTCGACTAACGCTGTTTTGGTAGCCACCTGGCTGCCAGAACCAAATCTGAGTGAGTGCCGAGAAAATAAAAGGCTGCCACCACGCCATCTTTGTCGTGGTACTGGCAGCCCGCAGGAAGCCAGAAGTAAAAAACTGAAGAAGCCCTTGTTCTGTATCCAATAGCGCTTGCTGCCACGCGGCTGACTTTCTCAAAACGAAATATGTTCAACATACCCACACTCACAACCTTAAGTTAGTGGGGTTCCTCGGGGACAGCAGTTTAAGGGACACGATTACTTATAGCAGTTGTGGCAAATGTTTCGATGAACAACAATGTTTGATTTCCTGAATACCCCCTATAGTAGTGGGAGATGCTCAGAAAATTTGTACGGCTGAAATTTGATCCCCTTACTTTTGGCTGCAAGTTCACTTGACGTATGTCCCTTCTTTCGTCACTTCAGCGTCATTTTTGCACGGTGAGCCACAAAGCGTTGTTACGGACCTTGATCATTTTTCTACTGGCAGCAACAACTTCACCCCTGAGGGAGCACAAACTGGGCCTTACTTGGTTGCCTTGGGAAGCGACGGCCTGCGTCGGGGCCGCTTTGAGTCTCTCTTGTATCGCTTGGCATGCAGCCGCTCTCGGGGGACGACGACCACATGGGAGGGCAAGGGCGTGGCACAATCCGAGCCCAGGCTGTTCAGGAGGGATCCGCTATACTTTGTCGCGCCGTTCTCGTCCTTGGTTTTCGGAATCAGCTTGGCACCCGAGGACATGCAGAACTCGTCCAGCTCCTCGCTTTTCTGCAACACGATGAGCGAGCCGGCGACTGAGTTTTCTGCTTTGCCCTTTCAGGTAACCTTCAGATAGAAATTCGGCTTTACAAACAAGTTAAGCCGTGGAAAGGAAGGGCGCAGTAGACGCGAGGCTGCACAACAGGCCCAAAACTACCGTCGTTAAAGTAGACGACAAAGCCGACGGAATTGATCCCGCCGACGCGTCCGCCGGGGTGAGCAGGCTCCGGCGCACGGGAAAGGCTGGGTAATTGAGCCCATTTGCCGCGCCATCTACACTGTGCTCCGGGAGTGAAAAGCGCCCTCCTCCTCCCCATCCGCGTTGGGAGTTTTTGTGGCGCACACCAGAGGTAGAAAGCTTTGCATTGAAATACACAAGAGACGAGGGCGAGAAAAAGGGGAAGGTCGCGTCACCATAGAGCTCGTATATTGTTTTTTTATTGTGATTATTCTTTCCATGTGGAAATTTTCCCGATCACAAATTTGATGCCCGATCCCTGAACGAAAAGCGGTCGGCGCACAGTAATCGCCGAATTAGTTTCATGACCTTGCTCGTCTGTAGGGCGCACCTCACAAGCTCTACTTCTATTCGGGAAGTAAAGCCCTCCATACAACGAATTATTTATTCAGTCTCCCTGTGTGCTCTTACTCCGCTGTGGCTTGCTCTGCGCCACTGGAAGGGCATTTACTGGGCAGGCTCTCTCCAGGACAAGCTCCACGTCTGGCTACCCGATTTATTTTAACACTGTCCAACAAACGTCCGAGCAAGATGCCTTTGACTGAATTGTCTGTTTATCCCATTTTCTCACTTATTTTGTTCTGCACAGGAAGATGAGCGTTTCAAAACGGAACATGTGTGCCAGCTACAAGGATTTTTAGAGCTTTTGACGGTGTACTTCATTTCAACGTTCACAACTTGGGTGTATAAGCTTTATATTCAGTCTAACGGAATTTGTATCCGATCTTGCATAGCTACAATTTTAAGTGCCCTCTTCTCGGCATCCCTTTATCGCATTCCGCGTGACCAATTGAACATCCCAAAAGTAACCAAAATATTCCGCCCCGTTGATGAGTGTTTAGTTGTTTCCCGGCAGCTACGGCAGCTTTTTTAGTGAAGGCGAAAGGCTAAAACGCCCGTGTGCACGAGATTCCGTCGAACGTTAATCCCCAGGTGGTCAAAATTAACCCGGAGCCCTCCACTACGACGTGCCTCATCACCTGCGTTGCCTCGGTGCGTCAAACCCTGCAATCAATCAATCAATCAATCAATCAATCAATCAATCAATCAATCAATCAATCAATCAATCAATCAACTTTTAGTAGTTTTTAACACCGACAAAGCGGGTCTCGAATCGTAATGTTTCAGGCACTATATATAGGTCAATTTTGTCAAAGTTTTAAGCCTCTGGTTTTAATTTTTGGATCTCCCGTAGAAAGAACTATCGGGTTTTTATATCTGAAGCCTAATTTCTCGTTAATCACATCTGCTGGACGTACGAGCCACGTGTCAGCAAACCGCTTGTACCTTTCGATTCATCCCATTCTAAGCTTGGAAAAGATCCATCATAACAATGTGTTTTAAAAATGCGCTGAACATGTCTTCTTTTAATCGATGCAAGATAGCTTTTGTAAAGAGATTAACCGGCTTTTGATAGCGGTGTACCCAAAGCAGCTGTTAACATCCGTAGCAGTATTGATACTGCAGAAATTAAAATGAGAGGGAACAGGACAGCCAAGCAGCCGTTGAACGCAACAAAGGGAATAAATTAACAGTGATTCCCTATATGCACCGCATAGCCCACAATTTGAAAATGATGGAAAAACGGTTGGTTGATTGATTGATTGATTGATTGATTTGTTGATTGATTGATTGATTGATTGATTTGTTGATTGATTGATTGATTGATTGATTGATTGATTGATTGATTGATTGATTGATTGATTGATTGATTGATTGATTGATTGATTGATTGATTGATTGATTGACTGACTGATTGTGGAGTTTAAGGCGCCCACGCAACGCAGGCGATGAGGCGCGCTGTAGTGGAGGGCGGCTCCGGATTAACTTCGACCACCTGAGGATCTTTAACGTGCGCCGAAATCTCGTACACACGGGCGTTTTTGCTTTTCGCCTCCATCAGAAAAGCGGCCACCGCGGCCGGGAATCTAACCCGGTCCTCGTGATTAGCAGCACAACGCAACGATAGCAAAACGAGCTAATGTGGGAGTTGTGTTTTCTGCTCCCAAAAATCTTTCGGCCATGTTCTTGAGAGTCAATTGCCGAAACAACACTGCAGTCTTGCTCTGTTAAGCACGGACACCGTTTTGTAGAGTGCGTTGAAGGCGTTTAGTCACTTCCACTCTTCTGTGAGAAAACTTATGCAGGCCAAACGGGACGATGCCTTAAGGAAATAATAAAAGAACATAACTGTGATGTACAGGGCCGTCCACTCTAGGTGCGAACACGGCGCAGCGTGGCCAGCGCACAAGCCGCGGCCGCGCATCGAAGCTAAGCGGCGCAGGCGCACAGGGGCTTGGAGGCGGGGCTTCGTGTCGTCTGCTAGCGCGGGATAACGCCGTGCTTGCTTTGCTGTGAAGCACGCCTTACTGTAGGCAAGCTTGTAGCGTCTAAGCGCGCCGCGACGGCGTTGCGGGAAAGCGCACTTTCCTTACTGCGGCGCGTTGTGTAGTTTCTGCGTGCGGGAACTCAGAGCTTCCGCTTATCAGTTCCGCGGTGCCGATTAAACGCAAATATTGTTGCAAACATCTCTGTTCTGGCTTGGTTTGGTTCAATGAGGGACGCTGTATAGAACGGCACCGTATAGTTTCGGTCACTAAGGTTTATTTGTTGTGTACTGGCATTACGCAGAACATAATTGTCTGTGAATTTCTCCTCTGTGGAATTTTGGTCGCAGCGGCTGGGTTGCAATCTGCCGAATTTTGTCCCGATTTGTATGGGCTTTTTTCATATATATGAATATCGCGCATCGTCGAGATGGTTCAAGCAGTCGCCCAGCCAGGAAGTCACGCCCCCAGCACAATCGCCTACTCTACGGTCGAGTCCTGGACTGGTCCCACTCTAGTGTGTTAAATTGTAATGCATACGTCATTGGTTGCGCTCCCTACATGGCTAGTTATTGGGAGACAGTGGCTCTTTCTTTGTTGCCACCTGTACGTACCCTCCTTTCTTGTATTACCCGTACTTCCTCGCAATGGGCCTACGTGAGAAATGAAGCTGTGGTCACCAGCTCCATGCTACACAATTGTGGAACAGCATTTCCGTTCTTTAGGTCCACAACTTCTGCATTCTTCTCTTTACTATCCCCATACACATGACCTAGCCAAATGCCACGAACAGAAAAGTCACCAATATGTTCAATACGTTTTCAATATGCTTAACAATGCATGCAATGCCTTACATTAAACATACACTTGCATTGTGGACTCGGCATATTCTGATTTCTTTTATCGTTTACGATATTTCTTGTCGATTTTCATGAGCTCGTTGATCACATTCGAAGTCGCATCGAGCAATCCGGGAGCATCTTCAAGCAAGACCGAGCATGTTAATACTCCGATCAAAAAAAAAAAATCGGGAAATTAGCACTCACGCGCAAGACTTCAATGGCGAAGATGTAGGTGAGCTTTGCTGGACGCAGCTAAGTTTTAATATCATTGTTTATTATCATAGTTGCGGTGCTAGTAATCGCCGTCATATGCATCAAACACGTCGTCGTCTTCCTCGAAGCGAGTGGTAGACGGAAAGTCGTCCTCTGCATTATAGTCTTCAACCAGCTCTTCGTCATCGAGTCAAGGCAGCGGTTGCAGGATCTGCAAGTCGTCTCGGGAAGGATTGGCATCCTCGTAGCCATGTCTCCAATTATCCATAAAGGCTTCCAGAGAATGTGTCGGCGGATGTGTCCAGAGAATGTCTCCGGCGACCTCTAACAAGCAGGAGGTTTTTTCTTTTCAATTTTAGCATCGGATCTTTAGCACTAACGCTGGAGTTTTCTTACATGCTCGGTAGGGATTGAGGACAGCGCTGGCGTTTTTTTTTTTTTTTTTTTCTGAAGCCATTGGGCGAGCCGGGGACTCGGCGTCTTCTGCAAGGGATGCGCTCACGAGTGCTCGGCATGTTCTCCTCCTCGAGGTTTTTGCCAGTTTGTTATTCTCGCTAAATCTACTGCGCGTGCCGGGAACGTTCGGAGGTTGCCGCAAGGCACGCGTCCACGAGTCTTCAGAATTTTCTCGGTTTTTTTTTTTGCTGCAACGGCGATCTTACGGCCAGTAACATCTCCGTTGTTAAAAAAGCCGGCCGGACGGCATATCCGGGCATAAGGCCATCTCCATTAGAGAGCACGCACAGAAAATACCGCTTTGCTCTCTTACCCTCTTTAATTCTAGCGTGCGGTGAAATCCCGAGAAACCGCCAGGACTTCACCTGGCCCACCGCGGTGGCTCAGTGGTTGGGGTGCTTGGCTATACTGAGCCGGTTGGACCCATGTCCGATCCCAGTAGCAGGTGCCGCTTTCAAAAGAGGCGAAATGCAAGAACGCGCGTTTGCTGCGTGGTATCAGTGCACGGTAAAGTGCGTTGGGTGTGTATTCGAAGCCCTTCTCTACGGCGTTTTCGTAGCAAGAGTCGTTTTGTGGCGTTAACCCCTATAACTCGAGCCAAACCAGTTCTGAAATGCCTTCAACCTTCAACAATATTTGCGTTTAACCGGCACCGCGAAACTGATAATTGGAAGCTCTGAGTTTCCGCACGCAGAAACTACACAACGCGCCGCAGTAAGGAAAGTGCGCTTTCCCGCAACGCCGTCACGGCGTGCTTAGACGCTACAAGCATGCCTACAGTAAGGCGTGCTTCACAGCAAAGCAAGCACGTCGCTCTCCCGTGCTAGCAGACGACACGAAGCCCCGCCTCCAAGCCCCTATGCGCCTGCGCCGCTTAGCTTCAATGCGCAGCCGCGGGTTGGGCGCTGGCGCTCCGCGGAGCGAGGCCACGTGCGCCGTGTTCGCACCTAGAGTGGACGGCCCTGTACGTAGGGTGATTAGTGGACACTTAGGTGTCGACTGTCGGGGTTTGCGCTCTGCGTCCCAGTCTTTCACAAAACACACGTCATTGTAAAGAGGCAAAGCTAAAATACCGAGAGAAATTATTGAGGCCGCAGAAATAGAGCGCCGAAAAGAAAAAATGTGTGAGCATACTCTCGTTGACCCTCTCAGAAAAAGATATTAATTTACTGTCCCACAGATAGTTCAGCACGTGTTTGTGGAACAAGGCGTCGGTGCGGTATGAAGACTGCTTGGGTCTTCTACAGCACTCATGTTATTTCTGCTTTTCTTGTATTTTTTGACTGTCAGCATATATCGGTGACATGCCAAAAAATAGAACTTCAGTTGTAAGCGAGCGCTCGTGCTCGTCAATTTCTTCTTGTTGTGTTTCGTCTGTGCTGTGCTGTTCTTTTTTTTTGTAATTATGAAACAACTTGCCCAAGCTTTAACCATTGCAAGATGAGCTACTAGCTCTAATCAGTTCCTCCACCCCCGCAATTAAATATATTGTCGCGTACTATAAACACGCAGATGCTGAGCCGGGGTCCTTGAAGGAGACGACCAGGTCAGAACAAGCAGCCGGAGCCTCTTTAATCGGATAGCTCGAGCACAGGGTTCCAAGCGCGAGCGCCAGAGCTCTGAATGACAATGATGAGAGAGCACGCGCACTCAACCACTTCTTCGTCATCACAGTCGTCTCTTGGCGCCGATGAAACACGTGACATTTACCCCCCCCCCCCCTTCCAAAGGAAGCATCGTCCCGATGCTTGTGTGGACATACCGACAACCGGAGTGGGTGTGTTATGTCCTTGAAAAATAAGGTTTCATGCGCACTACGTGCACTACGTCCGGGCGCAAGCGACGCCGTCTCGTTGAAGTGCAGTCTTCGGGAACCACGGTGTAAGTGACGTCGCTAAGTTCTTGAAGGACACGGTAGGGACCGAAGTAACGCTTTAGAAGTTTCTCCGACAGCCCTCGACGTCTTATTAGGGTCCACACCTATACACGGTCGCCAGGTTCAAAAGCGGCGTGCCTGTGGCGGGCGTTGTACTGGAGAGAATCCTGCAGCTGCTGTTTTGTGATTCGGTGGTACGCTAGCTGCCGCGCTTCTTCGGCTTTCTGGATGAAACTCTGGACGTCCTCGTCGCCGTCGCCGTCATCGTGAGGCAGCATTGCATCAAGCATGGTTTGTGCCTCGTGTCCTTGGACAAGTGCAAACGGTGTGATGCGCGTTGTTTCTTGCCGGGCGGTGTTATAAGCAAATGTCAAATAAGGAAGAATTTCGTCCCAGCATTTGTGTTCCACATCAACGTACATGCTCAGCATGTCAGCAAGGGTTTTGTTCAACCGCTAGGTCAGGCCGTTCGTTTTCGGGTGGCAAGCTGTTGATTGCCGGTGGGAGGTACCTGTGAGGTTCGTTGTGGTGCGTACAAGGTCGGCATTAAACGCGGCTCCACTGTCTGTAATAAGAATCGACGGGGCTCCGTGGCGCAGAACGATGTTTTCAATGAAAAACTGTGCCACGGAGAGTGCTGTGCAGCGCTGAAGCGCTTTCGTTTCTGCGTACCGCGTTAAATAGTCGGTGGCGACAATTATCCACTTATTGCCTGCGTGAGAGGTTAAAAAGGGTCCTTTTCGGTCTTTTCGGTACTTCAACCGGCTGCAGTAATCCAGCTGGTGGGCCCTGCGGAGTCTTGCGTCGTTGGCATTCACGGCACGTCCATATGTACTGCTTCACGGTGGCCGCAAGGTTCGGCCAGTAGTAATTCTGTTTTATCCTGGACGTCGTCCGAGCGTAACCCAGGTGGCCAGCCGCTGGGTCGTCGTGGCACGCCCGTAGTATTTCAGTTTGAAGACACGCGGGGACAACTAGGAGGTAGTCCCTTCCGCAAGGAGCAAAGTTTCGCTTGTAAAGGATGTTGTTACGCAAGCAGAAGAACTTCAACCCTCGTGCGAAGGGCCTCGGAACGTTGCTATTCCGGCCTTGTAAAAAGTCTAAAAGGGGCCGCAACTCCTCGTCCTCCATCTGTTGCTGAGACAAGATGGTAGCGTCCAGCGCTCCGAGGAAGGCCGTGTCGTCATCATCATCTTCATTGTCGGCGGGCTCGACTGGCGCTCGTGAAAGGCAGTCAGCGTCAGAGTGTTGCTTTCCGGACTTATAAATCACCGTTAAGTCGAACTCCTGAAGTCGGAGGCACCAGCGAGCTAAACGTCCCGTGGGGTTCTTTAAATTGGCCATCCAACACAGGGAGTGGTGGTCGCTTACTACTTGGAAAGGGCGGCCGTAGAGGTAGGGGCGAAATTTCATGACCGCCCATACAACGGCCAGACATTCTTTTCCCGTTGCCGAATAGTTAGTCTCCGCCTGCGAAAGGTTTCGGCTTGCATACGCGACGACTCTGTCCGCACCGTATTGCGACTGTACAAGTACAGCTCCAAGACCGACGTTACTAGCGTCTGTATGGACCTTGGTCGCAGCTTCGTCGTCAAAGTGGGCGAGTACCGGCGGCATTTGTAAGCGAAACCTGAGTTCTTCGAAGGCAGCCTGGTGCTCCCCAGTCCAATGGAAGGTGACATCATTACGGGTGAGGGACGCTAACGGGGCCGCGATGTTTGAGAAGTTTTCTATAAACCTCCGGTAATAGGAACAAAGGCCTAGAAATCGTCGAACAGCCTTTTTGTCCGCAGGGGTCGGGAATTTGGTCACCGCTGCTATCTTCTCAGGATCGGGTTTGACACCGGCGTGGCTGACAACATGGCCCAAGAAAAGTAGCTCCTGGTATCGAAAATGACATTTTTCCGCTTTCATCGTGAGACCGGCCGATCGAATGGCCTGAAGAACGGAAGATAGCCGTCGCAAGTGTTCCTCAAATGTGGGTGCAAACACGATGACATCGTCGAGATAAACCAAGCACGTCTGCCACTTAAAGTCAGATAAAACAGTGTCCATCATCCTTTGAAATGTGGCAGGTGCGGAACACAGCCCAAAAGGGAGAACCTTAAACTCATAAAGACCATCTGGTGTTATGAAGGCGGTCTTCTCGCGGTCGCGCTCATCAACCTCGATTTGCCAATACCCACTTTTCAAATCCATCGATGAGAAGTAACGGGCATGACGAAGCCTGTCGAGGGAGTCGTCGATCCGCGGCAGCGGGTACACGTCCTTTTTTGTGACTTGGTTAAGCTTCCTGTAATCTACGCAGAATCGCAATGTCCCGTCCTTCTTTCTTACCAAAACCACGGGGGACGCCCACGGACTCCGAGATGGCTGGATAACGTCGTCTCGCAACATCTGTTCTACTTGGCTTCGGATGGCGTCGCGCTCCTTGGTAGATACACGATACGGGTTTCGGCGAATTGGTCTCACAGCGTCGGCAGTAATAATGCGATGCTTCGTCAGTGGTGCTTGACGGACAGCAGACGATGATGAAAAACAACCTTTGAAGCTCATTAGCAACTCACGAAGGGCTCGCTGCTCCGCGTGAGGTAAGCTCGAATTGATGTCAAGGATAGGATCGGGAGAGCCTTCGCCAGGTTCAGTGCCTTCTAATACGAAGCAGTCATCGTTGCCCGAGATTTCCTCGAAGTAAGCAACGGTGGCACCCTTAGCGACGTGGCGGCGTTCCTTGCCAAAATTGGTCAGCAATAATTCCGCACGGCCCTCGGTGAGGTGCAGCACGCCTCGAGCAACTGCGATGTCGTGATTCAGCAATAGGGCGTCCATACGCTCGGTAATACCATCGACGGTACAGCGAACATCACACATCAAAGAAACTATCATGCAGGACCGCGGCGGCACGTTCACATCATCGTCGATAACACGCAACGGCGCACGGCGTACTCCATGTTCTGGGCGGCGATTGCTCGCGGCGAACTTAATGGAGCGTTCCCCAACATCGATAACAGCGTTGTGCTCACTTAAGAAGTCCATTCCTAGAATTAAATCCTCGCAGCACTCGGGGAGGACGACAAAACTTGCAACGAGCTCGGAGTCGCCGATACCGATCCTGGCGGTACATTTGCCCACAGGCGTCATCAGGTGACCACCAGCCGATCTAATCTGGAGCCCGAACCACGGTGTCTTTACTTTTCTTAGGCGATCAGCGAGTGTTTGGCTGATTACGGAGTAGTCCGCACCAGTGTCGACTAAAGCAGTTAATTGGTGCCCGTCTATGGAGATTAAAATGTCCGCGCTGCCAATTTCACCGATACTTATTCTACTCGCCGTGCGGTCAGAAGGCGACGTCGTGGCTCTCGTCGGCGGGATACTGGGGGCTGTCGGCAAGGTCGCGTGTTCTGCTGGGGACGCTGCGTGTTCGGTCGACGAGGCCATCGTTTGTAGTATCGGCGAGGTCGTGTCTTCGGTCGGCGGCGTAGTTGGTTTTCGAAGGTCTTGACAAGGCCTGCCGGTAGCAACCTTGCCTCCTGAGGTTGCGGCGGTTAGTTTCCCCGCCCAGGGCTAGGGGATCTTTCACGCGGCGGTCCTCGGGGGTCTCGACGGTCAGGTGACGAGCCGCTAGACGGTGACTGTGCACGTCGGAGGATCGTCGGGGGAGGTGACTGCGAACGTCGGAGGATCGGCGCGGGACTTTGTCTGGCAGCAAGGTAAGCTTCGATTTCCGCAGGTCTTTGGCCAAAGCGAGGTTGTGAGGCGGCGGGTGAAAAGCCACGAAGTCCAATTTCACGGTACGGACAACGGCGGTAAACGTGGCCTGCTTCGCCACAGTGATAGCACAGTGGCTGGTTGTTGTCATCGCGCCAAACGTCCGTCTTGCGCACCTGCGTTCCATACGAACTCTGTTGTTGGGACCGAGAGTACGTGGCGGAATCTGCTCTCTGGAGTCGGGGGTCGGTTCGAGGCGCCAGGGGCGGCAGTGGCGTTTGTGCGATGGGCAGCTGGCGACGGAGAGCTGTTACATAACTCGCCTGTGGCGGCTCTACCTACTGCTCCGCGATCGAAAGTGCTTGTCGGATCTCTTGGCGAACCACATCAGCAACCGAGGCAGGCGCAGGTTCCAGCCCGCCAATCCCACTCAATTGCAGCTCTTCTCGTACAATTGAGCGGATGACGTCTCCAATGGTTGTGTCATTGGCCATACTTGTTAGGGCGCCAGCAGTACCGGACGAAGTGCGGTTCACGCGGTTGAACTGCCGGCATCTCTCTTGCAGGGCTCGCTTGATGGCTGTTGCTTCCCTGACGAAGTCTTTCACCATGCGAGGGTTTCGTACGAGACCTGCGAAGAGCTGTTCTTTAACGCCGTGCATCAGGTAGCGCAGCTTCCTCGGCTCCGACATTTCAGGGTCAGCCCTCTTGAACAACCGCGCCATGTCCTCCGTAAACATAGTCACGGTTTCATTGGGTTTTTGGATCCGCGACTCCAACAGCCGCTGTGCAAGGTCCCGACGGTCTGTGGTGGCGAAACTTTCCAGAAGCTCCTGCCGGAATTCTTCCCACGTAGACAACCCCGCCTCGCGGTTCTCGAACCACGTCCTTGCACCATGTTCGAGCGCGTAATAGACCTCACGCAGCTTTTGGCGAGCGTCCCACTGGTTGAACGATGCGACCCGCTCAAACTGCTCCAGCCAATCCTCGACGTCCTCAAAAACCTCACCGTGAAAGATGGCCGGAGTACGAGGCTGTTGGAGAGTCACCTGGGGAGTAAGTGCTTGCGCCATTACTTGAGGTCCCGAAGCCTGACGTCTAGGTGCCGTGAAGTCATGGTGACCGTACTCTGGCGACAGTCCGCGTTTGCGACGACTAGCCCGATGGGCAGGTGTGTGGACAGGGCTAGGCCGTTCCGGGCTGGCCGAAGGGGTCCTTTGCATGGGGTAGTTGTACCCAGCAACCTCCACCAGTGTCGCGTACTATAAACACACAGATGCTGAGCCGGGGTTCTTGAAGGAGACGACCAGGTCAGAACAAGCAGCCGGAGCCTCTTTATTGTTGTTGTTGTTCCTGTCGATGTGGCGCATACCCACTCTTTAATCGGATAGCTCGAGCACAGGGTTCCAAGCGCGAGCGCCAGAGCTCTGAATGACAATGATGAGAGAGCACGCGCACTCAACCACTTCTTCAGTGTGAGGTCACTTTAACGAGTATCAGATGCAGAATACCGCAGCTTAATTTTTATTTGCATCGCGCTGGTCTCACCTCCTCCGGTCTTTGCGCTGCTTGCGGTGAAATTGAAACAATTGAACACTTTTTCCTGTACTGCCGCGGTTTTTCTTTCATTCGGAAACGGTATCTAGCCGCACCAATTCAACGTATTGGCCTTCCGCTGTCGATGCCGGTGCTTCTTCCGTTCGGGGCCACATCCCTGGGGTTTTGTCATAGAGGGATTATTGCGGCCATTCACGCGTACATATCAGAGACCAGACGCATGTCCTGCTAACTCGGTCAAAATTTTTTAGCCTTTTCTTCCAAAAATTACATCATTCACTGATTCATTCCTTAGATTTATTATATAATTCGGTAACCGTCTCCCCAATTCCTACAGGCTGATTATATAGGGCCATGAGGTGGGCGTTTTAGCCCCAAAAAGCCACTCCGTTTCTTGGCCAATCCCCCACGTGGGTATGTGCCACTAGAAAAGAATCAACAACAACAACAACAACAACAACTTCTTCGTCCTCACAGTCGTCTCTTGGCGCCGATGAAACACGTGAGAATATTTGATTTGTGTTTGTATTGTTTCCAATACATAGAGAGGACAGTTTTTTTACGCTCACTATAAGGTTTACATGTTACTATAGCATAAAGAAGGGCGTTTTAAAATAGCCTAATTACTTGCATCCAAAGAATCCTTGTTTTCAAATTCTAGTCTACGGTGCGGGCTCTGTGGCTAAGGCATTGCACTGCTGAGCACGAGGTCACGGGTGCGATTCCCGGCCCTGGCGGCCGCTTTTGAGATGGAGGCGAAAAGCAAAAAATGCCCGTGTGTACGAGATTTCGTCGCACGTTAAAGATCCCCCGGTGGTAAAAATAAATCCGGAGCCCTCCACTACTGCGCGCCTCTTCACCTGCGTTGTGTCGGCGCATTAAACCCCCCAAAAAAGTCTACGGTGCGTCTTTGTCCAAAAGTCGCAAGCTGGCAACACCTAAAAGGTGCACCCTGACAAAGGTCCACCTGGCATGTATCGAAGCATACTTCAACTACACAACGATATTCAAAGCGCTCCTGCAACGCAATGCTCAGATACACACAAAGAAATAAGTAGCCGTAGTATTAGAAGTAAAAAAGGACTTTCAACTCTGCCAGTGGCTGCATATCATTTGAATACATTTACAAACAATAGGTCATAGCAAACATTAAACAGAACAGTATTCCTTTTTTGCCGGAAATGTCGGGAGGAATCACTATTTAGAAGGCAAAACAGGCGATCCCGCCCATTTTTAAGCTCGGTAGATATAAGCAACTCATTTCTCTCTTTGTTAAGTCCAAGTGCGCGGGTTCGATCCCGGCTGCGGCGGCCGTTTTTATGCTGGAGGCGAAGTGAAAATTCCCATATGTGGAGGTTTCGCCGTACTTTAAAGCTGCGCAGGTGCTGGAAGTATATACTCACCCCTCCACTAAGGCGCACCTCGTAGCCAAGCTGCAGCTTCGGCGCCAAAAATACGCGGGAGTAGATTTTTTACGGCTGTCTCTAGAGTGCAGTCGGACGGTTCTATAAGCACTCCAGTAAAACAACGTCCACCGGTTTTCGATGAAAACATGCGGCGCCTGTGCACTACTTCACCCTAAAATAACGTAATGTAACGTGAACTACCCTTGCATAACCTTTAAAACAAAGAATGATAAGTTAAACACCGATAATTAACTTAAACCATGAAAATTAAACTAAAATTTAAGATGTAAAAAACAGAAGAGGCATAACCAGGACTGGAACCTCCGCCCATAGTAACAGGTAGCTAAGATGGAACCTCTACGCAACAATGGCAGGCGCTCTGGTCTGTGTCAGTCCAGTCTTAAAAATTCGAATGTCGTCGAACGGCACTCTAGCAATGGCCCATGTACTGAGCTGGAGTGCCGTCGGATGGCACTCTAGACTCTGCGATTGTTTTCCCTGCACAACAGCGCTTCTTCGGATACACGCTGGTGTAGAACCTTAGTGATTAGGTGAACGTCTTACCATCTTGAGAATTTCCTTTCTTAGCGGTAGTAGGAGCTGGAACAAGGAGCGACCATGCGGACGCTCACTCCACAGCGTCTTTCTCTTCCGCCTCTAACGACTGACCGGTTCGCTGTCTGCAGTCTCTAATCGGCAATTCGGTGTTCCCCGACTTCAGTGGTTTAGATCCCTGTTCTATGAGTATTACCATTTATGCGATTCCTACTAACTAGGTCTTGCTGTTGCACCGCTTTTCAAGCATTGGACGATTCCGAAGATGTGGCGACTACTAATGCATATGAGGGTACGAGGGCCACATCAACTTACCGAGGACCACATCATCGTCATCGTTACCACGACCACCATTATCACTATCACTGTCAGGTAATAGCTTCAATTCACCGAGTGTGGAACGAGTGCGACGGAGAACTGAAGTTCAGCGCCAACACCGGCAGTAGTAACCGCAAGGGAAACAAATTGTCAAGTGGAAATACGGCGACTGGGCTATAGTGAAGTCACACAAATTTATGACCGATACGTACGTGTGGGACCACAAAATACCTGTCTCAGCACACCACACTAGATCTGAACACTTGACAGGCAGTGCCTTGAAATTTCTGTTTGGTTCGGCAGCCATGTGGCTCCAAGATGGCTCGTCTCCTCGTGAGGTCAGCATCGCAGCTTCGACTCGGTTATCAGGCGAAATTTGAGTACAGGACTCAGACGGAGCGAGCCCGACTTGAGGCTATTAACAGTGCCGAAATGCGCACCATCACCTGCCTCCCTATAATTACCCCGGCACCATCTCTCCAGGTTGAGGCTCAGTTGTACACGCTTGACGAGCTGGTTGAACAACGTCGCTCAGCCCGTATGCACAGACGTATTTTTGTTGCAGAAGCAGCGTCCTTAGCTAGTTACATGAGATGTTTCCTACGTGCTTCACCAGATCGCCCTGTAACCAGGCCGCTATGGCTGTATCAACAGGTGACCGACAATCAACCACTGACTCAACTTCACACCCGATCTACCGGAAAAGCAGGTGCGGTAGAAACACTACTGACGGCTGAGACCTAGTACGTGGCGGTAGGGTCCTTCATTGGCACTGGGGCAATGGATGGCGTTTTATCTACGGTGATGCAGTTTTCCGTCTACCCAGACGCCTCTCAAACTTGCCTATACCAAACCATCCGCACCCCGCCATCTCTACTGGCGGAGCTCACAGCCATTAGGGATGGCCTACAGCCACTAACGCCGTCCCTGGAGCGCGCCCCAGTGGGTTCCATCCTGCACCCTTATACAGACTCCGCGGCGGTGATACGAGATTTACGCCGAGTATCCAACAATTGCACTATTTCGAGGGACATCCAAACACTACTAGGCACGTACCCCGGCCCTCTCCGGCTTTTGTGGTTTCGGCAGAATACGCTCCCCGCTCACATCGCAGCGGATATGGCTTGTCACCCTACGTCCATTACCCGGTCGCTGCGAGTGTTAACAACCGGTCCACTTCGAAACTTTTTCCAACAAAAGGACGATCCGTGTCACGCCACACGTGCCCTCATCCCACCGTGTGCAACGAGCCTCCCCAGTACACTTGCTCTGGGAATAGGTTCAGCTGCGCAGACTTCGCGTTGGAGTGGTGCTTTCCCCTGCTGTAACCCGGGCGTGGCCACCACGCTACCATGCCCCGTTCGATGACGCCTGCCCCTTCAGCACAGCTGACGCTGAACAAGCTGATGCGGATCATTTAATATGGCGTGTCCTTCACTGTAGTCAGCCAGAAGTCGCCACCTTTGAAGCATAGGCCTCCATCATGAAAGGCCCCCGACCTCCAGGGGTGGTTCTCGGGACCCCACCCCCTCTCCCTTGCCTTTCTCGGAGGGATAGGTGCCCATCTCTATCTATCGATCATTCTATCGCGAATACGAAAAGAGTGCCTGATATTGAACTTTTTCACGAAACTGAGCAAGGCTTCCTAGAAGGACTTTAAAATCAGGGTGTGGTTGCAGTCAAACTAATAGAAATCAGAATTAGTCACAGAAAAATTTACATGAAGCAGTCACAACTTTTGTCAGAAGTACTCTTCCTCGATCTATCAACAACCCACTTCGACGTTTCGAGCGTTGGCACTACGGACACATATCTAATACAGGCAAAGGGGGGATTAAGTTGCACGTTGAAGGTATTCTGAGCATGACTTGCCTACAGAAAAACCGCAAAAGAAACGTATATTCAAATGCTCAACCTGCGAAAGCAGTCGTAGAGCCTATTCCTGGTGCTGTGGAGCTTTGAAAAAATGAGAAGGTAATACTACAACTGAAAGTAGCCGAAAATATCTTTCTGAAAGTGCGTAAAAAGCGTTTTATGCCGTCTTCATGGGGATATGCCAATGCCTCTGGACCGGGTGCGGAGTGGCGTCTGGTTTCGGCTGCAACCCAGGTCAGGGGTGCTTCGTCCGTGCTTATCAGGAACAAAAGGAAGCTAGCAGGCGAAGACTGGTAGTCGGTTTATTGCGTACTCGTTTTTATACGCAACAAAGAAAGAAAGAAACAGGTGGCGTGTGCAGTGGACTGCTTGCGTAGGCGTGCTTGCTCAGGCGCGCTTAAACATGACAAATCTTCCTTTCTCTGAAGGAAAAATAAAACATTAATCAAGAAATCGTAACTGCGGGATTCGTACAAAATTTTCTTCGTAGCCTAGTCGTTGACGGGCTCTTCTGTATCGTGTCGATCTTCTCGGCACTTGCGGCTGCTCCGAAGGCGGGGCCACCGGTGGAGCTTGTTCTGATGGTGCATCGGAGTTCTCATCTGCAAAGTCTTCGGCGGAGGAGCTGAGAGTCTCAGTGGTTGCGAGCAGGTGTTCTCGGTTACGCCCCGAAATGTTGCCGACTTTCGTCACGCCGTGGTACGACCGCGGTCGCGTCATGCTGATCACCTTGGCCTCTGTTGCCCAGTTCTTACCACGTATTCGGGTGACTTCCCTTTCGCCCAAGGGCTGGACTGGACTACCCGTTCAGCGTGTATGGCTGCGCTTCTGTACGGCCATTGGTGGAACCTCGCTGAAATCAGGCAAGGGCGTGCGTAGCCATCGACCTCGAAGGCTTCGAAGCAGCTCTTCTTGGGACTGTCGTCATCAAACGAGCTGGCCCTGTAATTCAGCAGTCCCAAACAAAACCCGTTGTTTCCTTCCGTTGTCTTTTTCAGAATTCTCTTCACTACTTGCACTCCAGTCCTTTCTCTGCAAGACCGTTCGATCACCTGAACAAGGGACTCGATGTAATGTGCTTGAAATCGAACTTTCTCGCGAACGCCGCAAATTCTCGGCTGGCAAACTCCCACCCGTTGTCGGTGCACGCTTCCGGCGGTAAGCCGTATCGTGCAAATACCGCGCTCAGATTTTCGATAACTGCGGAAGCCCACGTGTCGTACAGTGCCTCGTGGCCTCTACCACCAGAAAATTTGATAGCGTGCCATATGCACACAGGAAATCTTTGCCGGCGTAGTGAAAAATGTCGAGCTTCACTCTGAACCCCACATGGTTCGGCAGGGGTCTCATCACGACGGGCTAACGTTCTTGCTCATAAGAATATTTTCTGCAAGCTCCGCATTTCCTGACAACCTCTTCGACGTCTGTGCTAACTCCTGGCCAGAAAACTAAAAATCGAGGTCGAGATTTGCATTTATTTATTTATTGCCATATGGCCATGATGAATCATATAGAACATTTCACGGCGCATGCTTTTCGGCATAACAGCTTTTCATCCTTTCAGGAATACGCCGTTGACCAGCGATAGTTCTCCTGCGAAGTGTTTGAGTTCTCCATCCACGGTTTGCCTGTTTTGCAGGCATTCAAGGGCACTTCTCGAGTACAGTCGGCCAAACGCTGGTCTATAACACTCGAGTGGTGTGCTACGGACTGCCCGGGAGACATAGTGATAGCGCCTGCTTTGAGACCGGTAGAATGTGGGCATGGGCGACCTGTATTAGCGCAATGGGCGTGTCTCTTCTAGGCTTCCGCACCTCCTTCGCCGGTAAAAGCGCTGCCTGTGCTGCCGGGCCGGGGAACAAAAGCGGAGATCAACCGCGGGCTGCGCCAGTTTCCCGTCTGCATTTATAGCTTTGGCGCACAGCGGTTACCTGCATCATGTCGGGTGCACAAAAAGTAAGAAGTTTTTCTAGGGCCTGCTTTTTCTGCGTGGAATGTAAGTCGAATTACAATACAATTATCTTTTTAATATAATAACGCAAAATTGGGGTGTTATGCCGAAAGACTGTTCCTTTATGAGACAAAGTGGGGCAGTTGGTACATAGCTCGTAACCAAATATAGTGCGAACACTGAACACATACAGTAAAGAAGACAAACAAATGTGCTACGTTAGTTGCGAAGTATATTTGTTTGTCCCCCTTACTACGTGTGTTCAGTTATAACGCTGCAGTTTTTGATCCGGGTAACTACATATAGTGATTTGTTGAGCGACGCGACAAACGTAACTATGAGGCGGGCTAGTAGGGTGGCAAACTGTCACCCACACTAAATGTCTCCATGGGATTACCTGTAATTAATAGTTTTTTTTTTAATATTTCCCATCACTTGGCCTCATTCCTTAACAGGCCGAGGCCGCTCAGAAACAAAGCTGACAAGACGCTCCTAGCCTAGGTAAAGATTTTATACGGAACTGCACAGGAATGTAACAACATACCACAGTTAAACCTGGCTAACACAAACAACTGAAGTAAGCAAAACAACATAAAAACAACCATCACCCCGTCATTTGTAAAGACGCGTGCAACAAGGCCAATTTTGCCGAACACAGAAATGCATGCCCAATCACAAAAGCCATCCCCTTTACTGCTCCCACAAAATCAGATCGAGCTACGTGCTGCCGTGAAAATGCGTGGAGCCATGCAGGAGGGACAGTTCAACTATTGCAGCCCTTCAAGTACACTGTGGCCCCTGGGCAACCTTCCACTCTATTGGCGGTGAGCGCGACCACGCGCGGCGCTGTGAAGCGCGCCTCCGTGACGTCCGCTTACGGATTCTCACATTTGTCGTCTGCTTCTCTCCCTGCTGTTTCTTTGCGCACGGTTGAGGTCTGATACTTGTCCGCACCACACGTTGGGCATGCGTAAGTTTTTATTATAATAATAGACTTAAAATCGCATACACTACCTCAAGGCACGAGTTAAAGTATAGTTTTGGATACCGCTACGGAAGAAACATTGCCGGCGTCGCCCTATTCCTTGCGAAGCCGGTCCTGTGGGGAGCGCGAAGAGTCGGAGCTAGGCGTCAGCTTCTGTATTAAGCAATCTTTCGAACAAAGGCAAGAGTAAGACAGTCGCTTTATTTCTTGGGTTGCGATGCTCGTGTACGGGTCCGCTGCTTCGAACGTAGCATTAGATTGTTGAGTCTTGATAAAATCATCTCAAAAATACTGTAGGAAAAGAAGCCTACGCATTTTGAATACTTATCGAGGAGCTCTGAGCGCTGAACCTCGCGAACAAGCTAGAAAGGACGAGTTACACTCAATATTCTAACCGATGCTCTGAAAAAAGTTGTTCTCTCTCTCCTCGTGTGTTGTAAACCGGTGCGGGATACAGCTTGATATTATTCAGATCTGTCAGAAGCTGGCAAAAATAACTGAATTACCAGAAATGCACTTTTTAATGCACTAAAGCATCAATGCGGCATTTTTCTAGCACGGGCACTGCTGCCCCTCACAAGCGGAGTGTATCAGACGACAGCGGCGCGATTCCCTAAGCTGACGCCAGAGCCAGGGGGTGCCACTCAAACATCTAACCGCCAATACGCTTGCGTGTAATTACTTGGGTGTACGCTGCCGAAGCATCATATTGCCCATAACCGAGCGCCTAGGCAAGCTTGAACTGTTCGTTCACAGCCGCTGTGACATCCAGCGGCTCGCCCAGCTGGTTACCGATGCTGGTGGCAAGTTAGAGATCCTTCTGGAGATGCTGCAGAGGCGTGCTTCGTTTGGGGGGTCACCTCAAGAATCATCGCTCCAGTTTTTTGGCTGATGATGGTCGCTCAGCTCAGGGATCTCTAGAAAGTCTTTCTGGCGGATGCCTGCATGAGCACTTGGCCATGGCTTCCACAAGGCTGGCAAATGTCGCGCCGAGCAGCATTTTCAAGGCGAGGCTCATCTTGACGCCGCGGACTACATCCTCAGGTAGAACGAATTCTTTCCCATGGCCTCGAAGCAAGCGCCAGTCCTTCAAAAGAGACCGGTCTCCGGCAGCAAGGATGTCGAAAGAGACTTCTTCCGCAGGCTCCTTCGACCTAAACATAGGGGCATCCAAGTACCGATCCCGTTCACGTCGGATCGCTGATGAGGTGTCCTCTGATGTCCCCGTGGCTATAGATGAAATCTCCATGAAGCCAGTGTTGTCGCCGATTGCACGCGAGACGCCGTCTCTCCCAAAGACCGCCTGTTTGGCTGCAGCGCGATCGGAGGCGCAGCAGAAGGTTATGTCGCACTCTGCCACCACCACTGCCGCTTTGGGTTTTGCTACTGCACCAACTAAAACTGGTGCAGTAGAATAGTATAGTAGAAGAGTAGTAGTAGATTAGCAGTAGAAGAATAGTATAGTAGGATAGTGTAGTAGTAGAAGTTGCGACCCTCGAAGTCCGTCTTATCCCAGACAGCGATTTGGGAGCCCACGCTTGGGAGGTTCCTGATGGTCGCCTTTTTCATGTCTCCCAGGCCGAGGAAACCAAACTTTAGGCGCCATGGGCTCCCCTTCTGCTGCCAGTCCGATATGTCCTCCGCCTCGACGTCACGGCTCGTTGGAGTCGGGCTTGTCAGCGAGCCGGCTGTTCGACCGAGAGGCGTCGCTGCCCAGGGGCGCCGTTGACTTGTCATTGCCCTTCTTTCTTTCTCCCGCTACAGAGGACGGGCTCTGTCTTTTTGGCGAAGTTCGCATCAACGGTTTCTTCTGCATATAGTCTTTTGTCCCCTTTGGCTCTTTATCAGCTGGCGTGGTTTTCTTTCGGCGTGTCAAAGATAGCCGATACTTCCCGAAGATCCCCACGTGCATTCATTGTGAGTTCAGAACCCTTGAAAATGATAGCTGCGATTTCCCCATCAATGCTCGGAATGCTAGAGCCCTGCGTGTATGTTAGCTGATGGCAATAGTGTGCGGCAATGTCCAAGGACTCCTGAAACTTTGGCATCTCCACATAGGGCTTCGCGTACTTATCCTAGCCAGCTTGGTAGGGCATCATGCCGTCCTCTGGTATTCACTCGCAGTCACTCGTTCCAAATAAAAAAATTCCAGAGAGCTTGCACACACGCGCAAGACTTAAGTGGTGAAGTTGTAGGTGAGCATTACCGTACACATAGTTACGTTTCAGTATCATTGTTTATTTACATAGTTGATGTGCTAGTAATCGTCGTCATATGCTCCGAGGTGGTCTTCATCTTTGTAATGTTTTGCAAGAAACGCTTGTCTGTGATATTGGCCTGTAGTTAGGAACAGTGCTTTTCAGGCCAGTTTTATGTATCGGGAACATGTTCGCAATTTTCCATTCTTCGGGAAAGATACCGTTGCCCAAGGACTTTGTACAAAGCAAAAACCAAATAAAGTTAACACCTCGGCGCAAGCTTTCAATACGTGGGGGCAAATTTTGTTACGACCGATTTTTGACTGAACATTAAGCCCGTAAAGCTGTTTCACAACGCGGCCGTAAGTGATAACGAGGGGTGGCATCGATTCAGTATATTTTTGGGTAGTTTCGGGAAAGGTGCCACAGAAAGGAGAATTAAAGCCAGATTAAAAGTATGAATTAACACGTCTTCTCATAGTCATCGATGACTTTGATGCCATCCACAGATAGCTGTGTAACACCAACCTGTTCTAGATTGTTCGATTTTAGAAACTTCCACAGTTCCTTAAGGTGGCGCGGTATTTTTTGACCTATTTAAGCAAGGAGTCTTTGTTTGGTAATTCTGACTTTAGCTTTAAGTTCACTGGAGAAAGCTTTCATTTTTTTTAAATACACGTCTACTGCTGTTCTTTGAATAGGAATTGAAGAGACTACGTCGTTTGTTTACAGAGCGCCTATTTCCCTATTAAGCCAAGGGTTACCATTACGTTTTTTACACGAAACCACGTTAGATGGAAGTTGTATTTCTATTAGTACTTCTAACTCTTCCACAAAAAGTATCCAGGTGCTTTCCCTATCCAGAGAGGATAGTGTTAGCAAAGCCAGGCAAAAGAGAGCCCGGTTTGTGTGATAGATCTGAATAGTCTCTCTTATCGTATTAGTACACTTTCTCGGTCACACACATTTCCCGTACCAGAGAGACTGGAAATGATACTACAGCGCAATCATAATCGCTTACGCAGTCTCAAGGGCACGTGTTCGATTCCCGGCCACGCCGGCCGCTTTTCAGATAGAGGCGAAAACCGAAAACGCATGTGTGTTCGAGATTGCGGCGCACGTCAAAGATGCCGAGGTTGTCCCAGTCAATCCGAAGCTCTCCACTACGGCGCGCCTGATGTCCTGTGTAGCGTCGGTGCATTAAACCTCATAATCAATCTTCCCGGCTGTGGTGGCCCCTTTTCTGATGACGCCCGTGTGTACCACATTTCGGCGCACGTTAAAGATCCCCAGGGAGTCAAAATTAATCAGGATCCCTCCACGACGGCGCGCCTCATCGCCCAGAGGTCGGCAAACTCACTCATGAGTCCACTCACTCAGACTCATTTGGACTCAAACTCACGCGTGAGTTTGAGTTTGAGTGAGCGCGAGGCTAGTGTGGCATGGTGAGTTTGAGCTTGAGTGAGTTTGAGCCGAGTGATCCCGACTGAGTTTGAGTCCGATTGAGTTTGAGTACGCCTGAGACCTAGTGAATTCTGAGTCCATTTTGAGTTCTGAGTACATTTTGAGTTTGATTCCATTTTGAGTTCTGAGTACATTTTGAGTTTGAGTCCATTTTGAGTTTGAGTCCATTTTGAGTTCTGAGTACATTTTGAGTTTGAGTCCATTTTGAGTTTGAGTCCATTTTGAGTTCTGAGTACATTTTGAGTTTGAGTCCATTTTGAGTTCTGAGTACAATTTGAGTTTGAGTACATTTTGAGTTTGATTACATATTGAGTTTTGAGTGCATTTTGAGTTCTGAGTACATAGGAGTTTTGAGTCCATTTTGAGTTTCAGTACATATGAGTAGCCTAGCAGGCAGCTATGGTTGTCTGTTACGTTACATGCGTCACTGTGGGCTCGGAATTCAGGTTACCTGCGGGTACGGCACCAATCGCGATCTGCATGATCGGTTGTGAGGGAGGGGGTGACTGATTTTTTTTAGTTTCTTGTTGAATTTTCATGGCCATAAGCACTTGCTGTATACCTAATTTTCGCGGCTGGGCGCGTGAATGATAATTGACTGGTGAGGTCATAAAAAAGGGTTGTCTTACTTTTCGTCCTGACGGATCCACTAAGAGCGTGGGAAAGGGTGGTGGGAAAGCGCACGGCGGCGCTGGCGTGCTGGTTGTTCGCCTGCTACTGTTAACGGCTTGATAAACTAGGGGTCACAAAGGAAAAGGTGAGAGCCGGGGGGAAATGGGGGCGGGGGCTGTTCTTTCTGCTGTTTCAAATGAATTAGCTGAATTGACTGGGCAGCGCCCCTTATGACAGAATAATGGCCACATTAGATTTGGTGAAAAGTGAAACAGATGAGGCTAAGGCGTGTAAGGTATCAAATGAAAGGTCCGGATTAACGGAATCAAGCGGGGTAAATAAAAAAATGCTTCCTGATTGTAGTCATCAGGCAGTCATCATGAGTCATAGATTATGTTAAAATTCAAAATGATGCTTCGAGGGCATGTGGGGAATCAAATTCAAGGTCTTGATGTGGGGAATCATTCGGGACGAAAATGAGTTATGGATATATCATGACGTAGTTATGGCAAGTCATAGATTCCGTTAAAAATCAAGTTCATGACGCTACGGCGTGTGGCATATCAAATTAAAGGTCTCGATGAGGGTAATCACGTGCTTCCTGATTATTATCATGACATAGTCAAAATGGGTAATAAATTAGGTTAAAATTCACAATGATGCCACTGGGTGTCCGGGGCATCAAATTGAAGGTTCCGATAAGGGAAATCGCGTGGGACAAAAATGTGGTAGGGCTATATCATGAGATAGTCATGGTTAGTCATTGATTGGTTTAATTTCAAATTGATTCCGCTAGGATGTGATGGGTATCAAATTAATGGTCTTGATGAGCGGAATCACGTGGGAGAAATACAAAAATGCTTCCTGGTTATTACCATTAGATTGTCATGGCGAGTCTTATATTGGGGTAAAATTCGAAGTGACCCCAATAGGGCATGTAGTGTATCAAATTTACGGTATTGACGAGGGGAATCACGTGGTACAAATAAAAAAGGCTTCGTAGTTCGAATAATGAGATAGTCATTATGAGTCATAGATTGGGTTAAATTGAAGGTGAGGCCGCTGAAGCATGTGGGGCGTCAAATTGAAGGTTCCAGTTAGGGGAATCACGTCGGACACCTAAATAATGCGTCCTGGTTACAGTCATGAGAGTCATGGTTATTTTGACTGGTATGAATTCCATATGACCCTGCTAGGCTGTGTGGGGTATCAAATTAAAGGTCTCGTCGAGGGGGATCACGTGGGACAAATATATAAACGCTTTCTGGTTATAATTATGAGGATATAGCAAAAGGTATATAGCAAAATGTACACACACTCACACGCTCACTCACTCCCTCACACTCACTCACTCAAACTCACTCACTCACTCACACTCACACGCTCACTCACTCACTCACACTCACTCACTCACACTCACACTCACACTCTCGCTCTCACTCGCACTCACACTCTCACTCACACTCACACTCTCACTCACACTCCCACTCACACTCACACTCACTCTCACACACTCACACTCTCACTCCAACTCACACTCACACTCCCACTCTCTCTCTCTCACTCCACTCATACTCATACTCACACTCACACTCACTTTCACTCTCACTCAACTCACACTCTCACTCTCACACTCTCACTCACACTCACTCACACTCTCACTCTCACACTCACACCCATACTCTCCCTCTCACTCACACTCTCACACTCTCACACACTCACACTCACACTCTCACTCACACTCACACTCACACTCTCACTCTCACTCACACTCACACTCACACTCTCACTCAACTCACACTCTCACTCCCACTCTCACTCTCACACTCTCACTCCCACTCTCACTCTCACTCTCACACTCACTCTCACTCACACTCACACTCTTTCTCTCACTCTCACTCACAATATCACTCTCACTCACACTCACACTCTCACTCACACTCACACTCCCACTCTCACCCTCACTCTCACTCTCACTCACACTCACACTCACACTCACTCCCACACTCACTCTCACACTCACACCCATACTCTCCCTCTCACTCACACTCTCACACACTCACACTCACACTCTCACTCACACTCACACTCTCACTCTCACTCTCACTCACACTCACACTCTCACTCTCACTCAACTCACACTCTCACTCCCACTCTCACTCTCACACTCTCAATCCCACTCTCACTCTCACACTCACTCTCACTCAACTCACACTCTCACTCTCACTCACACTCAAACTCACACTCACACTCTCACTCTCACACTCTCACTCTCACACTCTCTCACTCTCACTCACACTCTCACTCTCACTCCATTCACACTCACACTCTCACTATCACTCACTCTCACTCTCACACCCTCACTCACACTCATACTCACACTCTCACTCTTACTTTTTCTCTCACTCACACTCACTCTCACTCACTCTCACTTGCACACACTCTCACTCTCACTCTCAGTCACACTGACACTCTCACTCACACTCTCACTCACTCACAGGCACACTCATACTCTCACTCACACACTCTCTCACTCTCCCTCTCACTCACGCTCTCACTCTCACTCTCACTCTCAGTCACACTCTCACTCTCACTCACTCCACTCACACTCACACTCTCACTCACACTCTCACTCTCACTCACACTCAACTCACACTCACACTCTCACTCTCATTCACGCTCTCACTCTCACTCTCACACTCACAATCTCACTCACAGGCACACTCTCACTCACACTCACTCACACTCCCATTCCCACTCTCTCTCTCTCACTCCACTCACACTCACACTCACACTCTCACTTTCACTCTCTCTCAACTCACACTCTCACTCTCACACTCTCACTCACACTCACTCTTACTCTCACTCTCACTCACAATCTCACTCTCACTCTCACTCACAATCACACTCTCACTCACACTCACACTCACACTCACACTCTCACCCTCACTCTCACTCTCACTCTCACTCACACTCACACTCACACTCACTCTCACACTCACACTCACACCCATACTCTCACTCTCACTCACACTCACACACTCACACTCTCACACTCTCACACTCTCACACACACTCACACTCTCACTCACACTCACACTCTCACTCTCACTCACACTCACGCTCACACTCAACTTACACTCAACTCACACTCACACTCACTCACACTCTCACTCTCACACTCTCACTCCCACTCTCACTCTCAGTCTCACACTCACACTCACTCTCACTCAACTCACACTCACTCTCACTCTCACACTACCCTTACTCGCACTCACACTCAGACTCAAACTCACACTCTCACTCTCACTCACACTCTCACTCTCACACTCTCACACTCTCTCACTCTCACTCTCACTCACACTCTCACTCTTGATTGTGGTGTTTAACGCGCCGACGCAACGTAGGCGATGAGGCGCGCCGTAGTGGAGGGCTCCGGATTAATTTTGACCACCTGAGGATCTTTAACGTGCGCCGAAATCTCGAACACACGGGCGTTTTTGCTTTTCGCCTCCATCAGAAAAGCGGCCGCCGCGGCCGGGAATCGAACCCGCGACCTCGTGCTCCTCACACTCTCACTCACACTCTCACACTCACTCACACACTCACACTGTCACTCTCACTATCACTCTCACTCACACTCTCACTCCCACACCCTCACTCACACTCATACTCACACTCTCACTCTCACTTTTACTCTCACTCACTCTCACTCTCACTCACACACACACTCTCACTCTCACTCACAGGCACACTCATACTCTCACTCACACTCTCTCTCTCTCACTCTCACTCTCACTCACGCTCTCACTCTCACACTCTCACTCTCACTCTTACTCTCACTCACACTCACACTCAAGCTCTCACTCTCACTCCACTCACACTCACACTCTCACTCACACTCACACGCTCACTCACTCACTCACACTCACTCACTCACACTCACTCACTCACACTCACACTCCCACTCACAGGCACACTCATACTCTCACTCACACTCTCACTCCACTCTTACTCCACTCTCACTCACGCTCTCACTCTCACTCTCCCTCTCACTCTCACACTCTCACTCTCACTCTTACTCTTACTCTCACTCACACTCATACTTACTCTCTCACTCTCACTCACACTCTCACTCTCACTCATTCACACTCACACTCTCACTCTCACTCACACTCTCACTGTCACTCACACTCTCACTCTCACACTCACACTCGCATTCACTCTCACACTCTTACTCTCACTCTCACTCTCTCACTGTCTCAATCTCTGTGAGGCCATTTGAGTTCTGAATTCATTTTGAGTTCTCAGCCCATTTTGAGTTCTGAGTCCATTTTGAGTTTTGAGTACATTTTGAGTTTGAGTTCACTTTGGGTTTGAGTTCATTTTGAGTTTTGAGTACATTTTGAGTTTTGAGTTCACTTTGAGTTTAAGTACATTTTGAGTTTTGAGTCCATTTTGAGTTTTGAGTCCAATTTGAGTTTGAGTACATTTTGAGTTTTGAGTCCATTTTGAGTTTGAGTACACTTTGAGTTTGAGTACATTTTGAGTTTTGAGTACATTTTGAGTTTGAGTCCATTTTGAGTTCTGAGTACATTTTGAGTTTGAGTCCATCTTGAGTTTGAGTCCATTTTGAGTTCTGAGTACATTTTGAGTTTGAGTCCAGTTTGAGTTCTGAGTCCGAGTGAGTTCTGAGTTTTGCGCTCAATGTGAGTTTGAGTTTGAGTGAGTGCAGATGTGCTGCTCAGCACTGAGTCTGAGTTTGAGTGAGTGGTGATTCGAAAAAAAAATTGTGAGTGAGTTTGAGTGAGCCGCGCCAACTTTGCCGAGGTATGTCATCGCCTGCGCTGCGTCGGCGCGTTAAACCGTATACAATCTGTCAATCTCATAATCAATCAATTACGCCAGAAAATATTGCAGTTTTTTGAACCGAATATTCTTAATTTGAAAAAAAAACGACGTCTAAAATAGAAGGTGTCGATGCATACTGTCTTGTGGGTTCAGTAATATGCCGAGTCAGACCATTCGTTCTAACTAAACAGGCAAAATCTAAAGACAGCGCTGTTTGATCTAACACTGGCTTACCCGATTTCCATTGGACATATTGGCATATTAAAGTCACCTCCCAAAATTACAAAATTCAGTAGAGTTGAAATAAATGATGACAGCTCATTAAACCAGTCGGTACTCTGTCAGCCTGACTGGCGGTAAAATGAGGCTACGGTCAAACTGCCACCACTGCGCTTTGTAATATCACATCACACTGATTCGCAGACAGCCGGAGATGGAATGGCTCTAGAGCGGTGGCACGTTTTAATAAGTACGGAAAAACCACCCCCACGAGTGTCTCTATCACGTCGATGAACGCAATACTCCAACGGGAAAACTTGGTCCCTGATCGACTGATGCAGGCGTGATTCTGTTCCATTGACGACGTCGGGGGATACTGAAGACACCATGGAAGTGAACTCATCGACTGTATCTTTCAGACTACGGCAGTTAACAAAAAAAAACCAGCTAATCGGGTATGCGAGATTGACGGCGACGTTGACGGAGACGTGTAGCTGTACTTCTGAAGTTAACATTAGGGGGTGCGCATCAATCGAACCAAGCCGGAGTCACCGGGCTTCTACGCCTCAACAGGCTCCAATGAACCTGCTGCGTGAGGATCACTGAGCCAAGAGCTGGAGCCAGCCGCAAATACCTCAAACGCTTTAGACTTAAGATGGGGATTCCTAACCAAGGAATTGGAATCGCCGTCCCAGCGATAGAGTGCGTCATCAATGAAGGCATGATCGTAGCTAACTTTGCCTAGCTAACCATTTTTCTTGACAGGAGCAGCACCCTCCCAGGGTTTTTTTTTTTCCAAAAACAATTCACGCTTGCAGACAGGTCTTGCTTTATCGTGAACCCCTAAGATTAGAAACTTGTGACGTTATCTTCGACTTATGAATGTGAGTTGACAGTTTAATAAGTATAGGGTGGGGGCGTCCGTCACATAGCTTTGCGATACGATGGCAGCGATCTATTTTAGGGCATACAATTTTCAGGTTGTCCGAAAAAAAACTTTTGAAACCCTAGCAATGCACCTTTTCCACTCCAAGAATAGCGCTAGTAGCGGCGAATACGGAAATCACAATTGATGGCTCTTTCGGCCACGATTGCCGGTGACGCTCTTGTCCAATATTGCTAATCGCGGGACACGCCTGTGGTTGTAGCTAAGAGGCTTGCTTTGCACGCACATCGAGCTTCGCTTTTTTAGCTTCATGCGCAGAGGTCGCTGTTCGGGTGCGCTCATGACGAATTTTAGCACGTTTCCTTATGCCAATGATTGCCCGTGTTATGACTTAGCGCTTTCGGAGGGGTCTCCGAATGCAAACCAAAATCTCTCTGAAGTTCGTCCGGGTGAGCCAACGGCATCCGTAAAAAGCCGCAATTGCGATAGATAAGAGTGAGCCACCAGAAGTAATGGAGGCGCTCGCAAGCGCATGCGCAGATAAAGTTTGTGGAAAATGTCCATTAGCGGTATATCATTTTCGCGAACTATTTTATATTAGCCATACAGAATAAAGTTATCACGGCGAGACCGGTTTTCGAAGTCATGGTTTTTTTAACATGAGCGCGTTTGCCACGCCTCTTACGCTATCTACAGGTTTCAGAGCCGTTGTGGTGAATGTGTTTCGAGAGTGACCAAGCGCTGTTCCAGCGCTTCAAACCGAGAGTTCAGTGATTCGTGCAAAATTCGTGATATCGGCAATATCTAGAGCCAGCTGCTTCTGACCTTTAAGAAGCTCAGAAAGCATACCACCAATTGTCGATTGATTTAGGGTAGAGCTAGATGAAGCAACGTTTTGGTGAGCCAACATACAATCCGATTAAGAGCGAGTCAAGCGAACAGCAGTGTTCTGCTCCGAGCGGTAAAGGAGACAGTTTTGGGGGTCCGGGAATAAATTGGACGTCCCCGCCGAACAGCAAGCGACCTGGTTGATAAATTTTTTTTAATTGCGATAGTATGCTCGTTGGCATAAATACTATGCTACAAGTATAGGTTAAGAAACGCAAGAAGGGAGCGATGGTGGGGTCCCCATATCCACCGATGAAGGTCAGGTGGTCTGCCAGTGTGGAGGCCTGTGCCTCGAAGGTGTCAAGTTCTGGCCGCTTACAATGAGGGGTACGTCCACAGCAAGTGTTCTGTGTCGGCCTATTCGGCAGGAGCCGTGCAAAAGGGGCAGTTCTAGTCGAACGGGGCTTGGTAGCGTGGTGGCCACTCCCGGGTAACAGCGGGAGAGAGGGCTACCCCAACACGAAGTCTTCGCAGCAAGGCCTCCTCCAAGCGAGCACGTCTGCTAGGGAGGTTCGTTCCACACGGTAGAATTAGAGCTCGTGTGGCATGATGATCTTCTTTCCATTGCAAAAACTGTCCTGGGGTATCTAATGTCAGTAAAGGCAATGGTAGTGGAACAAATTCAGTGTGGCAGGCACCATCCGCCGCAATGTGAGCGGGAAGTGTATTTCGCCGGACCAACGAGAGCCGCAGAGGGCAGGGGTACGTATCCAGTATGTCATGAATGTCCCTCGAGATAGCCGAGTTGATATTCACTCGACGTAAATCACGTATGGCCGCCGAGGAGTCTGCATAAATTTGTAAAGTAGTATTGATTGTTGGGTCTAACGCGCCGACGCAACGCAGAGGATGAGGCGCGCCGTAGTGGAAGGCTCCAGATTAATTTTGACCACCTGGGATCTTAACGTGCGCCGAAATCTCGCACACACGGCGGTTTTTGCTTTTCCCCTCCATCAGAAAAGCGGCCGCCGCGGCAGGGAATCTAACCCGCGTCCTCGTGCTCAGCAGCACAACGCCTTATCCACTGAGCCACCGCGGTGGTGGTGGTGGTGGTGGTGGTGGTGGTGAACGTTTATTGGAGCAACAGGGGAAGGGGAAGGGGTGTGGGAGGTCTCCTTAGTCCAGAAGGCCTCGTGACCGCGCTGACTGGAGAGCCCGGGAGACCAGGGCCTGCTGGCGGGCTGGGTCCGGGCTGGTCAGCTCAGTCTCCCACTGCTCCAGGGAGGGTGAGGGGAGGGGGTTAGGTGAGTATGGGCAAGAGAATACTAGATGGTAAGTGGTGAGAGGGGTATTGCAGTGCTGGCAGTGGGAAGGGTAGATAGTGGGGGCGATATGGTGTAGGATGGCGTGATTGAAGAATGTGCCAGTTTGTAGTCGGCGGTATGTGTAACATTCATAGTTGGTGAGCGTGTGATGAGGAGGAGGGTATGTTCTTCGTGTGTGGGTATAGTCATATAGAAGGGCATTGGAAGTGGTGTAGAGGGGTGTGAGTAAGTCAGGTGGGGATAACTGAGGTGTCCGGCTCGCCGGCTCCTTGGATGGGAATGCCCGGAAGTGAAGCGCTCGGGCGGCAGCATGCGCTGCTTCGTTCCCTGGGAGTCCAGCGTGACCAGGTGCCCAATTGAGTGTGATGGTAAGATCTTCGGGCAACCGTTGTAGGAGAGGGATGGCCTGGGGTGGGACAAGGCCTGCTTGGTAGAGGCGGCAGGCCTGCTGGGAGTCGGAGATGATTGTTAGGGAGTGAAGGCCTGAGTGGGTTGTTGCGGCGTGGGCGATTGCTAGGGCTTCGGCAGTGTCGACATTGCATGAGCAGTATGTAGCCGCAGTTGCAATCTGCCCTGTGGAGCTGAGAGCGACAAGGGTGGTGCGAGTTGATGTTAGGTCATGGGCGACATCGGTGTAACGAACCTGAGGGTCGGCTTCATATTTCTTATTCATGTAACGGACTCGTGCCTCCCGCCGGCCTCGGTTGTAGGTGGGGTGCATATGCTGTGGTATGGGAGTCACGCGCAGTCTTGTCCTGATGGTGGGCGGGAGGCGTTGGGACTGCTCCGCATGATTCGGTGATGGCCAACCCAGCGCTTGGAGCACTGCCCGGCCTGCTGGGGTGAGCGCTAGCCTTCGCAGTTGAGAGGCGCGTTGTGCCTCAATATGCTCAGCAAGGGTGTTATGTAGTCCCAACTTTTGCAATCTATCATTTGATGTATCGGTGGGCAGGCTGAGTGCCACCTTGTAGGCCTTGCGAATTAAGGCATCAAGCTTGGTGGTTTCGTGCTGCTGAAGGTTAAGGTACGGCGTGGCGTATGTCATTCTGCTCAGTAGGAGAGCTTGCACTAATCGGCATGTGTCCGGTTCCGTGAGGCCGTGATTTTTACTGCGTATCCTGCGTATAAGGTGAGACAGCTGTGTGATGGATGCCTGCAGTTGCGGGAGGAGTGCTGCTCCGGTGCCGTCATGATGAAAGGGTACTCCAAGGATCCGGAGAGTAGGCACTGTGGGTATTGGTTGGCCTAATATAGTTACTTGAGGGTCGGGGGTGGGTAGGGTAGCGAGTCCTCTGGACCGTGCCCTGAGGATGAGGAGGGCGGATTTGGCTGGTTCACAAGTGAGGCCTCTCGGAAGAAGGTAGGAGATGGTTTCGCCCACGGCTTGTTGGAGAGCGTCCTGTTGTTCGCCGCTGGAGCCAGAGGTGGTCCAGAGGGTTAGATCATCCGCATATAATGCGTGTCGGAGGTTGGATATCTTCGCTAGTTTGTCCGGTAGTTGTAATAGAGCGATATTAAAGAGCAAGGGGGAGATTACCGACCCCTGAGGCGTCCCCTTGGGGGGCGTGGTGAGAGTTGGTGAGGTGAGTGAACCGAGCTTGATGGTTGCCGTGCGTTCGCTGAGAAATGCCTTGACATAGTTATAGGTTCGGGGGCCACAGTTGGTGCTGTTGAGGTTATCCAAAATTGCTTGGTGTGTAACATTGTCATAAGCTCCTTTTACATCAAGGGCTAAGATGGCCCGCGGCGTTGTACGGCTCAGCTGGTCGAGCACCTGTTCCTTGAGTTGTAGAAGGACATCTTGCGTGGACAGCTTTTGTCGAAATCCAAACATGGTAAGGGGATAGAGGTCGTGTTCTTCGAGGGGGTTAGTAAGTCGTTGGTGAACCAGGTGTTCAAGCAACTTTCCGATGCATGAGGTCAACGCGATAGGACAGAGTGATGTTGTCGAAATGGGTTTGTGCGGTTTGGGAATAAGTGTTATCTCCGAATGTCGCCATTGCTCTGGTAGAGTTCCTGTTTCCCAGTGATGGTTAAAGAGTTGTAGCAGCGATTCTAAGTCTGCAGTACCCAGGTTGCGGAGGATGCGGTTTGTGATGCGATCCTTGCCTGGTGCAGTATTGCGCGTTTGAGGTTGGCGAGGATGGACTGCAGCTCACCTATGCTAAACGGGGCATCAAGAATAGAGTTGGGGCAACGGGTAACAGCAAGCGACCTACCGAACACATCATGTGGTAACACAAACAAGCAAAAGTACTTGGAGAAGGTACCAGCAACACTAGAGGATCGTCAAATTTAGTGCAATACGCGTTCTTACGGTAACCCTCCTCCCCCCCCCCCCCTTCCGAAAGAATGAAGCGGTTGAGCATTGCACCGGCCCTGTTTTTGCCGCCTTCCCCACTGAAGTGGACCGCTGAGTGCAACGCTTTTGAATTCTGTAGGCCTGACGTCACCGTCCGGGATTCGACAACGATTGGCTGATTCAGGGTAGCGCCAGTGTAACTATACACCTGTCTAGGGACAACAGATATGCCAAAAGACACGCTGTAGTCATCCCAGGCTTAAGTGACCGGAACAAAACGACGATTGGAGGCTGAAGAAGGAATTCATGCGTCGTTCAACCGTCTTAGCAGCCGGGCTCAGTAATGTTCCGTGGTGCGTTGTGGCATGGCAGGAACCGGGAGCAGCGAAACAGACGAATAACTGCACGAAAAGAATGAAGCGGTTCAGCAATGCGGCGGTCCTGTTGCCACCGCCTTACCCACTTGTTGTTTCAGCGCCCGACACGCTTGCACGTATCTGCAAAACTGTTAACATAGAAGTTGAAAAGGCTGGCTCTACAACAAAGCACGCTACACGTTTCCTTGAATGTAATGTCACTGTGGCGCATAGAATTTGTTACTATATGCTCTAGAGGGGAATCTGGCGCTAGCGTCTATACGGCTCATGTCAATGCCGTCTGTGTCGTCATGAGCCGCCATTATATCTTGCGCTTAGTTTTGTCATTGGCTCGGGCTGAAACGTTTAGTGGCCGTATATTTGAACACAGTGTCACAAAAACGCAAAAAATGGTGTGTTATTATATAAGCGCAAAATAAAACAGGCTGGTATTAAATAAAGCTAAGGAAAAAGAATGTAAAGCGTATTTTTGAAGGAACGGCTGTCGCCTGCTGCTCTGCACGCCAAACTGGTAGCTAATAACAATGTTAAATTTGGGGGAAACTCATTAGAGACTTATTTCCTTAATTTTATCATTATTTCAAGTCATAACTTGTTTGAAGAGCTTGGAAATGTATTTGGGTGTGCCTATAAAAACGTAGCCTTCTTGGTGAACCGATGCACCGACCGTAAGCTACAGTTTAACAAAACTTGTTGCTGAGCGAGTTGGTTCATACTTGAAAAAAAAAAGAAAACGCGGCGTAAAACAGTTGTGGACGAAGACAGGACGGATAGAGGCGCCCGTATCTGTCCGATCTTGTCTTCGTGGAACTACGTTTGGTTTCTTTTTCCACAGCGGTATATTACCCTCTCAGTCATACGTTGACCAACGTTAGGTACGATCCCGCACTGCCTGCTCTTTCACCGAACACGCAGTTGCCACGGCTCACTGCTCCCGCAGAACAGGGTCGATTTCGGCTACCTCGTAGCTCGTAGACGTGTTAATGCATAGTGAAGAAAGCAAATCCCAAAAACTGCTTAAGAATCCAATTGTCATGCAAAGCCCAAGCCAGAAGCTGGGGTCTTCCCATAACCCCCCACGACGACATGGATTCCCAGGTGCAGTCTCCGCTCTAGTATACTTAGTAAGAAACTCTATGGGTGTGGCGTGGGATTCCACTAGATGGGTGCGGGATTCCACTAGATTGTAGAAAATGCTACGTCGGATAGATTGGACGCTGCATTAATGAGCGATTGAGAGAGCACGGTTGCTGCCGTTAATTCATTGGCGGGGGAGGACACTTGGCAGATCACGGCTGACGATGCTCTTGCACGCCTGACTTTCAGGTGTGGGGAGCGCACTCGCGCCCGGCCCCCTCTCTCACTTAGAGCGCACGCTGGCGGCTATGGCCAAACCGGCTGATGCTGCCGGCACGGGGGCAACCTTCTCGGAGCAATGCGCTGCGCTGCCCATTGCCAACCGCCCCGGTAACACCCCGTTTCGGGTCTCGGTTCCCGTTTCCTCGGTGGATTCCCGCTAGGGGGCTGCAGTGTGAAAACACTCTTCACACCGGCTCTGTATTTTCGCTTCGATTTCTGCGAAATGTGCCCATGAACTGACAAAGTTTTGTTCTCCAGAGGTCGTTAACATCCTTCGGAACATCGTGTGTGCTTGATGTGAGAAGAAAATCGCTCATCTTTGCTTCACGAACTTCACGCGTATCTTCAGCTCGCTGTGCTAAGCCTACTTAGGCCAAGCTCGACCTGGGAGCCCGCCGAACGTCACCGCCACCATGCCGACGTGCAGTTAAGCTTACCGACAATGTGAGTGCCCGCTGTGCGCTACCATAATCTCCCGAAGCCTTCAGCGATGGAAAGCATGGTGGAAGGCGAAGATATTGACCCGGCGGAATTGTAACAGCCAGGCTGGCTCACCACCCGGCGCAAAATGCAAAATAAAGCGTCCAGAATTCTCGTCGTAGTTCCCGACAAAGGCTCACCCGCAACGACCGCCGGTACCAAAGGCACGTCGGAGCGAAGACGCCGCAAGCAGAAAACAAGTAATCCTCCCATTATTCCGCTGCCAGAGACGGATACCAAGATCGTTCTCAGTCCTAGAGGTGGACTGGTTCTTATATCGGTACCCGTTGCCACGTTGGCAGACCTCATAATGAAGGCCGCATCCTTAACGCCCAATGACACAGACCAAGTCCGGATACAACCTAAAGCAAACTTCATCATCGTCAGTACTCCCGATGAAGAACGTGCCAAGAGATACCCCAGGGTCACTGACCTCGAACTCAACGGGCAGCAGTATCCGGTCGCAGCTCATGTTTCAGCCCCGGCGAACACTGCGCTCGGCGTCATCTTCAACACCCTCAGTATAGACACGGCTGAGCAAATTCTCCGTAGCCTTATGTACTACAACCCCGACATAGGGATTCTGGAGGCACGAAGGCTCAATACCTCGGACATCGTCCAAATCCTCGTCGAAGGAACGAAGGTGCCTTTCTAGGTTCGGTACCGCGCAGCTACGTACCGATGCAAGCCATTCAAACGAAAGACGGAAGCCTGTACAATATGCTGGCGTAGTGGCCACCGCCAAGACGTCTGCCTTAAAATCGGCCCTAGCGTGCAAATGACACCTCCCCAGACCTCATGCTATCTGCCGGAATCTCACAAATGTAGTGGACGTGCACAGAGCATACGCTGGGTAGTGACCACTACATTATCCAGTCTGACATCCTTTCCGTGAAACAATACACAGCTTCGATCAGACGCACCCACATCACGGACTGGGACAAATTTCGCAGAATCAGAGATCAGCAAACATCCGAAGACCCCTCAGAGCAGATGGATTTAGAGAGCTGGACGCAACAGTTAATGAAGGATGCTAAAGCAGCCAGTAGTACAATTGATCCCGAAGTACCGTCAGAAAGAGTGGACTCTCGCCTGAAGCATCTATGGATGGCCTACCACAGCATGCGAAAGAGATGGCGGCGCAACAAACGCAACAGAGTCATTTGCCAAAAGATCTCTGAATTAGAAATTACAATACAAAATTACACCAAACAGTTGGCCAGAGAGTAATGGCACCACATCTGTGATCAGCTCAAGGGCGCGCTAAGTATGAGGAAAACCTGGACTTTCCTGCGACACCACCTCAACCCCCAAAATTATAAAACAGATCAGACCCATAACATCCAAAAACTTGTCCATCAAACCCCCGGCACAATCTCTCAACTCATGGATCACCTTAGGTCAATCTATATCCCATATGGTGCACGAGTGGTTCTCCCGGACTACAGGGGATATGTAAACGAATCCCTAGATGCGGACATAACTGAAGCGGAAGTCAGAGGTGCCCTACAACATGTTAGAACAGGCTCGGCCCCTGGACCAGATTCTGTCAGTAATAAAATGCTCAGGAACCAAGATGATATATCCGTCGCCAAATTAACTGAGTATTACAATCACTATTGGTGAATAGGCACCTTACCTAAGCAGTGGCGCGCAGCCAAAATATCCTTCATTCCCAAGCCGGGTAAGCCCATGGGTCTGGAACATCTCAGACCAATATCCCTTAGGTCCTGCGTTAGCAAATTCCTCGAACATCTTATTCCAGCTCGGCTTACACATCAACCAGACGGATGCACTACTATGTGAAATGGTAGGTTTTCGCCCTAAGTTGTCGACGCAAGACCTGTTGCTGCAATTCTAGAATAAAGTCATACAGGCAACCAGTCAAGTTGATAACACAGCACTGCTTGCACTAGACTTACAAAAGGCCTTTGATACGGTAGACCACAGGGCCTTTATGATCGGTCTAATCCACATCAACCAGGGTCGCAGGGTATACAATTATTTAAGGATGTTTCTGACCAACCGCACCGATACTATCCGAAGGGGCCAAAACGAGGGTGAACCGTACGACTTGGCTAGTAGGGGCACCCCTCAAGGGGCGGTCATTTTCCCCCTTCTTTTCAACTTGGCCCTCCTGCCGGTCGCCCATGCACTATGGCGGATCCCGCATCTCCGTTTTGACATACACGCGGACGATATCAGCCTATGGGTGGCTGGGGGAAGCGATGGACACACTGAGAACCCCCTCCAAGCAGGAGCACATGTGGTATCACAACAGGCAGCCCTGGCTGGCCTTAAGTGCTCACCTATCAAATCCGACTTACTGGTGCTTCCACAAAAAGAAAAGAACGGCTACGACACCCCAAATCCCCATCCAGGTGCAGGGCACACGGTCCCGCGGGTCCCTAAAATTAAAATCTTGGCCCTTACCATGCAGCAGAATAGATCTAACTCGGAGCTCATTAAGAAGCTGAGCTCCCACGTGGACCAGCTCATTGCTTTTCTCAAAAGATGATGATGATGGTTGGATGTTAATGGCGCAAGGCCAACTAGGGCAAATAGCGCCAAAACAATGGTTATGTATGACGGTTGAAGATGTAATCACTAAGATAGCTCAACAAAAGCAGAGATTAAAATAGTAAAATCAGTATGACAATGAGGATGGCTGGTGTAAAGGGCCAGGGTGTGATAGTGCAGGGCATGAAACTATTTGCAAGAATTACGCGTGATAGGAAATAAGCTGTAAAAATTTGATTTCGCTAAGAAACGTAAAAGTGCGTTGTAGAAGGACTATGGGATCATCCGCTAAAAACAGTGCTGGATGTAGTGGGATGTGTTGTCAGTATAGTCGTGGGAAATGTTTGCGTCTTGTTCTGTGGAGTGCTCTGCATGTAATGAGAATGTGAATTACGGATAGGCCCTCCCACACGTGCTACACAGGGGTCTTGGAGAACCAGTGAGCAGATGGGAGTGTGTTGCGTGTGTGTGGCTTATCCGCAATCTAGCTAGTGCAACTTCAATGAATTTGTTGTGTGAGTCAGTAGTGTATGGTCCTAGGTGTGGTTTAATTAGGTGTAACTTGTTGTCTGTCTGTGTGCTCCAGTCGGCTTGCCAGGTTCTGCGAAGGTGTTCTCTTATGTATGGCTTGAGGTCGGTGTACGGTAATTTTGTAATGTCTACTGTGTTCGTGTGTGCCACAGCGGCGGCCATTTGGTCTGCGGTCTCATTTCCTGCAATCCCACAGTGACCCGGTACCCAACATACAATCACTTCGAGATTTTTGGCATACACTGACATTAAAGCCTTAAAAAATAGATTTATGACGTGATTTTTAGAACGCTTTTGGAATGATAATGCGCGTAGAACGCTGAGTGAATCTGTGTAGATGATGGACTTTTGAATGTGATGTTGAGCAATATGACCAGCAACAAGAAAAATGCCATACGCTTCCGCCGTGAAAATGCTCGAATTTACATGCATCGATGTAGAGGCCGGAAAGTTGAGTCCGCGCGCAGCACAAGACACCGCGATGGAAGTTTTGGATGCATCACTAAAAAATTCTGCAGCTTGGTATTTTTGCTGCAGATACTGAAAATGTTGTGAAATCGCGATTTGTGGTACCCTGCTTTTCTGTAGTTGTGTAAACGACAGGTCACACGATACAGGGCGAAATTGCCAGGGGGCTATAACGTCAATGGTAGATGTTCTGAACGTGTCCAAAAAGGAGATTGATAGTTCAGAAGCTTCCCTTCTCACCCTAAGTGGGAAAGGTAGAGACAGAGATGGGCGATTTAAAAACAGCTGTGACGTGGATGTATCAATAAAAACAGGTTTAAAAGAATGGTTGTCGATTGATGATATTTTACAAGCATATAAAAGATCAACATAAATTTGCTGGTACTCCAGGCACTGGTCGGCGACTTTGGCTAGTTTCGGTTTCCGAAATTGTGGCGATCCTAGCGGCACGGTGCTGCGGCGTGGCCCTTCCCTTTCCCTCAGTGTTTCTTTCTTTCCACACCGTCAACGCTTCCGCGCCTCCTCACGCATGCGCAACAGCTCACCGGCGCCAATATTTTTTTTTCTTTCTCTCGGCGCGCACGGCGGGCCAGTTGGGTACGTGCGTGAGCGAGCCGGCGTGCGAAGGGTTGCGCGGGTTGCCTAAACGCTTCCACGGGCGGAAAGTTTCGCTGCATTATAAAATAAATTCGAATGTATTCTAAACATGGGGCAGCGGAGGAAGGAGTGTTACCACTCCTGCGCAGCTCTGTGGTGCAGCAACACAGGGCCAAGTTTCGACCAAGTTTCTCGCCTTCTCCAAAGACGACAGGTAAGCAAATTAGCTTTGTACAAGTTATAGTGAATTCCTTAAAAGCCGACTGATTGCACTCTTCTGTTTTCAAAATAATTCGCGCATGTAACGTGAAGTTAATGAGACATGGCACTCGTCTTGGAGTGGAAACTAATGTGCAAATATATCCCAGCTGTGCAGGTACGCAAAGTTTTAGTAGAAGTAAACGCGTCTTTGGCAGGCACACACTTGCTCGCAAGATCAATTTGTGGTGGCATTGCCGCTTTTTGATGATTGCCTTAGTAACTGCTGGAACGTCGATTCAGTATACTTATCAAGGTATTTTTTGTTGTTTCGTGCAGCAGGTATGAGTCTAGGTTTGGGCCCCAAGTCGAGGATGGTTTGCGACTTCATTGGACGTTTCCTCCGGTAACTCTCCTCAATCCATCCAATGTCATCACGACGCACCTGCTCACAAAGAAGGCAAGCTCAACTGTACGCGCTTCTTGCCTTTCATGGCGTACATACAACCACATCGATTGATGTCGTGGAGGTGCTGCGCCCTAAGCATTTTTTCCTCCCCGTCTTGCTCCAAAACGTATATTTGCGGCGAAACTACTGCCAAGCGTTGCTTCAGAGCTCCGAAAAATCTGACGTAACTCCGCGGTGTTCAATGCAAGTCGATTTTCACATGAAGCAGTGGAAGGCCAAACCGAAATACATGCGTTGTCTGCAGCCGCCATTGCAAGCGTTTCGCTCATTAAAAAATAAACAAAACCAAGTAGCATTGCCGGCTTTGCTGTTTATTCTAAACTGCGCGCCCGCGCCTTGTCATCTTATCGCGAATGGGTTTGGTGTTCCATAGTTCTGAAGTTAGAATGGTCATGCCGTATCGGACAGGATGAGATAAGAGGCGCTGCCCAGACGCGAGTTAGAGGGTAGCTTGTAACAACCTGGCCGATATCTGCGGCTTAAAATACAGGAAACCTTCTTTTTTGTCTGGGTGTCTTCTCCCTCCCTGCTTCCCTCCCACCCCCGGTAAGCAGACTGTTAATTCACGCGCCATTAAAAGAAAAGACGGGTGCATTCGATTTGTGTTCTGTGTTCTACGACGTGCACATGGTTGGGCATTGTTTTTGTACGTAGATATAATCCAGCAAAGAGTGTCTACAGTGCGGTCATTGTGTTGCAACAGATTTTTATGGCTGTATTTTGTTGGTGTGAACATGATTTCTCGGAAGTGTATGCAGGTTAATGGGCGGGTCAACGCTTTCTTTCAGAGTTTGCGTTAACTCGCCCGAAAGGCAGGGCTTGAAGCATACGTGTGCGTGCTTTCTTTTAACATATAGATTCTCAATTATTGTGTCTCTGAACTGAAACGAATTTTTTTAATGTCTAAAGAACATTCCTGTCTCGAGGTGAGCCCAAGAAATAAGTATACATTGAGTGGAACTTTCAAGTTCTTTTCTTCTCCCGCCGAGGTGTGCGCGAAAAAAAAAAACTGTGTAGGGACTATGGAACTTTCGTCACCTGCGTTGCGTCGGCGCGTTAAACCATACAATCAATCAAGTCACTAGAACTTTCGAAGTTCTTCTTTCGTAATCAAGTATTGTGTACCTAAATGTGTATTCATGGCTGTAACTTTTCCGCAACTTTAGACGGAGACCGATACAAAAAGGGACTCGAAGACCTGTACCTGTCACCGTGTAAAGTTGCGCAAAAGTTACAGCCATGAATTCAGAATACCAACTAGCCCGCCTAACCGTGTTATTGTAAATGTGTATGTAGCACGTTTTTTCCCTATTGTACAATATTGTATGCCTATATTTGCATATGTCATAGTTTTGCTTAGTCCAATACTGCGTAGATAAAATGTATGTGCAATATATTGGTGTAGTACATATGTTTTCATGACTTCGAATCAAAGACGTCCTCATATGAATTTTGAATAAATGCATAGCAAAAATAATGTTTGTGTAACACTCCAATTATTATCGCCACAAAGACAACAATTCGACACCAGAAAACGTACTATTACCTAAATGATTTCTTCGTTCAATTATTAAACACGTTACTGCACACATAACAAACGACGGGCGACGGCCATTGCGATTCATCGGCGCCGCTCGTCCAACTTTCACGCCTGGTGCCATTGCCGAGCGGCCCATGAGGCAGCGACCGGCGGCAGACGCGAAAGTTGGATGAGCGTCGGTTTCAGGAGGTGGCGCGCGGTGGCACGGCCTGGCTGCCGCGGGATAAATGACGTCAGCAGCGTCCGCGACGTCAGAAAACGCCCTTTCCCCCCTCGCCACTCGTTGCCATGGCGATTAATGCAACGTTTCTGAGAGGCCACGTACTACTAGGGGAGGATTTGGCGCTGCTGGCGCGAATTACGTGGGACCATGGTGGATGCGAGAGAGGCCGCCCCGTGCTCCAGGCACCACTTGTCACACTCCACATACAGGCTTTGGACAGGGCTTGTACGGAAAGCACCACACGAGAGGCGAAGCCCTAGGTGCAGCACTGGGTCGAGCATTTTTAGCGCTGTTTTTGTAGCCGACTCGTAGACAAAACTACCGTAATCCAAACGAGACCCTACCAAAGCGGTATAAAGGCGCTGCAGGAGTTGTTTATCTGCAGCGTGTGATTGGTGAGACAGGACTTTCAAAATATTCATTGTTTTTAGACATTTTTGTTTGAGTTGTTTGATGTGAGATATGAATGTGAGTTTTTCATCCATTACCACACCCAAAAACTTGTGTTCCTTTTTAACAGGAATTGCTCACCATTGAGGCTTATTTCAGGATCGGGCCTTATTCCACGTCTCCTTGAGAATACGACACAGGTACTTTTTGTGGGATTAAGTTTGAAACCATTTTCGTCTGCCCAGCGAGAGAGTTTCTTTACCCCAAGCTGGACTTGACGTTCACATATAGATATGTTACAAGATTTAAAAGATATTTCTACATCATCCACATACACTAAACAGGAGATCGATGGAGGCAATGCTTTCCGAAGCGAATTCATCTTGACGATAAACAGCGTGCAGCTCGAAACTCCTCCTTGAGGCACACCATTTTCTTGAATGTGAACTCTCGAGAGTGCAGGCCCAACTCTCACACGAAATGTTCGTTTGGACAGGTAACTATCAAGAGTGTTCAACATATTACCTGTTACACCATACGATTTTAAGTCTGCAAGGATGCCGTAACGCCATGCCGTATCGTACGCTTTTTCGATGTCAAAAAATACGGTCATGCAATACTGTTGGTGTATAAAGGCATCTTTGATGTATGATTCTAATGCAACAAGCTGATCATTTGTGGATCGCCCTGCCCGGAAGCCTGCCTGGCAGCTCTCGAGAAGACCATTGTACTCAAGGAAGTACACGAGTCTCCTGTTGATCATCTTCTCGAGAAGCTTGCACAGGCAGCTGGTGAGGGCGATGGGTCGATAACTGGCAGGAGAGGAAGGGTCCTTCCCTTCCTTCAGGAATGCCACTACTATGGCCTCCCTCCAAGAGTTTGGAATCTGCCCCGAAAGCCATATGTTGTACAGATGTAGGAGTGTTTCAAGAGTGTCTGGGTGTAGGGGTTGTATCATGGTGTATGTGATTTTGTCTGCACCTGGAGCTGAAGGCTTACATGTGGTCAGAGCGGCCTTCAGCTCATGAATTGAAAAGGGGGAATTGTAGGAAGTGTGCGACTTGTTGTTATCGCGCAGGGACTTCTTTTCTACAGATGTCTTGTGTTTCATGAAAGTGTTTGTGTAGTGTGCTGAACTGGACACGTGTTTGAAGTGTTGTGCAAGCGTGTTAGCCTGGTCTTCCAGTGTGTCCCCTGTTGTACTAACCAGGGGAAGGCTGCGTGTTTGTTGTCCTTTTAGTTTTCGTATTCGTGTCCAGACTTTGTGTGTGTCAGTGTATGAGTTGATGGAAGTGAGGAAGGTGCGCCAACTCTCCCTTTTTGCCTCACGACGCACTCGCTTCCCAAAAGCCTTTGCCGGTTTAAAAGAAATTAGGTTATCTGTCGTGGGGTACCGGCGAAGGACACCCCACGCTTGTTCTGGGCCTCTCGCGCGCTGGGGCATGGACTTTTCGGCGGCGTCGACTATGTGCGCCGTGACGAGTTGGGCTGCTTCCTCAACGTGTAGGTGTTTTATGGTTGTGTAGTATAGTTTAGATGTTTCTGTGAATGTACTCCAGTTTGCTTTTGATTCATTAAACCTGTTATGGGAAGATGGACTGCATGGGCCTTTACCTATGTATGTTAGGGATGTGGGGAAGTGGTCACTACCATATGGGTCCGTGCCCACGCCCCACTCAAGACATGGAAAGAGAATTGCAGAACCAATAACCAAGTCGAGATGTGAGTACGTATTATGTCCTAAGTTATGGTATTTAGGCTGTTTTTTGTTGAAAAGGCATGCTCCTGAAGATGTAAGAAATTTCTCTATCAGGCGACCTCGGGCATCCGTTCTGGAGGAGCCCCAAAGAGAGTTGTGCGCATTAAGGTCGCCTGTTAGGATGTATGGTTCGGGCAGCTGGTCGACCAGCGCCTCGAAATCAGAGCTCGAAAGTGCATGATCAGGAGGAATGTAAATGGAGCACACCGTGACCAACCTATTAAATATTATTGTTGGAATTGCTACAGCCTCGAGGACAGTGTTCAGAGTGACAGGGTGGCAGGATAAGGATTTCCGGGCGACAATTGCCACACCTCCTGAAGAGTGTGTGCAGCCAACCCTGTCCTTTCTGAATACCATGTACCTATTTAAGAAATTTGTCTGTTTGGAATTGAGGTGAGTCTCTTGGAGACACATGAGACTTGGCTGATTGGCATGCAGGATATCATACACATCATCAAGATTTTTAAGGAGGCCCCTGCAATTCCATTGAATGATGTTTTCTGTTCCCATTATTTACGTTTAAGAATGAATGGAGTGTGTGTATGTGTTCATGTGCCGTCTTTCGGGGCTGTTACTCTGGGATTAGGCTTTTTAGGCCTGTCTGTAGGCTTGGAAGTCGGTGGCCGCTCCTTGCGCTGCGTTGCAGGCAGGAACGGCCCGACATCCATCTCGTCGTCGGATGTCCGAGGGGTGCCCGACGGACCGGGCCCCCCGGACTTGCCCCCCCCCCCCCCCCCCTCGGGAGCCCTTCGTTTGAGCCGCCACCGCCGAGGGCGTCCGGGGCACCAGAGGTGGCACGGGCGGTGCGGTGACGGTGGGAGCCGGTGCGGGGCCCGTGGTGTCCATCACCTCGGTACCCTCCAACGGACTGGAGGACGGGGAGACAGAGGCGGGAGCGGCACCGGTCCCGACAGAAGTGGTTTGCACCAGAACCGCTGCTGCCTTAGCAAGCGGCGTGGTGCCGGGTTGGGCTGCGTGAGGCAACCCAGCGGGGGGCGGGGGTGGGACCAGGTCAGACTCGCTGAACTGGGTCCTTGTGGAAACCAGACGCCGCTCCGCCCCCCGGCGAGCCGCGTCTGCGTACCTCCCCAGAGGGAAAGAGGCGAACCTCTTTCGCGCCTCTGGGATGGTGATGTTCTCCGTGACCTTGATGTTAATATCTTTTTTTCCATTTGAAATTTTTCACACTTGCGGGAGTACGCTGCTGCGGCCCCCCCCCCCCCCCCCCCCCCCCCCCCCGCAGTTCACACAAGACAGGGTATCGGATGGACAATTGTCGCTCGGATGATCATGCGCCGCGCATTTCGCACATGTCGTTCTGCCACGGCACGAGTTTGTACCGTGCCCGAACCGCTGGCACTTAAAACAGCGCCGCGGGTTCGGGATGTACGGACGGATGGAGCAACGGATAAAACCTGCATTGATGTGTTGTGGAAGAACTGCGCGGTCAAAAGTCAAGATAATGTGCTTGGTGGGAATCTCCTTGTCGTCTCTGCGGATAGTGATGCGTCTCACGGCAGTGACGCCCTGATCCTTCAAGCCGGCAAGGAGATCCGCATCCGTTTCGTTCAAGAGATCTGTCTCGGATATCACACCCTGCGAGCTGTTGAGGCTCCGATGGGGTGTGACCCTGATGTCTAGATCAGCCAGTCTAGTCTGGGCTAGAAGCTTCCTGGACTGCTGCTTGTCATTTATTTCAATGAGGAGTTCACCAGACCGTTGTTTTTTGCACTTATATGATTTTCCTACTATGGCTTCAAGATACTTGGCGATCAAGAAGACTGACTGAGATGCTAGAGGGTGGGTTGGATTGAGCGATTCCATCACAAGAAATCGAGAAAAATTATCCGGTTCAGGAAATGTTAAAGATGGCAATGGGGGAAAAGATACTTCGGTGCGGCCCCTTTTCAGGGACCGATCACGTTTGGGGGGGGGTTTTCAAAATGCCATATAGCATAGTATAAAAGCAGGGAGACTGGGGTCCTTTCTTCTTTGACCTTACCCTGGTAGTCAAAGAGGTCCCGGAGCTCCCTGCCTAGTGAACAGACAGGGAGCCCATCCGCCGGAGCTTGACCTGGGCTCCGACGGCCACCGCTCGTGGTTTCTAACCCTCCACCTATAAACACATCGCCACGGTTGGATCCAGCTTATGTTTGGGGGCTCGGGGTCCGCGGTATCGCCAGTACCGTCACCAAGATTGCTCAAGGTGCCCCGTGCGGGGTTCTCAAAAGAATCACAAATCGAAATCCTGGGATGGACGAAAGTGACCGACTTCGGCTTATCCAAGCCTTCTTTATTAGCCGACTTCTCTACACTTTACCTTACATTAGAACCAGTAAAAGTGAACTGGATAAAATTAATGGCCTCATTAGGAAAGCGTACAGGGCTGCCCTTCAACTTCCCCTCAACGCGTCCACCGACACGCTTAACAAACTCAGAGTGTATAATACCGCTGAAGAGCTCATTAAAGCTCACCTGTGCTCTCAGAGAACACGCTTAGAGCTCACTCTAACGGGACAGCAGATTCTCTCGCGGCAAAACATTGCGGTCTCGCAGCAGACTCAGGAGTCATTACCTACCCCTGCTGATATATTTCAGCAAATAATCGTAAAGCCTCTACCTAGTACCTAGGCACATGCATCCTATTCATAATTCGGCACGACGCAAAGCAAGAGCCCGGTCTCTCGCCAGGCAGCTCAGAAATATTTCGGAAGTAGTATACTCTGATGCAGCGGAGTACAGGCATCACGGGGCATACGCTATAGCGATCACCGGTAAAAAAGTACTGCTACACTGCACACCCTCACAGTCATAACCACCTCCCCTACTGTGGCGGAAGAGGCGGCAGTTGCCTTAACCCTCACACATAGGCCACATCCGGTAATTATAATCACAGATCCGAAAACGGCTGTTCAAAAGTTTTCCCGGGGACATATCTATCCCACGGCGCTCGACATTCTCAAGCAAAATCCACCAGAGGTCTCAGTGGGGCTCATATGAACCCCAGCCCCCACTGGCATGGAGGGGAATGAAACCGCACACGCTATGGCTCGCGAACTCACACACCGAGCCGGCGTGAGTATCGTTGCTCACCACGGGGCGCGCTCCGCCAGAGACCGACTGATCACATTTAATGACATAGCAGAGCACTACCACCTCTCGCATCGACAATTTCGCCCGCCTCATCCATCCTTTACGATAAGCCAGGCGCGTATTTGGCGGCTCTTGCAAACGGAAACCTTCCCAAACAGAGCTCGCCTCCGCCACATCCATCCGATAGAATTCCCTTCGTCAGCATGCCCCCTGTGTGGGGAGCACGCCTCACTAAGTCATTCCATGTGGCAGTGCCCCCAAGACCCCTTCCCTCTTATCACCAGCAGCGAGCAGTGCACCGAGGCGTTGGGTACCTCCGGCCGGGCAACACAAGAAGCCCTGGTCCAAAGAGCCACCGAAGTCGCCCCCAGCCTTGGGGCCGGTGGCCACCGCGCTTGTCTGACCACTTACTAGAAAGAAGTTTTCTCCTTCTCCCGTTTCCTCCGCGACCCCTCGCAGAGCGCGCTTGTAACTCCGGGAGGAGGTTGCGGAAAAACCAGTCCTCGGCAAGAGCCGAAGTCGGGGATTGGAAACGGGGGCCTGGTCGCTTTGGAAGGGACTACCTCCTGGGAAAAGGACCCCTCTGCCCGACATTTAGATCTCAACCCGCACCTGCGACCTTCACTTTGTAAGCCAAACCCTTTGTCTTGCCTTGCGAGAACGCTGCAGTAGGACAAGACTATCCTTCCTTCTGTGGCTGCTGGTTTGTTTGCACGCGCAACGATATTAACTACAATAAACCTGTTTATTGTTTTTCGAGAGTCCATGGTGTCATTTTTCGCCCGAACCCTGAGCCATGCGCGACTTTGCGCACGGCGGGTTGGGAGTCGCGTGAGAGCAGCCAAGTTTTACGGCGGGGACGATTGCGTAAACGCTAGCAGGTGAAGTTCGCTTCACCGGCTAGCCTTACTTAGGTGACCCCACACAGGGCACACGCCTCTTGCTCAGCTTTGGGACGCAACAAGAAAGAAAAAGCAAGGAAAATTACGATTGCGCGAGCACACTTCCTCTGGCCTTCCAATTTAAAAATAAAGCCTATATACAGCGTCAGTCACATTACATGTGAAGGCTGCGCTATCAGTCCATTTCCCAGCGTTTCTGCGCATTTATATGTATGTTGCTCATTCCCCAATAAAGTCCCAGGAGGTGTTTAGCGCACGTCCTGTGTAAGTGTCCCTTCTTGTGCTCCGTCTTGCCGCAGTTTTTGCCATGTCGAAGCATGATTTTCGCTTGAGGTAATACTCTAACCACCGCTCTTCGAATGTTTACACGTCTTTTATCGCGAAGTTCTACAACCGTTCCTGTTACTTCCCTATGCGATCAATTTCCGATCTTTCATTGAAGCAATAACAGCGTCAATTTGGATGCAAGGAAGCCCCGAGTGTACCCATGAAGAAAAAGAAGAAGGTTCCTAAACGAGGTACTGCCGCCGGTATATATGCTCTGCCCTTCTCCGCTACATTAAAAATTCTAATAGATTCACTTTATGAATGCTTATGGGTTCCTTTCGCCTTGAATTTTTAGTTTTCTTTTTTCTGTCGTTTATAGATCCAAAACTCTTTCCGACCGGCCTAAATTATTTATTTATTTATTTATTTATTTAAATACCTTAAGAGCCCAGAGGGCATTACATAAGGGGGGATACATACAGGAGGTTACTAAAGCATCAGTAAAAGAACATGTCAGGGAGTAACACTCAAGCTCCTCAAGCTCCTCATAATTAAATCAGAATTTTATTTTCACTGTCTTTGTTGATTTTCCAATTCCCTGATTGGGTATGCGCCACACCTAAAGCCGTAACAACAACTACAATTGTGTATTGCATCCGCCGGTAAGCTCGTCCGCTCCTAGCTTCGGCCCGTCACCGGCAAACATGAACAAGCCAGGACTGTGACACCACCGGCCTTTGTAAACGTGGTGATTTTGTCTACGTGCAGAACTTCAGCGCGCGAAGCTTTCCCTGACGACATCGTTGCTGTACCATTTCTGGCCATATCGCGCAAACGGTGCCGGTCAGAAGGAGCTTTCCCGAAGGCACCATGGGCTTCGTTACAGCAACGGATGGGCGGATGGACGTCGACGCGTCCTTTCATCGGCACAAAGCCACAAGAATTTTCGCAGTAATCATGACGGCCTTCTTCGTGGTGGTCATGGTTGTCGCTAAATCCCTCCAGCCGCCAAGAGAAGAAGCAGCTGGAAACAATATTACAGAAGCCCAACGCGTCTAGGCGGAAGAAATGGTTGGTGTGCTCCCTCGCCGACCTATAGACGAACTAGACGTGACATGAGGCTGCGAGCTTCCGACGACTGTGCGAATTCTGCCTGAAGCATGGCGTTTTATGAGGAAACGTAGAGCGCTGAAGTATGAAGTCTCGGTACCAACTAGCCCAACACCAACCTTTGGAGGGGTTTTAGTCGCACGTCCAGTTAGGGAAAGCTGTTGCATCTGCTTCTTTGTTGTGGTGTTGATCCTACCCGTTTTGCGTCGCCCATACTTCTCGGTATGACAGAGACACACGTTCTCCCGTCTCCAAGAAGGCAACAGATTTAAAACTGGGATGCTTAGCTTGGTTACAATTGTATTTTGCAACTTAAGATCCTCCAGTTGTGCTTTTGACACATCAAACAACCCAAATAAAGCTTTTAGAAGTGTCACCTTTATTTCCGTGATCGTGATATGCCAGACTGCGAAATTTTGAAGAATCCGATATCTTACCTTATCGCATGGTTGCCACCCGTGCAGTTTATTTATTTGCAATACGTAGGCGACAATCAGGCCAGTAAATGGCCTTAACCCATGCTAGAGTGTGGACGAATAAAATATCTGTGCTATCCGGGTTAAATAATTATATGGCTGCTTATTATAAATATGCTGCTAAATATCTCTGGGCACCTGCATATTTGGCATGGTGAATTTGATTATTCGTGAATGGTTTAAAGAAGGCACGAATCTCCGGATACCACCGTCAGCAGTACGTATTAATAGGCGAGCATTCTTCTGACCTAAAATCTATAATCACAGGCGTGCCCCAGGGCAGCATTTTGGGGCCCCTTTTATTTTCCGTTTACGTGAATGATTTGCATGCCCTCTTGTCAAGGCCGCAAGTTTCGGTAATCTGTTATGCGGATGACACCACTTTGCTGATCACCGGTAAAACAAGCGAAGAAATAGAAAAAATATCGGTTACAACACTTCCGACGCTCTTGGCGTGGACACAGCGCAACTCCCTAGTGATAAATGTGTATAAAACGACGGCAGTGCTTTTTCGTCCTAAAAACAAACTCGCTACCTCACCAAAGGTGTACCTTGGCAGAGACATAATCCAGGTGGAGGACAGTGTAAAAGTTCTTGGCGTACATTTTTCTCGAAATATGACCTGGGACTCTCACGTCGAACAAATTTATAAGAAAATATGTAAAACTGTTGGTGTCATCAATAAATGTAGGCATATCTTACCTGAACGAATTAAACTGTTATTATATAATTCACTACTTTTACCGCAACTCACGTATACACACTTGGTCTGGGGAACGACAACCAACAAGAACTTTAACCAGCTTTTCCTAGTCCAAAAAAAAGTTGCAAGGATAATAGCGAATGTGCCATATAATTTCCACACGCCTGAACTCTTCAAGAAGTTTAAAATAATTAAAGTTAGCAAGTACTACGAATACCGGTTGGCCCAGTCATACCTTGCAGCTATAAAAAATAACAACCGCTTTTACGAGGGCCTAGCGAAGTTAAAGAAAAATATTACAGCATACAACACACGCAATCCAGACATATGGTATACTCCTACACCCCACAACAACTACGACTGTCAATCCTTAACTTTCACTTTACCCAAACTGCTGAATAACTTCGCAAGTAACTCAATTGAGATCGGTAAACTCTCTAAATCGGTTTTGAAAGAATATTTTTTGTAACGCGTATTATATATCTGTTTTATTTTTGTTGTTACAAATACCTGTAACATGCACCTGTTGACTTCATTTTGCTGTTTCTGTTGCCCTGCTAACCATGGCTGTTAAGCACATTTTGTTATGTTTTACTTCACACGTGTTTCAAGTTCCTGTGCTGTATCTTTTAGTCTGTTCGGCCCGTTGCTGTCAATCACGTGGTGGGCAGCCGCCCCGTCAAGCTGCTCCGTGCAGCTTTTTGTGGCTGCTCCTTCCCCTGTACCCATCAGTAAGGCGAATAAAGTTGATTTGATTGATTGATTGATTGATACATAAACTGAAAAATATTATATTAACATTGATGTACCATTAACTGATTGTACACCAATAAAAAAGTCAGTCAAGAACATAAAAAGCAAAGAGAGTCGTAACGCTTCTTAAGCGTTCTTCTTCCCTCTTCAGTAAAGCCATCACCATCGCCTCCTCAGGAAGGACAATTCCATGTCACCAGCTCATTAGTCAAGTGGATAGCGGAATATGGTCGAGGATTACCTCTTTCCTGTGGAGTGTTTCCCTCTACAATGGCGGCAAAGACGAGATACATTACCGGTAGAGCCAGGCGGTACGCCGTGGTGATCTTGCTGTAGCTTGCTAGGCGGTCTTTGTTCCCGAACCACCACGGACTGCCGTTCTAATGGCCGCAAGATAAGTTCACGCGCCTCCGAGTGAGCCATCTCGTTGGGGTTGGACGTAGTTGCGCACTCGCCGATGTGCGCCGGGAGCCACTTGATGAGGATTTCTCTGTCTTGAAGCTTGGTCTTGCTGATGATCGCGGCCGCCTGGGCGCACACTCCACCCTTGGCGAACGTCCGCACGGCGGTTCTTGAGTGGCTGAGCACAGTGAGACACGGCCTCGGAGATAGCCAGAGCGATGGCGATCTCCTCGGCGTCCATGGCGCCTGTGCACCGCACGCATATCCAGAAATCTAGGACACGAAGCAACGATGCCCGTGGTGGCCACGACGCGAAGCACGCGCGTTTTCGATGGGAAGAGGCTGTTTTTTGCATTTAATTAAAAATCCAGCGCATAAATTAAATTTGTGAGGACGGGGAACGCTTCCAGGAATCACTGCGAACATTTTAAAGGCCACAGCACGTATGCGCACGCAACATTAGTTGTTCCCACAGCGAATGAAGTTTCAACAATGGGAGCCTATGGAAGCAGCTAAAATTTGGGGTCACTTCCAGCCACCTTTGAGCCACAAAAACGCGCCTAGTGCCAACATAGTGGCTGAAGTGCAAGTTGTGTTAACTGATATAGCTAGAGCAGGGACTTGGCTTCCCTTGTGTGCAAACAACAAGTCATCCCGCGTACTATAAGGCGTTCCAAATTGACAATATCTCAAACGCAGTCACTGTTATCGCCTAGCAGCTACATAAACGCGCTCTTCATTCAGCGCTTCTGCGTGCCGATCGCCGAGCGGTTCTGCCTCAGGCACTTCGCATTGGTTTCATTTTGCCGGTAAGGGATGTCGATTCGGGACCTCGCAGCTCTTTTTTTTTTTGCGATTTAACTTTGGTGGTGAAAGGATGACATTGTTGGTGATAAACGTTTGTACATCTACTGTGCCTCGCTCGTTTGCTTTATAAATTTTGCCCAGATATCCCTTTAAAGCCTATCTTCTCTGCTTATGAGAGGTATAAGCTCGTCGCGAATATTTTTACCACAGTTTCAATGTTTTTTTGTGTGGGTATGTAATCTTAAGATAGCTGGCTCTGATTCGTTTATTCAACATACAGCAGTTATCAACGAAAAAGTTCAGAAATTTAAAAGATATCAGAAGTGACAGAGGTCCCTGCGATAAATGCGATGAATGTGCTAGGTAGCGCCATCTACGCAGTACACGTGTACTAAAAATCTCCCAGTTGAGGAACGTTACAAGGGCGGCGCTAAACAACAACTGGTATCATGGGGGGTATACATGCGAGATGGACGATATCTCTGCGTTGTTTGCATGTTGCCCTTTTGCTTTGACCATACAGACGGAAAACTATTCCCCGACGCCTGTTGTTTCATGTCCCACGTGCAGCGAAGGCGCGCATGTTTTACATCTTGGTGCTGCGATCGCAATTTTACAGCAAAGCTGTAAATGGCTAGGATCCAGCAGATCGTCTCCGGTCCCAGAGCGATATAGACAGGAATCGCTAGCGAGCGTAGCGCCACGTTTCGGAGCCCCCTAAAATCCCCGGAATCGTAAAACTGCGCGCCACATCCCCGGGGCATGGAAACAAATCGTACAAAATTAAAAAGGTCCTAGGGCCTTCATAGAGCATGTGCCGTGATTACCATACCCGCGCTATAATAAATTTCTACCCGCGATTCCTGTGTGTTTTGTAGCGTAAGCTACACTGGCCGAGGTTGAGCTGAGCCGTTTCGCGTGTGCCGTGAAGCAGAGTTACTGGATATAGACAGTTGCGAAACTTCCCATAGGCCCCATGTATCGAAAGCCGGTCTTCGGTTGCCCCCCTGCGCCGGGGCAAGCACGGGGCAAGTTGACTAGCCTGTCGTCTGTCGGCAGAACGTTGAAGCAGTACTCAAGTGCTTGCGGTTGCTGCCGTAAGTCATACAAAGAAAAACCACAAAAACACAAATAAATTTTACGTAATTATTGTGTTTTAATGTAAAAAGTAATCTTTATTTTACAGAAGAATTTTGAATAATAATGGTTTAGCGAAGTTCCGTTTTTATCTCCTAGGTGCCGCGCACGTCGACTTGCCCCTGGGGTGCCTCGATGCGGGCGCGCATCGAGGCACCCTACTTGCCCCTTAGCTTCCACGGAGTGGGGGGGCTAGCGCCGCCCGGATTCTGAAGCGGAGTTTCGCAACTGTCTATATTGAGTAACTCTGCCGTGAAGGGCATTTCTGCGCAAGCGCGAGGGGCATTGGATTGGATTCGATTCGATTAGCTTGGCTTAGCTTGGCTTGGATTTGGATTGGATTGGATTAAAGTGGATTGTGTTGGATTGTGTTGCGTCATAGCCGCGGCAGACGCACTGGCGCCGACGCGTGCCCAGGTGTGCGCCTCAATTGCGCAGTAGCTAAGTTTGACGCTGCGTCGGAACCGCTTGATAGCCGTTTCCCGTGGCTCGTGAAGAGCCGTGCTGAGCATGCGCGAGGAGCAGTGACTGGACAGGACTAGACTTTCAGTTTATAACCAGGAACAATGCTCAATCGCAAATTACAAACAAACGTGTTTTGTTTCGTGCACCACTTGGACTACGACCCAGTCAAATCTCACGTTGAGGCCCGGCACCGCAGCTTTGCTGGCCATCCCTCTTCACGGGGTGGAAGGGCTCTGAATTTTCTTTTAGAGCAGTCAAGAATCGTGACAGGCGACAATACTAGAGGGAAGTCATGGTTAAATATCCTAACTACCTCCGCTAAAGGAAAAAAAAATTGGCCGCCATCCCTCCCTGTGAACGTGAACGTCCAGCGAAGCTGTATCAAACACCGCACATGCGGCTCATCGAGAGGGCGAAGGCGGCAGCAAGCTCTTCTGGGGTCCTGGACTGAGGACTCCACTCACAGCGCTCTTATTTTATATGAATAAAAGTTTTCCTCCTCCTCCTCCTGACAGGGGGTATGTTTTATTATTACTTAAAGGAGTACTGACACTAAATTTCTCGCTTTTGGTTTTTATGCTGTAAGTGGTCCAGTAATTACAAAAATCGAACCAGAAGCGGCCAGCCGCCAGCGTAGAATTAATTATAACGCATTTATTCCAATCAGTTTCAAATTCGGTCGTCGCGCGCCAAACGGTCGTTCAAATGCAGGACGGCTAATCTTACGACACGGTTTCCGTGACGTCAGGGACGTTTGCCGCATTGTCTGCTACGATTGCAAATAGTTCGCACTCGCCCGCGCAGTCGACATGTCTGAATAGCCAGACACGGATGAGTCGCTGCCAACAGACAGACAGACATACAGAACAACTTTATTTGGCCAGGCGATTATGCCGGCGACGTCTTCGCCCTCGGGCCCTAGGGCCCTATTCTCGACTGCACAAATTGCCGGCAATTCAGGCAATTTTCCGGAAGTTTTTTCTGATTGGCTTTCAATTTCGGTCACGTGCTTCTGGTTGACAAAGCGGTTGTGCGTGCTGTCGTCATTTTGACGTTTCATGTCGTCTACGGACACCAGTTCTAAAGTTTGCCTTATTTCTCGTTACTAAAGGCGCATAATTATTGGCCGGCAATGAAAAACCAGACTAAATGCAGCGCACATGACAACGTAAGTCTGTCTTTGCTATTCAACAACAATACTGCTTGTAATACTACTACTACTACTACTAAGTGGTTCGAGTGAAAAGGAAAAGAAGATGCACTGGGGATATTATTGAGCCCAGCTGGGGGCTCACCTGCATACAACCCAGTGCGGGGGGGAGGGGGAGGAGGGGTATATAAAGATTAGAGGAGAAAGGGAGTGATAAAAGGATAGGTAGGAGAAAGGGAGACACGCCCCCTCTGTGATTGGCTGAGAAGGCGTGACGTAATTTAAACAGTTGGCGGGAACGATTACGTCATGCATTGGCAACTTCAGCCTGCGTAAAAGTGACGTAATGCTACGTAACAGCTTGAAAATGGCGGCTGTTTTTGTCGCAAAATACAAGCAAAATAGGGCACAATATTGCCCCGGCTTACGGCGCCGCGAAATGTGCGGCAATTTGCAGCAGGCGCGGATTCTCATGCGTGCTGTTTAAAGCATGTTTCCTACCGAAACAAATTATAGTTTCAACTGCTTCCAAGTCAGCGATCATGGAACATACAAATAACATGCAGTACTTTGCTTTTATGTTTGGAAATGAAATAAAAATTTTTTGTTTGGCGTAACCGCAACATAAGAGGGCAGTACAAGCCTCTCCATGACAAAGAGAACCCAATGCATGGCATTTGTCCATAGTTGTCCTCGTAAGCTGTTGGGTCACATGATCGAACTCAAGAGAAAAATAACAATGAAAAGTGACTATTTAGTTCATTACAGCGCTGATTGCAGTCGAGCTTGACGAATGAGTGAATCGGCGACATCGGTGCGCTCCGCGGTTATCAGGCGTACCGCTTCGCTGCTCTTATGTGTCATAGAAGTGATGGTCGCGGCCGTCTTTTTCTGTGATCACGCCATAAACTTCTAACATAGCAGCAGACGATGGCGTGGTGGCGGTGGCGGCAGGAAAGGTGATAACGCAACAAAGCTTACATTGAAGCAGAGAGCCCAGCTATGTTAATAAAAGCGATTGAAAGAAATAAATAGATACGGTAAAAAAATTGTGTGATGTTCTTTAGCTCGACATCCGCCTTTCGCTCGCTTTTGGATCAACGTTACTCGATCGCCTTGGGGTGTTGGCGCCAAATTTGACCTCCAGAAATGTGTTTTTCTTGCCAGCCTCAGCTACCGTCTTAATTTTTATAGTACATGCGAAGTGTTTTTATATCTTTCTTGCACAATATTTGATACCTTGGTAGCGATCTTTATGAGTGACTCGTCAAATTACACTGCATGTCGTCATAGCTATAGGTGCAGCACGTCACTGATTGCTTACGTCGTGCTTGCGCAAAAAAACATGGGCGAAATTCCGGCAATTTGTGCAGTCGAGAATAGGGCCCCTCGTCCGTTTTTTAATATTACTGCGGCTCGAACCGGCGCAGACGGTTATAGCAAAAGCTTGTCGCCACTCTTCTAATCAATCTGATCGCGAAAAAGAAGTTCCACATGCGAGAAAGTAGATGTTAGTGTGGTGAAAAATTGTGCTACAAGTTGTCATCAGCGCTGAATTTAAAAGCGGCGTTCAGATGTAAGCCTACGCTGACCGGCAGCGGAGGTTCGGCGCTACGACCCAGCACTGCCGGCACCGCGGTGCGGCGAGCGGCCGAAAGATGGCGCCACCTGCGCGCTAAAATCAAAACAAGCCACGGCAGATGTCTTGGTCACCGATCACTGAAACGGCAATTATCACCAAAATAAAGCTCCACATGAGAAAAAGGGGATAATAATGTGGTTAAAAGTTGTGTAATGGATGGTCATTCGCAGTTGTACAGATAGCAGCGATCAAATATTCGCCACGCTACTAAGCCTAAAGTTCCCAACACCCAAGCTGACCCTTCGAGCGCCGAGCCCGCTGGCTTGGGCGACAGTTCTTGCGGCCGCCGCCGCACACGAACTCAGTCCACGTTTAGCGCTGCATGTCGTCGTCTCGTCAGAAATAAAGTTATTCTCTCTCTCTCTCTCTCTCTCTCTCTCTCTCTCTCTCTCTCTCTCTCGTCGAATGGAAAATAATGCATCTTGTCGTCGTCATCGATTTATTCGGACAGGCTACCACGAGCAGTACTTCGCATTCCGCGAGCTTGCCATAGCACAACTTGGGTGAGCTCGGCGACGCGCACCGCCGCGTCGCTGCGGTGCGCGTTGACACCGCGCAGTTTTCGGCACCACTGCGAGGGAACACCATGCGCCGGCCTCGAACTGAAGAGCAAAGACGTCGAACACGCAAAGTGCGCAAAGTTTACAAGCATTGCTCACACAGGTACAGTGCTCACGGATTGAAACGCGACACTGCGAGCGTGTGGCCGCCGGTACATGCAGCGCCGCCCGTGGAAGCTAGGTGTTGCATTGTGGTACACCGCGAGGATGAGTGCGTGTTGACCGTAGCCTTACTGCTTCCGGTTGCCAATGAGCGGGACTGTGGTTCCCCGCCGCGACAGCGGGGCGCTGCGAGCCTAGAGAGGAGATGCGTGTTTGTGCGCCGACAGTAGTAGCCCGGGTGTGCGCGCAGCTGATTTCGCAACAATCGTGCGCGCGCGCTCTTGTTACGCCCTTCCGATGCGGCGCAGTAATGTTCATGTAATGCACAGTCCCGCTCATCTGAATAAAAGAAACTTCTGTATGAAGGAACAGCAATCTTTATTCCAGGATGTAAACTAAAAAAAGGAAAGACGACTCTGCAGGCATGTTTGTGTGTGGTGCGGTGCATTAGTACTGCGTCGGCTCTCCTCTCTTAGGTGCGGAGTACCTCATGTTGAATTCCAATGGCAGATCCGGAGCGGTCACCGTGCTCCACCGCGGAGCGCGCCGACTCTGCGAAGAGCGGGCACTCCGAAGCTGCCTTTGGAACGCAGCCGCTCCCGCCGGAGCAAAGTGCCGAACCGTGACCGGAACAGGAAATCCCCAGCATCCTTTGCGTCGCGCAGACTGCGGGTGATCATGGCTGAAGCGAAACCTGCGGCTCGTTCCTCGACTCACCCGATCAACTACGACGATCGCTGAGCTGAATTTGTAGATTCCGCGCGTCGTTCGCAAGAAATGGATAAAGCAGGCAATCGTGAAGCGTTTTCTTCCTTCGGAAACAGTCCGCGCACACGCCGGCCGCGCCTGCCAGCTCGGAACACTCAGCTGCTCGAACCGGCGCTGACCACGGTAGCAACCGCTTGTCGCTGCTCTTCCGAATCAATCACACCGCTAAAAAGGAGTTCCACATGCGAGAAAGTAGATGTTAGTGTGATGAAAAAGTTACAGCCGTTCCACTCTACGTGAAAACTGATGGAAATGCAGAGCACTGATTCGCCATAATGGGCTGTAGCGCCGTTATCCGCTCACTGCTACCACCCGACGCATTTCAAATTTCCCGCCTTCGCAGTGCTCGCGCGCCCCCTGCCTGAAACTGCGCCAGCAGGAGTTCTGTTCTTTTTGTGCTTGTTTTCCCTCCCGCATCGCCGCCCGACGTTCACGAACGGCTGCGGCTTCTCGCTGGCGAAGTTAGGCGTCGGCGGCTCGCTTGCGGCGCTTGCGCTCAGCATCCGCAGCACGCCGCCGCGCCGCCTTCTCTTCCCGCGTAGACATTGTCGATGAAGTCGATGGTGAAACGTGCCGTGAACCCCCTGCCGCGGCTATGACGCAACGTGGAGCGGCTATGACGCAACGTGGCGCGGCGATGACGCAATACAATCCAACACAATCCACTTTAATCCAATCCAATCCAAATCCAAACCAATCCAATCCAATCCAAGCCAATCCAATCCAATCCAATCCAATCCAATCCAAGCCAATCCAAGCCAAGCCAAGCCAATCCAATCCAATCGAATCCAATCCAATGCCAGACCGACGGGGAGCGATGCGGACTACGGACGCCAACGCGGGTGACATCGTGAGTTACTGAAATGCTCTGCATTTAAAACTGTGCTAGGGATTATTGTCAGGGCTTATTTTAAAAGCGGCGATCAGATATCTGCCGCGATGCTAAACCTACTCTGACCGTCCGCGGACATCCGGCGGCGGCGTGCCTCTCCGCCTCTCGCTGCGCGCCTGGAGGAGGCAGAGGAGGCGAGCACTGGCCGGAAGCGCAGACGGCGGCGACGTTGGCGACGTCACGCGGCAAAAGTAAGCGCCCTAGTGAGTTCCGGCCGACTCCGCCGATTTCGGCGGAGCAAGTTTTCTTGCTCCGCGGAGTGATCTCGGCTGCGACGGCGCTCCCGATCTACCATTGGAACAGGATTTTGTTGCTCCCGATCTGCCATTGGAACGCGTCTGCTCCACGCAGAGCAGAAAAGTTGCTCCGAAAGTGCTCCGGATCTGCCATTGGAATTCAACATTAGGACCGCACAATGTCCGTCCGCGTCCGTGCGCATAACATTTACAATCGCAAAAAATCTCACAGGCACCGGCAGTATTCGAGCCTGTGTCTCGTAGACCAAACAGAGTTAGTGCCAGTCGTCTTACCCATTGAGTACGGCCGCGAGCTAGCATCCGGAAGTCAAATGGCTCACTCCCTCGGCTGTAACGGTGCGGAGTACCTACCTCCCAATGTCCCTCCGCGTCCATCCGTGCGCACACTCCCATCAAGCGAAAATCAATTTGAACCGTCAGTTGCAGCTTCATTTAGGGAATAATCAAGGTGCAACACGCGGCTCAAATCGAGTGACGGTCGTGGCACAAATCGGATGTCACTCGGGGCGCAACTTGGATGTCATTTTGAGTCCCCGTACTCCGCACCCTCGCCATCATCCACGGAGTGGAGATGCTGTCATTTTTTTAGTTTATATAGTGGAATAAAGTTGGCTGTTCCTTCGTGCAGACGCTCGTTATATTCAGATAAGCCTGACCATGCTTTACATGCACATTATCGGTGTCGCATCAGAAGGGCACGCGCAGCAAGAGCGCGCGAGCAGACGATGTCGCGAAATTGGCTGCGCGGACCGCCCTGCGGCTACCACCGGCGCACAAATGCGCTCTTGCGCTCCAGGCTCGCAGCGCACTGCTGTCGCTGCGGGGAACCCCAGCCCCGCTGATTGGCAACCGGAAGCAGCAAGCCTACGGTCAACACGCTCTGATCCTTGTGGTATACCACAATGCAACACCTACCTTCCACGGGCGTCCTCGGGCGGCGCTGCATGTACCGGCGGCCACGCGCTCGCAGTGTCGCGTTTCAATCCGTGAGCACTGTACACCCACGTGGCCTGCCCAAACGAATACCACCGACAATAGCAGCGCAGGATATCGTTTCGGTTCCGAAAATGACTATATGACGTCACCCTGAACCGGCCAGACACGCCGGCCAATGTTTCGTCACGCCGAAAGCGATTTCGCTAGTGCTGCCGATTTGTGGAAGCTCGCGGCCGGGACAATCAAAATCGATTTTAGATGTGATTCCGGCCTCGGATCGCTCGAAAATTTCTGTGAGGCACCTGTACAAACTAATGAAGCCAATTATATCATTTTTAGGCGTACAAATTTGATGTCAGTAATCCTTTAAGAGTAATGGTAGGGATACTCGCTTTCTGGTCGCTGTGTTAGACCGTGATTGGTTCCTTGACCATTTTCGCTATATTCTAATGCAACCGGGAAACACACGCGGGGTGAAGGAACGTGCTCCCATTGCCGCAGGCGTGGTTATAAACCAATGCGGTTTGCAGGTCAAACGAGAGTTTCGAATGGGATCAAACGGCCCTTTCGAAAGCAGCTGCAACCTTACCTTTACCGGGAACGCGTGCGAGGGTGTTCCCATTGTTCACAGGACCTTATCATCCATCATATGCGGTTTGATGCTCGTTGAAACGAATTTTAAACCATCTCCGTCGTTGGACTGAGGGGTGCATATTTATGTTTAATTACTTGGTACGTCCATGTACCCCTCTCCAAATCCGAACTGCTTCGACCGTGTCGGAATGGCGCAATCGTATTGACGTCGGCTACATATCGCGAGGGACCCAGGTTCGAATCCGAACACGGGAACCGTTTTTTGTCTTCCATTCCCCCACTATCATCACCATCGCCAGTGAAAGTTGGCTTTCCTGCAGTGTGTTTTGTGTTTACGCCTCGACATTTTCCCACCAACGAGAGGTATACAGCTTCGCTGTAAAAAGACCGAAGGTTCGTCGAGGAAGGCCCAGACTAGCCGTGGGAGCTTGTTGGAGGTAAGCCTTTCGTTTGGATTACATTTATTTTCAATTACGGATGCCCTGTAGCTGCCTGCTCTGACTGTTGTTTATGTAGCGGTAACGGCAACTTCGTGTTTCGTGCAGTGCTCTTTCTCTCCTTTTCCCTTTTTTTAGACACGTGCGTGAAAGCTTGTTCGGCAACGTGCGACGTATCGTTGTCAGCGGATCGTCCTGGTTCCCCCGTGTCAAGTGTTGCGTCCAAGCACACCACACGTAATCGAATTAGCAATTATCAAGCCGCTGGCGGTTTGTGAAATACTTAAGTTCTATACAAGGGGCCGGATTCTGCAAACTGGCGGCCGTCTTTGGGAATGACGGGGTTTTGGCGTTAGAAATGCGTGTTTTCCGTGGTTCGGGAGTCCTGTGATCGTAAAGAGCCGAAAAAAAATAGCGCTGCTCAAAACGACCGCTCGAAGCGACGCGACACTGGGCGCAAAAAAAAAAAAAATAAAGAAAAGAAAAACACAGAGCTATTTTGACAAGGAGGAAACGACAACAAGGAACGCGACGGTGTCGCTTCGAGTCACTGTTATTTGCCTTTGTAAATATACCTACAACATTTCGTCTTTTATTGCTGAGCTTCTAGGTGCTTTCATCTACATTGCGTGCGAACTGAAGCTACTCAATTTATCGTCAGTAGACGGGAATATCGCAATCCTAAACGCTATCGGCATGCTTGCTGCTAGCGCACGAGGGTTGAAAAGCAGGCGCTGGCTGTTTAACGAAGACCCAGCATAGCTGTGCTTGAAGCTTGATCATTTTGGCCAAGCATAATTTAGTGACAATGTGTAATTGATCATTTACAGAAGCAAACGCCCCATGCAAAGACAGAAAGCGCCGGACTGTTACATGCTCCAGCCCCCCCCCCCCCCCCCCCCCCCCCCAGCTATGATCTCAGCATATGAATGACAATTATTCACATGTTTAGTAACAGCGTAGGGCAGACAAGATGCAGTAAAAAGCTTTTTTTCGTGTTTCAAGTAAGCTCAATGAAAGGGCACCCGAGTAGCTTCGTCCAGCCCTGCTACAGAGTTGAGTGTGGATGTTCCCCGTGACTATAAATAAAACCCTGTAAGCACGTGTCATTTACGTGCTATTGCCGTTTTTGTTTCGCTTCGGTTTATAAATTACAAAATCATTTTTCTTTTATTTTTCCAGTCTCTGAAAGTTCCCCCTCAGGTTATGCTCCTGGTCGAATAATATCTACATTAAAGAAGGAAAGATAGCAGTTTGTAAACCCTGTTATTATGACATGGCTTGACATTTCATTTTTACAAACTGGTTCGATTTTCCACTTGCTATGGGAATCACATTGATTTGCAATGCGTTATGCATAGAAGAAAAAGCTGAAATTTTGAGGATGTGCAATGCCGTCAGGATTTCCAGTAGGGCATGAGCCTTTCCATGTGCTGGGAAAAATAAAAATGGTATTGCCGCTTTTAAGAAAGTGCAAAACTAGAGAGTTTTAGCCGGTGTGCCTGCGCAGAACGCTGAGGTAGCCAGCGGTTTCCCGGAGCGGATTTCACGCGCGCTCAACTGTCCGCACAACGGTGTTAAAGGGGTACTGACACCAATTTTCAGGGCTGATATTATTGTACAGTTCGTTTCCTTTACCCACCAGGATACCCTTCGTAAAGTATGAACAGCACGTGTCGCGTGGAACATATCCAAAATTGATTGCAAATGTAGCGCCGACGAGACTGCTGTGCTGGAGGCTTCCACCGAAATTGACATCGTGGGACATCAGGGTGTGGTAGAGCAAACGAGGTGACGTAGCCGCGTGCTTCCCTGCTCCGCGACGTCCACCCGGCACCCAGCTAATGGCAAGGCGGAACCGTCTGGTGTGTGGATGGAGCGTCACAGGGTTTCGCATACCCACGTGATAGCGGCGGCACCGTTCAGCGGAAACCGTGACGTCCTAGCGTACTTTTGGCCGCCAACGAACTCCGGGCTTTTTGTAACGGCAGCCGTTGACGGCGGTTTTCGCTGCGTTATAGTTTCTCATTTATCGTCCGCTCATGAATTTGAACTACTGTTTCATGATAGTTAGCCCCGTATCTAAACAATAAAAACATCACGTAAAAATTCGGTGTCAGTACTCCTGTGGTCTGTGCGACATAAACGCTTCGTTTTGTTTCTAAACTAGGGGTTATTTTTATCCTTTTTGACAGAAATAAGAGAATGTACCGGTTACCTAGGGGAAATAATTTGCCTCTGTAGAGCACCCAGATTATCCCTGATGTTACGACTGTAGAAAGGTGGCAAGAATGTGTCAGTATAGAAGGTCTCCAGTTCGGCGTTAATTTTGCTGTAGTCACCTTTACTGTAACCGTGATTTTTTTCGTAACAGTGCCATTGAACGCAAGCCGAAATGTTAAGGGTTACTCGATGAAGGTTATGATCGCAAAATCCATCTATGTGTATCACGGTACCAACTGTTTCAGGGGCGGTCGTCAGAATGAGGTCGGGGCCGTTAGAACCGCGAGTGCATTGGTTCACCATTTGAGATATAATGTCTAAGGTTTATAAACTCAATAGACGTCTTCTTCCAACCTACTAAAGATACTATATTTCAGAAGCCGGTCAAACAAACACCAAAAAGCTTTAATTGAAGGTCAACCCCGGTATTGAATTGAAATTTAGCGTGCGCTGCATCCTTGGACGAATGACTGGGACAGTGGAACAGACAAAGCTTATGTTGGTGCGCAAACTTGCAACTGGTTTAATCAAAGTGTTGATCGTTACATGCATGCATGCGAGGTAGTGGTGGGGGTACAATAGTGGTGAAACAGTGCTCACGTGTGCTCACGAGACATCGGATCTTTTCTTTAGCATTGAGATCTCCCTATCAGTGCACGATATTGATTGATTGTAGGGTTTAACGCGCCGACGCAACGCAGGCGATGAGGCGCGCCGTAGTGGAGGGCTCCGGATTAATTTTGACCACCTGGGGATCTTTAACGTGCGCCGAAATCTCATACACACGGGCCTTTCTGCTTTTCGCCTCCATGAGAAAAGCGGCCGCCGCGGCCGGGAATCGAACCCGCGACCTCGTGCTCAGCAGCGCAACGCCTTAGCCACTGAGCCACCGCGGCGGGTCAGTGCGCGATATTGTCGGCACGCTTAACACGTTGGCCATGTGCCTCCTAGAACATATTAAGAGCCCCTACCACCTCCCTCACTCTCTAGTCCCGAGATCATGACAGCACAGTTGCATGCTCCAGCCGCGCATCCACACCTAGCACAGTGGGCAGCTAGATGGACCGGCGATTGTAGTTGTTTGCAAGCGTTGTTGCGCTCGAAGTCCATCATTCAAACACCGGCCAATTTAGCCGCTGTAAGATGCGCCACAGGAGAAGGGAATTTTATAAACAACGCCAACTGCGCATTCGACGAATTAGCTGACGTGTTTTACGCCGCAAGACCATAGCACGTTCTGCGTGGTTTCCTTTAGCGAATTTACTTTTTAAAGCAAAGCTTTCTACCTCTACCCCCCAAGGGTTCTTTCGCGACCGTTGGTGTCACCAGAAAACCCCCACGAACAAATAAAAGAATTCACTGGCACCGCCAGGAATCGAACCTGGAACTAACGGTATAACAAAGCGAGAGCCCGTTGTCTTACCGATTTAGCTACGAGCCCACGCAGAAACGGGGGAGAAATGAGGTGCACTCACCAAACACACGAACGGGTTTACCCCCTGCATTCTCGGTGAATGCAACGTGATAGCTTCAAGCGACATCTCGCGCTGCTGTGCGCTCCACCCACGGCACGTCTAGCGGCCCTGTAGGCGGATTGCGCATGTGCTAGGAGTTACAACAATTAATGGAAGCGCACGCCAACGCATGGCATCTCTCTTATAGTACGCCAATGTGCTAAAGCCTGCGGCCTCGACTGTTCACGTAACAAATCACAGCTCCTTGTCGTACGCCCTCGCGCCAAACTACACACCAAGGAACACGTTAGAATACCCTTTGATGGCCATGCCATCACTCAAAGCCCCAGTATCAAGATCCTGGGCCTACATCTCCAGTCCAATACAAAAGCGTGGCGTATCCTTGCAGCGCCTCAAACACAGCATCAATCAAATCATGCACATTATCAGGCGAGTTGCCACCAAGAAGCGAGGCCTCAAGGAATCCGATACCTTTCGATCAAATTCAAGCTTTTGTCCTCTCGATAATCACTTACGTCAACCCTTGTCTTATTCTCGGTGAGGAGGACGTAAAGATGCTTTATATAATGATTAGAAAGGCGGTTGAGCAGGCCGTTCGTCTTCCCATGAGTGCGTCCACAGAGAGCCTGCTTAGCGCGGGGCTCCACAATACAGTGGAAGAGCTGATAGAGGGCCATCTTTCTAACCAGAAGTTACGACTGAGCATAACTGCGTCTGGTCACCGCATCCTTCAATAGATTGGCCGGGCAGCACAGAATGTCACTCTGCTTGATGTACCCCCGGACTCTTGGCGACAAGAACTAAAGATGCTCCCATTGCTTAGAAATGTGTACCCCTCACACGACGAGGGTCGCCTAGAAACACGGGCTGACGCGATCAACACCACCCTCGCTGGGGATAATGCAGTTATCTACACAGACGCCTCCCAACATCGAGGGCACCGGTACGCCATCATCGTGGCGAACTCCAGAACTAACCTCCTTCACCTTACCCTGACCTTTGCAGAGAACAACAAACTACCCTTATACAATCTGGCTCCTTCCCACACCTGGCGCGTCTTCACTTAATGCACAAGAATCGCTACAACGCTGAATGTAAATTTTTCTCTGAAGTAGAAACACTCCGCTACATAATCGGGGTGTGCAACTTTAGCCCTCAGAAGCCTCCTCTATTTCCGTAAACTACCCAACAAGAGCAATGGCAGATGCGGCTGCCCAGCCCCTCTCTGCCTACCCAGCTTCAGCTGGTGGACAGAGCACTGGCGACGCGGACTGCACATGGGCTCCAGTGATGAAGGAACCACTCCCCTGGGCAGCGCACTCGGCCATTTAGAAATCGGAATACAAGTGTTTTCTCCTGCTGCGCCTCCTCCACCTCCTTCGTATCTGCAGCCGATCTCATCGCCTCCGTCTCCCTCGGCAGCGACGGAGAAGTCAGATCATCTGACACCTGGTTTGAGCTCCCTTTTATTTCATTAAAAAAGTTTCCACTCATGCCCTTCACCAATACAACTCAACACACCACCGTTCATGCATCATGCATTGATTTAACCTTAGCAAGAATATCTCTTTGAACTAATAAAGGGTGTGGGTAAGTGCATTTCAATTCTCTATGGTTTCCGTAATGTAGAGCGACGTGAGTGAATTTAAGGGAAGTCGCATGGGTAATCGTTTTGGGTGCCGTTTACAGCTTTGCTTTCCAACCACATTCACAGGGTGGATTGGCGCGATTTTTTTATTCTGAATGTTATGTTCAGGTGTCAATAGTAAAGCTAACGTGCCGCAGTCCGAGGGGGTTTTCATTAAATTTCGCTGAACGGGCAAGTGGCAAACAGCCACCTGGCACAGCCCCCACACCTAACAGTCAGGAGGAATCAGTTTTTGAAACCGCTCCCACCCCCCGTACCCCCCAAACACGCCATCGTCAAGCAGCGTCGGTTGCGAAAGGGTCCGGCCCTTATCATTCTCAACCTGGGCCGGATTCATTTATCATTCCACTCCGGCGCAGGCCCATCCTTCTTCTCAACGCCTACTAAGGCGAAAGCTTTAAGTGCCCCAATCTGCGAAAAAGTGTTGTTGTCGTTGTTCGGTAGAAAAAAGGGCCGCCGCTGCAAAGAGTAAATATATAAAAAAAAACACTTGTCTTCCGATGGGATTTCACCCCGGGCCTCCGGCGCCGGAGAAAAACTCGTTCCCAACCACGCTGTCTCCGAGTTTGCCAGCGGTGGAACAAAACTTGTTAATCCTTTCTTTGTGGCACATACCCGCTTGGGGTATTGGCCAGGAATCGAGAGCTTTGAGAGGCTAATGTGCGCACTTCACAAAATTTACAAAACATTGGCTGACGATTACGATACTACCTAATGCGAAATGTGAGCGCAGCTGTTTAGCTGTTCGACTTTCCAAAATATGTTGAGGCAAATGATTTCGGGCAGACGTATATGTATGGTTACAGACCACTTCCATTCTTCTCATATTACTCCTTCCTCGTGGTGCGACTGCCACGCTAATCCGGATATCGCGGGAGGCAGCGAGTGGGTGCTGTCCACAGCTGCGTCGCAGACAGCTCCTGTGATGCAGCGCTTTGTTTCCACATTGGTATCGGTGGACCTGCTACGCATTACTGACCGCGTCATCGGCGAACACACAACGGCAAGTGCTACAGCTTTCCTCTCTCCGGTGTCCTCTTCTTTTGACACACGGCGGCTCGTGGCGAACACACAACGGCACGAGCTACACGTTTCCTATCTGCGCTGTCCTCATCTCTCGACACACGGTGCCTCGCGATGCCGCTAAGCAGTAAGCGAAAGGAGAGAAGCACAACCAGGTGAGCTGGGCTTCAGTTATCTCTCTCGCTGCTCCCCCCCCCCCCATCCCCTTCTCAGCAATGTATCGAGTGCAACAAGCTCCAGGCAGAAATCCAAACACTAAGGACAGAAATACAAACGCTCAAGAAGTTCATGGCAGAACAGACTAAGACCATTAACACTCTTACACAATCCATTTCTGCAGTCAGAGAGGTAACTTCTGAAGAAAAAACACCCCCACCTCCAAGCATCCACCCCCCCCCCCCAGACCAACAGTCAATAATCGAAAATAAACGCAAAATAGAGAACCAAGACGAAGACACCATGGAGACAAACCCCCAGTATGTCACCAGAGAAACATTAAATGCCAGCCTTGGTGATGTTACAGCCCCGATACTAACCCAACTCCAAGCCATCGCCTCCCAACTTAATCAGCTTTCGGCGCAGGTTCAGAATACTCAAAATAGAGTGGAGAGTCTCGAAACCCAGTCTACAACCCTCCCTGGCCGTCTTGCGCGCAGACAGAAGCCATATCATCGCCCGGTATTAAAGGACACGACTACTGACCTCCCCATCAACCATAATGACCACTAGTGCAAAATATAATGCGTGCTGTCCCACTGTCGTTTGGCAGTGGAATTTCAGGGGATTCAAACATAAGAACGGTGACCTTCAACAGCATATTGCTCATCAACAAGCACCCCCCGACTTAATAGCGATTCAAGATTCAACGGTGGTTGCCAAGCTCCCGGGCTATATTACACAGACAACGAAAGAAGGCAGACACGTGTGCACTTTAATTAAGAAAAACATTACTGCCATCCCCCACCAGCTCTCTAGTAACCCCCATGATTGCGTCCTTACATAGCTGGTTTCGCAGAAACTCAAATGTACGAGCAGTCTGTTCATCCTTAACATTTATTGTCGCCCCAAAAACAAAGCGCCGGGATTGGCAGACATGATCCGACAAGCAAAGTGCCTGGCGGGTTCCAACCCATTCATCGTTGTGGGTGACTTTAACGCTGCTTACTCTGAATGGGGATACACGTACGTCACCAAACGGGGCAAAGAACTATTGAAAATAATAGATGAGGAGAACCTCATTCTCCTCACGGAGCCAAGTGCGCCAACTCGTATAGGCACGAGCACAGCCCGGGATACTAGCCCTGACCTTACGCTCGCTGCACACGCCCCAAATGCCACCTGGAGCAATACGGAGGACAACCTCGGGAGTGATCATATGATACTACAGACGAAAATCCCAGGGCCTCAGTTCCGTAGGGTCATCGGGGTAGCAAAACTTACTGATTGGCAAGCACTACGCTCCCATAGAAGAGGTTAAACAGAAGAAAAGATAGAAGACATGTCACTGGGCGAAGACATTCGTGGAAGAAATCACGCACTACACGAAGAAACTCAGCTTCTCCGATGACATTCCAGCGGTCGACCCACACCTGCTTCATTTATTACAGGCAAGGCGCAGCCTTCTTCGCAGATGGAAGGTGCAAAGGCACAACAAGAGACTCCGAAAACGAATAGCTTTGCTCAACAAAGAGGCGCCAGCGTACGTGGCCGAGCTCTGTAGGCAGAACTGGCTTCAGATGTGCGATGCTCTTCTAGGAAGACTAAGTACATCCAAGACGTGGAACATCCTCCGCTACCTAATCGACCGTACTAAAAGTCGGAGTGAAACAAGTAAGACGATGCAAGCCATCATTCACCAATTTCCTGGCACGCAAGAAGACCTCTTACGGGAGCTACAGGCAAGATATTTTCCGCCTACACCCAGGGTGCAGTTGCCAGTGTACGGGGGACGCCCCAATTCAGATCTCGATAGCCCAATAACATCAGCTGAAGTGAGGGCGGGTTTTCTGAAGATCCGCCGGAACACGTCTCCTGGCATGGACCGCGTGTCGAACAAGGCCCTAACAAACCTGGATGACGGCTCCGTGGAGGCTTTGACTACCTACATGAAGAGTGTTGGGAGAAGGGGGTGGTGCCACCGGCCTGGAAAGAAGCAGAGATTCGTCTCCTTCCAAAACCCGGCAAAACACCTTGCACGGATAATATTCGCCCCAGCTCCCTCACTTCGTGCATCGGAAAGCTTATGGAACACGTCGTTCTTAACCGTGTGCAAAGGTTTCTTGAAACGACGGACCAAATGCCTCACTCGATGTTCAGGTTCCGCCCGCACCTCTCAGCTCAGGACGTACTAGTGCAGCTGAAGAAGGACATATTTGAGGCAGCCAGTCGCACCACACCCAAAGCGATCCTGGCTTTAGACTTGAAGGGTGCGTTCGACAATGTAACGCACGAAGCAATTCTCACAAATCTTGGCAACCTGGGTTGCGGGGAAAAGACGTACTCCTTGATCAAGAATTTTCTGTCTGGTAGGACTGCGATCATTAAGATTGGTGACATCCAGTCGTCTCCCATAAAGTGTGTCAGTCGTGGTACACCACAAGGGGCAGTGCTATCGCCTCTACTTTTCAACATAGCCATGATAGGCCTTCCCCGACAATTAGAGAAAATCCCCAACATTAAGCATGCCCTGTATGCGGACGATATAACGACCTGGATTGCCAAAGGCTCTCCCGGCGTTATGCAAGACAGCCTACAAACGGCAGCGGACGTCGTCCGCACCTACGCCAGCCGATGTGGTTTAACTTGTGCCCCGCAGAAGTCGGAACTTATAATAGTACAAAAATGCCGCAGGGACGTTTCAGACATCAAAATTTGGCTCGATGGCGTACTCATCAAACCGAAACCCTCAATCAAGATATTAGGGATGACGTACCAGGAAAACTGCAAAAACACCCTGCTTCTCAGCAGGCTCCAAGAAACCACGGCTCAAATTGTTCGGATGCTGCGTAGGGTGGTGAACAGGAGCCATGGACTAAAAGAAAACGACATGGTCCGTCTTGTGCAGGCCTTCGTCGTCTCCAGAATCGTTTACGTGGCTCCTTATGCGGTTTTGGGGACACTGGAGCGCGAAAAGCTAGACGTCCTTCTTAGAAAGGCATATAAACAAGCCCTCGCACTTCCTCCAAACACCTCTACGGTACGACTCACGGCTTTGGGACTGCACAACACCATCGAAGAGCTCATGGAGGCCCACCTAACGGCGCAGAAAGCAAGACTCGGAGCAAGCCCAACGGGTAGGGTAGGGAAACGCTAGCTACGCTTGGTTACACGGCACCGCACATCACGGAAATTGCAGTGGACATCCCGCCTGAACTAAGGACCAGAAGTCTTGTCCGCCCGATACCCCGGAACATGTCCCCTCAACATCATGAGGGAAGACGCCTAGCAAGAGCGACTGCGCTAGAAAAACAGTACGGAGGACAAGACTACGTCGTATATACAGACGTGGCGGAATACGCGAGGTACGGGGTAATATCGGCGGCCGTTACCTCCACAACAGACCTCCTTTCCAGTCTGACGCTTCGGTCGTCGAACACCCAGCAGGCTGAAGACATGGCTATCGCCCTTGCCCTCTCCCAGACAAAGGCCAGCGTAATTATTACGGACAGCCAAGCCGCCTGCCGATCATACCAAGCAGGTAGGGTTTCAAGACAAGCGCTTCGGGTTCTCCTTCAACGCCCACCGCAGAAGCAGGTCACAATCATTTGGACCCCGGCCCACTCTGCTCTTCGCGGCAACCAGACGGCACACGTCCTGGCCCGAGAACTCGCCCACTGGGCAACGCAAGAAGAGTCGGAGCGAACCTGGCAACCGCTCCTCACATACGCCGACATCACCCAACATTATGGACTAGTGAGACAACTCTATCCCCCGGTCACCGATCAGGCCACGAAAGAGCAGGAAGTCATCCTGAGACAACTACAGACTAATACCTACCCCCACCCAACACGACTACACGCCATCCACCCCACTCTTTACGATCCCCTATGTACTCACTGACAAGCACCAGGCACGCTGTACAATATTGTCTGGGAATGTCAACTGAACCCAGATCTTCCCCCCATCCCCAACCCCTCACGCGAGAAGTGGGAGAGTACGCAGGCCAGCTCTTCTCCTGAAACGCAGCTTTTGCTAGCGGAAAAGGCGAAGACAGCCGGTCGTACCAACGGAGTCTTGGACTGAAGACCCCGACCACAAATATACTCACTTCAACTGTGATTAAAGTTTCTCTCTCTCTCTTTCTCTCGCTTCGCTGACCCCTTCGTTCTCTCGACACACGGAGGCTCACGCCACCGGTTTCTCTTCGGTGTCCTCTTCGTTCTCTCAGTTACACAGATGCCACCGCCTACGGTGCCAAACCCCGGGAGCGGAGGCATAACAGCTGCGCTCTAAAATGTGAATTGAACGTCAAAAGTTGTAACATAGTGCGTGCCGCGTGACACCTGAACTTGATGGCACGTGAGTAGAACAGGTGCACACCAGCCCCACAGAACCCTGATTCTCGGAGAGCTGTGGCGGGCACCAATCAGCTTGTTGACGTAAGCAGTAAATACAACAATGCAATAATGGCTAACGCTAATAATGGACAGTACTTCCCAGATATTCGCACTTTCCAGCAACGGTGGCGCCGCCGAACGCCTTTTTTCTGAAACTGTTTGTAGATGATCGGCGTCCAGGGCGGCAGCAGCCGGAGCGTTCGGAAACGTGGGGATTGAGAACGCAAAATCAAAAACTAATCGAATGTGCTGTGCATACCGAAGCATATAAATCGCTCAGTGCCGGGAAAAGCCAGCGTTCATACCTTTCCTAGAGATAAAAAAGCCCGAAAATATTGGATAACTATGCTCCGCATTGGAAAAAGTGTCAGCCATACAATGGGGTTTGCAGTAGTCAGTTCAAGAAAGCTGACTTCTTCTGGAACAATATCCGTAAGTTTATTTCGCTCTCTCGTTATTGATGGTGTGTTTTTCGTGGAAGTTGAGTGTGTCGTTTAATAATAGATGGTCTGCAGCCACTGAAACCGCGGTTGAAGAAAGGCGCCGTGCCGCCACATAACATTCCTATGCGCACGCACGAGAAGAAAGTGAAGCCAAGACCAACAGGAGAACGTCATTGTTCTTTTATTAACGTGCTGTTTTTTGTTAATAAATTCTCCATTTCAGTTGCATTTTGTGCTTTGTTGGGTTGTTTGTGTTTTGTTCTCTTTTTACCATTATGTGTGATTACTGTTTCGAACTTGCTGCTTTTTTTCTTTCTCAAACCCCCCCAGGAATGGGCGATGTAGGTATTTGTAATAAATTAAAAAACTTGTTACTGCGGCATCGTGGTTTCCGACAGCGCGCTGAAAGCACAGCACAGCTGATGTAACAGGCCCTGCGTAGAGGCATCAGCGTTTGATAATCAGTTTCAGTATTTTTATTATTACCTGTAACCTTCATAAACGCTGTTGGATCTTTCCCTGTAAAAACAGCCCACAAAATTATAATTTACACGCATTATTCGCACTTAACCCGACAAAATTGCACAAGTGGCAATAACAAAATGCGGTTCTCGGTTGCGTCTACCGAGCTCTGCTTGAAGCCTAATAAATATTCGTAAAGTATACTTGAACAACTTTACGAGCATGGATGGAAGTGTAGCATCCTTTATAGAACCTGCAGTGCCAACAAACGTCCACGCAGTGCGGTTGGCTGGTGACGCCATTCGGTTGCAGGCACAATCCCTCGATGCTGAGCATGTCATCGGTGGCCTCCCTAATGCCGCAAAACACTGTGTGACTGGCGTTATAAACTGCTTCGCCTTCGACAAAGCATCTTCGTGTCTCATCGGCAAGGGAAAAAATGGTATGAAGAGACACTACTGGGCCCGGATCGGCTTTTTCCTCCAGACGTAGCCAGCGCGGACTGTGGAGTCAGCCTCAACGGCTGAGAAAGGCTATGTTTAAAAATTGCTTACAAATTATACGTAAAACGTATGGGGCTCAAGCTTGGCTCAAATGCTCCCCATAATCCGTTCTACCAGCTGAATGCATTTGATTGCCACCTTTGAAACGTGTTTCTGTGTCACTTCAAGTGCACGCGGAATTTTTTGGTGAGGAGTGTAATTAAAGACGGACCTTTATTAGTACACTGCGCCATAATAGGAATATAATCACAAAGTTTAAATACTGTAGGTCCAGCACTTTTCGGCTGGGCAATGATATCTCATCCTACCCGTCTTCACTTTCTTAGCAGTGTAAATTCCAAGATCCCGCTCGCTCGTTTGCAGGTTTATTAGAACAAAATCCTCAAGTAGTTCTTTGTAATCAAAAGCCAATTGGGCATATCAACTAGGTGAACATTACACCATTACGATTGAGTAATCCGTGAAAACACATAATCTACCCCAAACCCTCATATTGCTGGTTAGGGGAAAACACTGCAAAACAGCTTTAAGACATATGTATCAGTTGCCGATATCAGCAAACACGAGCTCGATATCTGAACGGGCCGGCGATAAAATTCGGTCGGTCGTCGGTACCTAATTCTCTTGATAGAAATCCTATTGCGCCGAAACCCACGCTGGCCGTTCACATGACTAAGACGGGCTATTCCAGCTATCTTAGCCCCAAGAGAAAAAATAAAAAAATTCCCGCGCCTTCCCGCTAGGGGAACACGAGTAAATGCAGAGCATTGGGGCCTCAGTACTGATTGAAGGCAGTGTTGCTTCCATCGCTTCTTTCGTGATGCTGGAGTAGCAGACACGAGTAAACGTGGGCACGAGCGTCAACCAAGGAAGGAAGGAGCAACGCAGTGACTGAAACACGAGCGACCGCTCGCCGCTATATTTGCAGCGCGCGCAGTAGAGGGAGAGCAGTACGGGGGGGAGAGCGCGCATGCGCAAGCAGCGCGCGCCCTTCCACGCCCCACCGCGCTGCTATCACGCACCTGTTAGGCCGAGACCGCGATGGAGCGAACGGGCTGACTACGACGCACGCGCGCGCCAGATGCCGTTGAGAGAGAGGAGGGAAGGAGAGGCGCACCTGCTGCGGACGCGAAACTGTTGACACCGTCCGACGCAGGAACAGGCGAGGCTAAGAAATGCTCTGCATTTAAAAGGCTAACGCTTCTCCTGCTTTCCCTTCTGCTTTTTTTAACGTCGCATTTATTTTCGGCAAAGCTCAACAAACGGCGTCCGACGGTGCGAAAAGCAACTTCACTCCAGACTGAGACGTCGCCTCGGTCGCTATTAAAAGCACTAGCAGTGCTGGCATGACGGTGTGCTTCAGGGGAGGTGTAGATAAAGGAGCACACACGAAAGGCGATCGGCGATAAAGCCCGCCACTGGAAACGTGAATTCTTTTAAGTGCAATGCACTTTATAAGCGACCCCAAACCTTCCACCGCCGGCGGCGCCGTCCGTCCGCAGTCCTCCTATCCCCTAGCAACGGCGTGGAGCGGAGAGGAGCGTCGGTAGCAACGGCGCAGTGACGTCACTCACCACGTGACGACACGCCCCTCACCGCTCCTCGCGGCGCGACGGCGTGGGCCGCGCGCGTCCCTCTCCCTTCCCCGCGCCGTGACGTCACATACTCCACCTCCTCTCCCCGGCAGCAGCCGTGCGCTGCTGTGTGTCACTCTCCCTCCCCGCGCCGTGACGTCACGCACCCGCACCTCCTCTCCCCTCGCTCGGCTGCAGCTGCCGTGCGCCGCTGTCCCTCTCCCCTTGCGCTCGCCTCCTCTCTCAGCCACCTGGCTCGGCGCGGCGTACCCCCCTATATATGCAGCGATGAACCGCCAGACCTCCGTGGGTCGGCTCGCGCGCGCTCTCTCGCTACAGTCTCCTGCTCGCTCTGCTCCAGTTTAGACCGTTCGCTGGCTGGGCGCCTTTCAAGGCGATGTCAGAATAACTACGCCGTGTACTCTCGGCGCAAGAAATGCATTCGCACTTCCTCACGATTCCCTTCGGGGAGGTGGGGGTAATTTTTTTCTTATAATTTTCATTTCCCGCATCACCGAATAAGTCACCGCGGGAAGTTTGAAATCTTGAAGGTCAGACGCCACGTGGTACGAACCAGCTGAACTCGAAGCTTCCAGTCCCACATTTCTCGATGTGCTCGCTGCCGATGTCGGGATACTCACGGTAGCCTTGACGGCCATCGCGACAGAACCATCTCGTTGGTACTCCTCCGCGTCGACGTAACGCGCGTGCTCGTCCTTGGCGTGCTGCTCGACGGGAGTCTTGGCCCGCGCCGCCCACCGCTCCTTGTTGTATTCCGGGTGGGCGTTCCTGGGGATCGGGTCCACTCGTATGCGGGCCCGTGCTCCCTCGCTGATTTCACTCGACTGCCGGTCCGGTGCTTTGGTGTTGTAACCCAGGGTCTTGAGTATCTGGCGTCCCGTCTTGGTTGTTGAGAGGCGCTCTATACCGGTGCAATCAGCTGCGCCTCCTCGATCTTTTCGAAGGTGTTGTGCACGCCGAGTTGAGTAAACGTGCCAGGCTCGTGGTCTCCGTGAGGCCCAGCGCTGTCTTGTATGACTTGCGTATTAACGTGTTGATCCTGTTGCGTTCCGTGACCCGCCAGTTGTGGTAGGCAGCCACGTACGTGCTGTAACGTATGACGAAAGACAGCCTCCTGCGCCTCGTTCAGTCCTTCGTTATAAGTCTATAACGTTTACTACTTCGCTGTGAAATAGATAATTATTGCAATTAATTGACACTAGGCGTAATGATAGAGCCATCTTGGCTCCTGGCCCAGAAAGTCAGTGTGATCTTTTTCTTCGTAACAGCATTAGATTGAGAGCAACGGAGCATTCACCCGAAATTTGGCACTTTCGCAATAGCAATTTTGCCGATGCGACTTTTTCCGCACATTCTTTGGACGAACGCAGTCAATAGGTTTATATTCCGACTGATTTATTAAGAGGTTTAAAGCGCTGACGCTACTCAGGCGATGAGGCGCGCCGCAGTGGAGGGCTCCGGATTAATTTTGATCACCTGGGGATCTTTAACGTGCGCCGAAATCTCGAACACACGGGCTTTTTTATTCTCGCCTCCATCAGAAAAGCGGCCGCCACGGCCGAGAATCGAACCAGCGTCCTTGGGCTCAGCAGCACAACGCCTTAGCCACTGAGCCACCGCCGCGTGTAGTTTATATTCTGCCAGACTAACATCCAAGTGAAGCTATAGTATTCCTAAATACGCGTACTCATGACTGGGCGTACAAAGCAATGTGGGGCGAGGAGCCGGGTGGGACGCTCATTGCCAGGTGGCAAGTGGAAGAAAGAGGGCATTTAGGTACGCTTGGGACGAGTCTGAGAGAGAGAAAGAGAGAGAGAGAGAGAAGAGGGGGGGGCACTAAATTTAATGGTAGAAGGCGATGTTAGCCGAGCCGTCGCGCTGGCCTGCTACGCCAAATGCTAGGAAAATATACACCCCTCAGTCTAACGACGACCAAGGCTGCACGGGAAGCTTTCTCGTGACGGATTCTTTGGCTGTCGTCTGAGTTTTCTAAGCCGCTTCGACCATGTCGAAATGGAGCAGTCGGATAGATGCTGGCTTCATAATGACAGGGACCAGGTTCGAATCGGGTCATGGGAAGAGTTTCTTTCTTTCACTTCACTCGCGATCAGTCATCATCATCGTCAGCTAAAGCTGGCTTTTCTGCAGGGCGTTTTCGCGTTTAAAAGGACACTGAAGTGATTTGTAAACATCGCGGGATTGCTAGCGCTAATTCAAATCCGCAGTCCATAGGTCATGTTTCGACCACTCTGAGCGCGTTTACGCGAATTTATTTAGCAGAAAAATCAATTCGAAAATGCTGTCCTCCTCTCTGCACCCTCGCCCATTTTCTGTGGCGTTTTCGTGTGACGTCAGGAGGAGATGCGCTGGCAATTGGCTGCGCTACTGCACGGCTCGCCGACCTTCCGACCGATTCAGTCGGCCCAGCGTTTAGTCCGCCGGCCGCCGACGGGTCGTCGCAATTCGCTTGCTCAGTTGAAACTAAGCCACAAGACGTTTTGTGAATGTAAGAATGTGCCTTTCTTTACTTTGTTAGTTTGTACACTGTATGAAGCTCCCAGTTCGGGTCACTCCCCGCAAGCACTGCACAAGTGCACATGCGACGCTTCGCTGACTTTGCGTTAGCAGGAAAATCCAATGGCACTTGAAGGCGGGAGAAGAGTGAGCGAAGTCAATATAGGTACTAAGGTAATAAAATCAACTGGAAACCCGCCGCGGTGGCTTAGTGGCTAAGGCGTTGCGCTGCTGAGCACGAGGTCGCGGCGGCCGCTTTTCTGATGGAGGCGAAAAGCAAAAACGCCCGTGTGTACGAGATTTCGGCGCACGTTAAAGATCCCCAGGTGGTCAAAATTAATCCGGAGCCCTCCACTACGGCGCGGCTCATCGCCTGCGTTGCGTCGGCGCGTTAAACCCTACAATCAATCAAAATCAACTGGAACTTTTACCGTAGAGCGCAAAACTAGAGAGCTGGAAGCACTTTTCTCGCTGGGTGAAGAAGCACAGTGGTCAGCCGCACGACCACACATCTGCGCACGCTTTTCCATCTAAGGAATGCAATTGCTAGACGTGAGATATTGTGGAAGTTTGGGGGACGTTTACTGCACGAGCGCTATGCAAGAAATAGTCACCTAAGGTACTTGAAATGCTAAAACTAAATAAAAGTGTAAACTGGTTGCACATATAAATTTTGTATATCCAACTTCATCCGGGCTGGCTCGTGGCCGAGTCATGACTTCATGGCTCAGTCGGGTGCGTACGTGCGATGGCTAGCTCCGCGCAAGGCGATGCTGCGGCTATCTCTGTCCGCGCTGGCCGCTCGTTGGCGAGCCGACCGGTCATCGCTGGCTGCTGCCCACTTCGCCTTCGGATGATAGCGATGATAGCATGAAGGCGTGCGTTTTTCTGCACTCTGACCCATCGAAGCGCCCGTACCGTATCGACAATTTGTGTGCCCCGTTCCGTGAATTGGACTTGGATGTGGGGGGCATTGGGCCTTTCCAGATGAACCACATCTGGCTCGTCAAGTTTCGCACCCCGGCTGCGCGTGAGCGGATTTGAAGGATCGCTGCAGGTGAAGGGACATTTCTGTGCGGTAATCGACCCAATCCACCAGGACGTAAGTTTTAAGGTGCACTGGGTGCCATTTGACATTCCTGGCGAGTGTCTGAGCCGTGCACTGAGTGATTTCGGCGACGTCAAGAGTGTCAAGCATGACGCCTGGGCGGCCAACGGCTTCGAGACGGCGGAATCGACCACGCGGGTTCTCCAGATGACGCTCAGGCCGGACGTAACGCCGGACGAACTACCGCACGTGATGAAATTCTTCAGCGGCCAGGTGCTTGTCGACGTGCCGGGACGGGCGCCGCTGTGCTTGCGGTGCAAGCACACTGGTCACATGAGGCGCGACTGCCGTGTGCCGCGGTGCTTCAAGTGACGTTCTTTCGGTCACACGGCCGATGAGTGTGTGCCGATGTACGCCAGGGTGGTTGAGGGAAAGGAGGAGGACCCTGAAGTGAATGAGAACTTGATGGAACCCGAGGAAGCGGAGGCGGCTTCGAAAGCCGAACCCCAAACGACAGTGCAAAGCCCCGAACAACAAGGAGCGGAAGAGGCGGCAACACCCCCCGAGCCAGGCTAGGACGAAGAAGAGAAACAGGATACTGACAAGAAGAAAACTACGGAGCAACAACTGGAAGAAGGGAACGGTGCAGCCGATGCAAGTTTGAAAACCATGGATGTCAAGGAAGCACCAGCAAAGAGACGACGGAAGGAGGGGGAGGACTTCACCAAGGAAAGCAACGAGCAGAAATTGAGAAGAATGGAACACGAATACAGAAAGGCAGCAGCGGGAAAGGGCAGGTGCGGTAAAGAATCCCGGTCCGTGTCTTTGTCACGTCTGCAGCGAATGAAGTAGAAGCTGACCAGATTTTTTTTTCTTTGTTACAGTAGCTATTTCGGTTGTCTGACACCATGCTTGCCGGGTGCTACTATGACTTATGACTGTTAAACTCAGTACGCCCTTCAGAGTAGGGACAAGGTAAATATAACTGGTAGCGAAGCTTCCATAGAAGCCCATACGTTCAGAAAATGGCGGCTCTTAAGCTGCTCATGGGACTTAGCACCATCTGTGTGAGGAGGGAACACTTCCGGCGGAACAAAAAATAAACAGGATGTGCCGCAAGATCTGATGAGAAAGTGACGTCGTTTCGGTGGCATTGGCGGGAAAATTTGACTTCAAAATAGCCTTAGCAGGCCTGAGGCCTGCTCGTGTCATTGCCATCTGACGCAAGTTGGCGAGCCCTTGGCGTGTGTGCTTCGAGTCAACGCCAGCTTATACTCGTGACTAGAGAAACGTACTTTAGCATACTATACTGGCGCATGATTCGCCTCGGTGTTTATAAAACCTTCTTGCATCTTCTCTGAACCTTTATTCTGTATTCATACCTTCCACTGCTGTATAAAAGCAATCAGTTGTTTATTTTGATTGCAGTGCGTAGCAAACGTACCCCCCCCCCTCCCCCCCCGACCGGAATGTTTTTTCTGCCTTGGTATACAGAGCACAAAATGACACTTGACCACTCTCCCCGGCTCCCCTTTCATATAAAAAACGTCCCCACTCCTTACCCCGACACCAATTTCTACCAACGCCACTGCTGGGTTTAATTGCGTCGCACATACGCAGGTTGCGTGCGTGCCTTAAGTATAGATCAAGGTTATATAATGTTTCTCAGTTTGTGTACTTTTGTTCTAAGAGAAGAAATAACGCATAGTCATTCTATAATCAAGACATTTGAATTTTATTCCAGGATAAATATAAAACAAATTTACCACACTGTACGAAATCAGCACGTATACAATAAGTACAAAATGTTCGTGGGCACTACATGCATTATGATTTTCCTTACGCGCCCAAAAAATTGACTTTACCCGTAACACATAGCATTATGAGCAATGAAAGCGTCAACAGCAGAACTACTTCGACACAAGAGAAAAGAACTAGGCACTGCATCTTGACGCAGAAAACCGGGCCGCAGGAATGCCGATTCACACCGCAGCTGTCCCGGCGTCTTATCAAGTAGACACGGGTTTCTACAGAAGTTCACTCAGCATTCACGCCTGCAATTTCCTGGTTGCATTATTAGGCAAGTGTCACAACAGATAAGTAAAAAGAGGAAAAATGGATCAATGCAAACGAAAGCGACGGCAGTATGTAAAAGCACATAGCAGGAAAGATCTGGCAGCAGCGCAGCACGGAGCAGCACAACTCAGTACTGCGATGGAAATAATGCTTACGCATTCAAGTGCGTGAAGCAACGAGCACTACAAGCGTTGTAATGCAATAGAGAAGACACTGAGATGGACAATTAAAGCGACTCGTTTAAATTCGAGTGGTACTACGCTGAGAAGTCCTAGAGTAATTGACACCACTTGCTCCGAGCCAGCCTGAGGTGAAATCAAGAGATAACTGCGACATATAACAAAGCTTTAGACACATTTTTTTCGAAGCACCACGACGTCTCCTTACACAACCCACGTGCTCGTATTAACAGTACTATAGTTTCGCGTTACCTGTGGAAATGAGAGGAAAACGGTGCAGTAAAACGCCAGGCGTACGGGATAGGTACCGAGGAAAGCGCTCCGCTCCGACCGTTGGCAGCATCGTCCCGTAGTTCACCGTGCCCGCCGGGCACGGTACTAAACGTGTTCACCGACGATACAACGCACCTCGCAACTCTACACACAGCAAAAATTAAGTGCACACGAAATTAACAACGAAAAAGAATGCAAATGCGCATTACCAAAACACGCGAGGGGCGTTTCCTAGCAGACGAACTTTAGGAGGGCCTTTCCGAACACTACAAGGACCGCATCACAGAGCAATGACATGTGCCATTCTTCAGAGGGAGCTACAAAAAAAGGTTTTTCAGAATAAACAGCATTTTCATAAATTATTTACACATTGTGCCTAAATAAATGTGATTCAAAAATAAATATCGTTCGTAAAATATAAATGTTGTTTTATTGTTGAACAAAACTTGGTTTTTTGTTACTAGTGTTTGTTCCCCCCTCACCTAGTCGCGCTTCAATCGCCACTCCGATGAGCCCCCACGCTGATGTCGCTGGCAATAGGTTCTGAACCGCTTTTCGCCCGAAGCTTCGCTACCATTTATATTTACCTTGGTAGAGACCTTGAATGTCTGGGGACTCAGGTCAAAAAGGCGCCAGTTAAACCTCAGCAGTCTGGTTCGCGAAAAGCATTTGGATGTCATTGGCATTCAAGAAACTAAAATTGAGAGCGAAAAGCACACTGACAGTATGGTATCACCTTTTTTTGCGGAATTTGATGTTGCTGTAAGCCACTCAGTCGGTCTATCAGCCGGCTGCTGCTTGTTGCTAAGAAAGTCCCTAGGTATCGTTGTTCGAAACATAGTGAGCAGTGAAACTGGACGATTTGTTTAATGTGACTTTGTTTATGAAGATGTAGATTTCAGAGTGTTGCGTGTGTACGCCCCCACAAAAGCGAAGTCCCGCTATGAGTTTTTCGAAAGCATTGAAAGTTATTTTGAAACGGAGAAAGTTTTGTTTGTTCTCGGTGATTTTAATTGTGTTTGCTCTCCCGAAGACAGGTCAAAGGTAGATGGGGTAGCTGATCGCAGCGCGAAACTACTTGGAAAGATTACAGCCGACAGTTCTTTATAAGATGTGGCCACGATTGCAGGAAATGGGAAAGGGGTTCTTTACACACACTTCCAGTGTGCAAGTCACGCGAGGTTGGATTGCATTTATGTTTCTGGGGATTTGACACCGTTATGTAACTACTACGAAGTGCAAGAAGTGTCGTTTAGCGATCACTGTTTGGTCGCATTTTCATTGGGGTATGAAACAATACCAAAGTCCAATTTTAACTGGTTACTTGGGAAGATGAATGCAAAATTGCTTGATGATAAGGTTTTTCTCAACAGGGTTAAAAATTTCTTTGATAATAAGTGTGGACTGAAGTGTAACAGCAAAAGTGAAGCCTGGGAAAATTTTAAACAAAACATTAAAATGATCGTTTTAGAGCGATCAAGTGAGATAGAGAGGAAAGAAAGAGAAAAAGAAACAGGCCTCCGAAGTATCCTTAAGCAGTTGATACAGGAAGAAACAAAAGAACCCGGCCTTTTTATAGATGACATCAGAAACACAAAACGCGCCCTGGAAGACCTTGATGTCGAGAAATACCGCGGGGCAACCGTGAGGTCTCGTGCGGGAAAACTGTTGGCAGGTGAACAACCGAAAAAACGCGCTCTAGCTGACGAAAAAAGGCAATCACGTAAGCAAGACGTAAAAGAAATTGAGTGGGCAGGTGTAGTTACTCAAAACAGAGACGAGATAGCTCGTGCGTTCACACAGTACTATCGCGATTTGTTTGCTCTACGAAAACCAAAAGAAGGGTTTAAGACAGAATTTTTGAACTGTTTGCCGCAGCTGGAAAGTGAAGAGACAGCACTTTTGGAAAGGGAGATAACCTTAAGCGAAATCAAGGACGCCATAAATGATTTGAACTCTGGCAAATCCCAGGGGCCTGACGGGATTGGTGCTTTTTTTACAAGAAGTTTAAGGCAGAAGTGACGGGACTACTTCATGGAGTTTTTTCTGAGTCTTATGAGCGTGGGAGTCTACCGCCGTCATGCGGAAATGCCCACACGGTGTTGATACCGAAGGGGGAGGACAGCGATCAATCGAACAAAGTAACTGGCTACAATGCTATTACACTTACTAATACTGATTATAAGATATTAATGAAAGTTCTTGCGGAACGTACGCAAGGCGTTATCAAATTGTAATCTAGGGCCTCTCCAAACCTGTGGTATAAAGGAAAGAACTATATTTGCAAATATTCATGTAGCCCGCAGCGTATTGGAGTACTGTGATGCCGACTTTCGAACGGCAGCCATGGTACAAATAGACCTGGCGAAAGCTTTCGACCGTGTATGTCATCAAATACTGTTTGAAATACTGCAGCATGTTAACTTAGTGTCGGTAATTAAAGACGGCGTTAAAATGGCCTACAGTAATTGTAATACTAGAATAATTGTTAATAAGGAATTAACAGATAAAATACACGTTCAGTCCTCAGTGAGGCAAGGGTGTCCACTGAGCCCGCTACGTTTTGCCCTGTATATCGAACCTCTGTGTGCAAAGATAATTGCAAGTAGTAGCATATGTGGTTTTTGCCTGCAGGCATGCGAAGTAAAGGTGTTGGCATACGCTGACGATGTGGCTTTTTTCTGTTCAGACAAAGAAAGTGTGAGTACGGCGCTGCGCATGACGCAACGCTTTTGTGATGTAACGGGTAGTCAAGCGTCAGCAAAACTGTCGGGCTGTGGTATGGTGAATGCGACGAACTGGGGTGATAGGGCGCATGAAATGCGTGCACAGACAGAAAAATGGGGTGGTAAAAAATTGTCTATTTTTGCGCGTGCAACTGTATGCAACCTGTTTCTGGTGGCCAAGGTTTGGTATATAATGCAGGTTTTATCGTGTTCCCGGATGAATGTGCAAAAGTTCCATCGCCTGTTTGCAGTTTTCGTTTGGCAGGCGGTTTTCGAGCGAGCAAGCCGCAGCAATTTGTTCCGCAGACTGGGTGATGGTGGTCTGGCGTTAACACACCTTTTTGTGAAACAGCTTGTGTCAAGGTTTTTCTTTTTAAGGGACCAGACAGACCCTTTCGTTCGGGCCTATTTTCAAATGTCACTAGCGACGGCCCTGCCAAATTTTGATGTTTCATCTGTTGACTATGTAAGGCACAGTGGTAGCGGTTTTCTGCTGGAAGTAGTCGCATCTTTCCGTTTTCTCACGGCCCGGTTTTCGGTGGAATGCGCGACTCTACTCCACGGTCTCCTCTCCTTCAAGCGCTGTGAATATAAAGCGAGTATCGCGCTGGGTGGTGGCGGCTAAAACACGTCTACTCTCTCATTTCGCGTATGCATGTGCATGAAAATGTAAAATTGCCTCCATCGTCCCGTGTATGAGAACATCCGTATGTGATGGAAGGCATCCTACGCGTTCACAATACGTTTCACGCGATGTAGAGAATCAACCCAATGGAAACGCCAATTGAACGCCCAGATGCGCCGCATCACACCATGGTTCCCTCGCGGGGAGATGGAGGCAATTTTCACATTTTTACTTTCCCTCTTATAATATTGTGTAATAAATTGGAATCCTTTTCCAGTTCTCCGTCACAATCTTACAATTTAAGTATCATTGCTTAGTGCCGATGCTGTATCAGCAATAACTTCTTTTTACCTTCTCCCCTAAACATTTGCTAAAAAATTCATTGTGATGTTTGAAGATTTGGATATTGCACATAACCCGTAAAATAAGCAATACCATTCCGGGGTCTACGTTATTACCCGAGCGTACATATCTTTGCCGCTGTTATCACTACTGGCCCCCGCATACTAGTTACATTTTTTAACGCCTAGCACATCTATTTTTCCCTCCCTTGCATCTATAGTCGTCCTCTAGGCCGGCTACCAAACCATGGCAGTACATTTTCTCTCCATCTTCATCTCCATCCCCTTGAGCAGCTTGTGTTCAGGTTTGGTACGACACCTTCAGGCCTAGGGGGTGTGGCCCGGACCCCTCGCCGTGGGCTCCCTTCCCTCGCCCTCCTCGCCTTCCGCGCGGCGACCGGGCCGCAAGACGTGGAGACGTCGGCACCCGAGGGATGGGGCTGGCGGACACGGGGAGAAGCAGCGATGGGGAGGAGCGGGCGGTGGTGCTGAAGAACCGCGCGCGGGGGACTCGGGACTCCGGACGAGCAGAGTGTTCCTGGTGATGGTGTGTGTGTGTATGCCCGGACGGGCGACAGGGCGTTGGAAGATGTAAGTAAAGAGTTCTTTCACGCAACCGCAGTGTGCCTCATTCCTTGGCATGCCGTACAGAGCAGGCCCAGATCTGGCGCCCGAACGTGGGGCTGATGTCAAGCCCACCCGTGGACATTTGCTCTCTGCGGCTGCCGGGAAGGGGCCCACTGTGGTTTGGGACGGCATTCCTTTGTTCCAGGAAGGTAGCGCCATTTTGGCAGTGGGAGACCAGGGCTTTGAGCCGTGTAGATGCATGCCTGAAGTTTTTCTTGCGTTCTTTTTTTCTGTTGTTTGGTTAACGGCCGAAGTGGTTACATTGCGAGTGTATGTAGCGTTTGTAGGGATATTAGTCGTTTGTGAATTTGGACGTGTCCCTACCGTAGTTTTTTTGTATCTTAATGTGGCCGTAGTTCAGCCCCGTTGGTCGAATGTATTGTCTTGACGTTCCTTTTTTGCTTCCATTGTAGACTTGTGTGGGAGGTGTGTTTGTCGCGTTGCGTGTGTAGTTAGCGCGGCTTGTTCTGTCTCTTCGCGTCTACAGTTTGGCGTGGTTGAGCCAGCTTTTTGTTGGGTAGTTCGCTGGCAATGGCTCCTACCACACGGAGAGAGACGGGAGAGGAGGAGGAGCCGCAGGGCTCGGGGGGAGACTCAGCGGCCGCTGCGCAGGAGGCTGCTGATCAGTTGCAGCCCGCAGATCTCGCCTCAATAATGAGGCAGATGACCCCGATGTTCGCGGAGATGACCCGAATGCTCGGTTCGGCGCCAGCGGCTCCCACCGCTGGTCCTGTAGTGCCAGTGTCGAAGCCGCGTTTGAATATCGAGGTTCCCTCCTATTCTGGCTACGGAGACGTAAAATCCGTTTACGAATACCTGCAGCAACTGGATTCGTATCAGACTGCGGTAAGCGCATCGGATGATGACGTGCTGAGGCAGGTCCTGCCCGTGGCACTGGTAGGAAGCGCTGCGCGTTGGAGGCGCTGCCAACCGTCTTTCGAGTTGATGGCAGATTTTAAGGATCGCTTCCGCGCTGAATTCCTGCCGCCTGATTACGAGCACTGTATGAGGGACGAGCTTGCGCTTCGCACGCAGCACCCTGAGGAGAGCCTCCTCGAGTACGTGCGGGCGATGCAGGAGCTGTACGAAAGGGCCGACCCCGAGGCAGCCGACGCGGTCAAGGTAGCGCGCGTGTGCAGGCAATGCCACCCGCGTTTCAGACCGTACCTGCGGGGCCGGAGTTTTCGCAACTTGGAGGCCCTCGCACAAGAAGCGCGAGTAATTCAGGCGGATTTACTCGCCGAGCTTCACTACAGGTTGCCGCCGAGACCCGAGGAATCACTCGAACCGGGTGGCGCCTGGTCGGGAGGGGGAGCGCATAACGGCCCCACAAACTCCTCAGTCGGAAGCAACGCAGGCGACGGAAGAGGGAGGCAGGACGAAACAGCCCGCTTGTGCTGGTTTTGTCGCAAGCCTGGCCACTTTTCCCGTCAATGCCCCGAGAAAATGCGTAGCACGCAGGGAAACTCGGATCGCCGGCGGCGGTGAAGGGCGGTATCTTGTCGTCGCCGGCGGGAAGCGAGAAGGGGGGGCCAGGCAGAGGGGGTGCGAGGGAGCCCCCAGAGCACCCCGGCGCTGGCACCGGCGGGCAGCTGGCCCCCTCCACATGTAGGGCACACGGGGACCCATCCTCGGTGGCCCCGTTCATGCGAGTGCAATTAGTCGGTCGCGAACTTTTTGCACTGGTCGAGGCTCGACGGTGTCTCTAATAGGAGACGAAATGTTTGAGGCCTGCCGGAGAAGGAGAATCCGGGTTAGGCCCGCCGAGACACCCTTGAGCTTAGCAGCGGGTTCGGCAAAAGCAGAGGGAGCTGTGAGACTCACGCTCGCTTTTGATGGCAGAAAGCGCAGACAGCGTTTTGTTTGCTTGCCTGGTTTGTCTGTTCCAGTCATACTGGGCAGAGATTTCCTCTCGAGGGAGGGTGTTGTGCTCGACATGGGGAGGAACGGCTATCAGTACGGGCCCCAACCCCCTTTCTTTCCTTTCGCGAACGCGCCGATGCACGGTTTGCAACCACACGGGGCATATAAACTCTACTGTGCTGCGGAAGGCCAGGGAGAGGCGTTAGGAAAGATGAGCACTGATGTAGATGCGATGGTCAGCGCCGAATGTTGGCGGAAAGTTTGCTGCCCTTATCGGAAGGGGGTGGCGGAGCGCGCGCGCTGAATGCAGTGGTTTTATTAGCGGCGCGGGCCGCCCCAAGAGGGGGAGGAAAGGGCCGGACGGAGGAGTCGAGGCCGGCCGCAAAGAGAAAGAAAAGCGGCATCTTGCAGCGGCGATTTCTCGCCCCCCGAGAACAGAGGCAGACAGGAATCTGTCGTGGGGGAAGGTAGTGAGTAAGGAAGAGCTCATTGAGGCCCAGAAATCAGACGGTCTGTGCCAGCGGGTGCTGAAAAGGCTAGCGAGCGGCGTAGCTTGCACCGGTAACGCTGAGGGGTTTGACGCGTATCTGCTGGGCGACGATGGCTTATTACTTCGCTACATTCACCAACTGGACGACGAAGAGGCGGTTTCATCCCCCTTTCGAGTCGTGGTCCCAAGGAAGTTGTGGAAACGGCTCATGCGGTACTTTCATGACTCAGCGCTGGCAGGACATGGCAGCGGCAGTAAGACTTACGACAAGTTATGCCGTGTCGCGACCTTGCCAGGCATGAGGAGAGACGTAATGAGCCATTCCCGCGCTTGCCCTCTTTGTCAGGTAGCGAAGCCGCGCGCTGGGAAACCTGTGGGTTTCATGAAGCCGGTGGAAAGCAGCTCCCCGTGGCAGATTGTAGCGTGTGACGTAATGAGACCCCTCCCAAGATCCGCGCGAGGAAACCAGTTCATTCTGGTTATAACGGACCACTTTTCTAAGTGGGTCGAGTTGTTTCCCCTTAGAAAGCTAGCGTCGTAGCGGATCGTAGAGAAGCTGTTGGAGACATTCACTCGTTTCGGCTTCCCCTCCGACCTGATCACTAACAATGCTTCGTATTTCACAAGCAAAGTCTTTTCAGACTGTTGTCGAGCGCTGCACATTCGGCACAGGAAAACGAGTCCTTATCATGCTCAGAGCAACATCACTGAGAGGGTGAACAGGAACCTGAAGTCCATGCTGGTTGCGACAACCAAAGAGCATAAGGACTGGGACGCGCGTTTGCCTGAGCTGGGTTTCGCGACTAGGACTACCGTAAATAGGTCAACAGGTTTGACACCAGGTTACCTAAATTTTGGTAGAGAGATAGCTTTTCCAATGGAAAATGCACTGGTGTACGCGGCGGCGGGTAACGCCCCTTCTCTGTCGCAGTACACGGCTAGGCTCCGGGAACGCCTTTGGGCAGCGCAACGCACGGCTCGGGAGAACCTCGACGTGGCGCGCATGGAGCAAGCCGAGTAGTATAACAAAGGCCGTCGTCACCTTATGTACAACATCGGTGACCTAGTGCTAAGGAGAACACACCCACTCACCAACGTTGCACGCGGTTTCACTGCAGCGCTCGCACACAAATGGCAAGGGCCATACAGAATTACGGCGCAGACGACTCTGCTCACGTATGAGATGCAGTCGCTTGAAAGCGGCGAGCTGGTGGGTCCTGTGCACGTTAGCGATCTCGAGGCCTATCACGTTCGCACTGGCGATGACGAACAGGTGGTAGCGGAACCAGAAGGGGGGAGTCCCGCTACTGAGGACAGAACGGCCGGCGATAGGGTTCGCACCCATCGTTATTACCTGAGGGTGCGGTAGTGTCTACCCCCCACGGGCCCGGGTCTCACGTGGTTCTACCACGGAGCAACCCGCAGCACAGTCACCGCTTCAAGTTTCATCGCGCCACCTGTGCGGTGGTGCGAGGCGTGGTTTTGTGCCTGGCCGTTACGATGACCCGCCGCGGTGGCTCAGTGGCTAAGGCGTTGCGCTGCTGAGCACAAGGTCGCAGGTTCGATTCCCGGCCGCGGCGGCCGCTTTTCTGATGGAGGAGGCGCAAAGCAAAAACGCCCGAGTGTACGAGATTTCGGCGCACGTTAAAGATCCCCAGGTGGTCAAAATTAATCCGGAGCCCTCCACTACGGCGCGCCTCATCGCCTGCGTTGCGCCGGCGTGTTAAACCCTACATTCAATCAATGGCCGTTACGATGCCAGCCTGGGCCTGCCGACAGCGGGCCCTTCCGGTGCGACCCGGGAGCTTCGCGCCACCGGCCTGGTGGTGCGGGGCGATACATTCGTGCCTGGGCGTTGCGAGTCTGGCCCGGGCCTGCCGAGCAGAGGGCCTTCCTGGTTCAACCCGGGAGCTGTTGCCACGGTCCGGGGGTCCTGGTGCCCTTCGGAGATGTGAGGCGGCTGCGCTTCGCCTCCTGGTCCACGGCGGAGTCGTGTTCGTGGGTTGGAGGCCTGCTGAGCTCATCGCGGAGCTGTAACCCTGGCGTGGAGGCGCCGGTGGACGCAGGGCCTACAGCTCGCTCTGGGGCTTCGAGCCTCTACGAGCGCCCGTCAACCGGGTTTGCCCCGGGCTCATCGCGGCGCCTCCGGTGCCGGCGCCGAGCAGCGGAGATCGGGACATCGGGGCGCTGTCGAGAGGAGCCTGGCTGTTCGGTGGAATCCTGCGCCGGGCAGCCGAGAATGCTCTCCCGCGGATGCCTACATGGTGGCGATGGCGACAGGGCGGCATGCTGCCACACTTCGGCGGGTGCCAGCCCACCCACAGCCGCACAGGGCGGCCCTAGGCGCCGACCAGCGGTTCCTCGTGCACTAGAACCCCGAGGGCGATATTCAATGATGGACCCGTATCCCGTGTTTGAGGGGGGGAGAGATGTGGGGAGCGCCTTGGCACGACACCTTCTGGCCTAGGGGGTGTCGCCCCGACCCCCTCGCCGTGGGCTCCCTTCCCTCGCCCTTCTCGCCTTCCGTGCGGCCACCGGGCCGCAAGCCGTGGAGACGTCGGCACCCGAGGGATGGGGCTGGCGGACACGGGGAGAAGCAGCGATGGGGAGGAGCGGGCGGTGGTGCTGAAGAACCGCGCGCGGGGGACTCGGGACTCCGGACGAGCAGAGTGTTTCTGGTGATGGTGTGTGTGTATGCCCGGACGGGTGACAGGGCGTTGGAAGATGTAAGTAACCGCAGTGTGCCTCATTCCTTGGCATGCCGTAGAGAGCAGGCCCACAATATATATATATATATATATATATATATATATATATATATATATATATATATATACTGAGCCCCTCATTTATATATATATATAAATATATATATATATATATATATATATATATATATATTTTACTGAGCCCCTCATTTCCCATTTCTGATTCGCTACATGCTTAGCGGGGGCCTCTGTTCTGGCAGTCTTGGTGCCAAGGGTAGCTTAAGAGGGTTCAACGCTGGTCGACCACTCTCGACATGTCGTAGACACTCGAGTTAAAAAGAAGGTCCCCTTCACCCCGAGTAGTCCGAGTGGCGCTGGCTACCACCCACAAGTGCAGACAACAAAAAGTACCTTGACATAAATACCCGAGAAAGTGGTGGGGAAACAGCCCGCCGGTAGCGTAGTGGCTTTCGCACCAGACCGCTATTCTGGAGGTCGTGGGCTCGGATCCCACCTGGCGGGCATTTTTTCACCACTTTCTTTCTCACACAAAAAAAATTTTTCATCTGTTTCTATGACCCACCACAACCTCCCCTTTGCTTTCTGAGGTTTTCTTGACTGCCAACCCTTATTTTCTGTCTTATTTCACTGAGCCCCTCATGCCACTCATTTCCCATTTCTGACTCGCTATATATATATATATATATATATATATATATATATTATGTTTTTTCATGAGAGGGACAGATGGTTGCCAAACAGAAGACTAGCTTCATTCAGTATAGAGCCCACACACGGTAGCGAGCAAGCAGGCAGAAGGTCTTCCCTTCCTCTACCCAGGTCCCTGGCTTCGCCTAGTGGTCATGGCGGATTCCGAGTAGTCGGCACATACCCTTGCTGGGATAATTACCGTTCATAGTATGGCACTATCCCTCTTCTTCAAAAAGAATCGACTCGATGCGAAAGAAAAGAGTAAACAATAAGAAGGAAGGCTCTAAACAAAACACATTGCTACTATACTTCCGACAGCCTTTCACAGTCTTGGAGGCATCTTTGGCACTCCTCCAGGAGTGAGATTGCACTTTCAGCAGCCGTAAGTCCATCAAGTCGATTGAACGGGCATCGGCACTCAGCGTGAGGGGTACAGCTTCATCCTAGCCACATGGCCAACTTCTGGAAAGGCCCTCCGCCGAGATCGAACCGTTTCTTCGGGAACTACCCGGTAGGTAACCTCACTGAGTTGACGCACCACTTTGCAGGGGCCGAAGTAGCGGCGCAACAGTTTTTCAGATCTCGTTCGAAGGCACAGAGGGCTCCACACCAAAGCCTGGTCTCCAGACTGGTAAACCCCCTCTCTGTGCCGGTTGTTATATCTGCGTGCGTCGATTTTTTGTTGGTTCCGTATTCTACATCGCGCGAGGTTGCGAACTCCTTCGGCGCGACTAGTGAATTCGTCAGCGCCTGAAATGGATGCTTCAGTTCCACTGGGCAGAAGCATCGCATCAAGCATTGTAGTGACCTCCCGACCATGAACCAGACGAAAAGTAGTGAGCCGGCTGTTTCCTGCGGAGCCGTGTTGTATGCAAATACAACGTAGGGTAGTATCTCATCCCTGTTCTTATGGTCATCGTTAACATACATGGAAATCATATCAGCGATGTTCTTTTTGAGCCGTTCGGTCAGACCGTTCGTTTGCGGATGATATCTAGTTGTGTGGCGGTGGGCGGTGTACGTAAGTTTCATTATTTCTTCAGTAAGCATTGATGTAAACGCAGTTGCTCGGTCAGTAATGACGACTGCTGGTGCACCATGGCAGAGCACAATAGTGTGGAGGAAAAATCTCGCTATTTACGCAGATATTCCACGTGGCATTGCCTCTGCTTCGCAGTATCGTGTAAGATAGTCGGTACCGACCCCAATCCACTTGTTTGCTGCTGACGACAAAGTAAATGGGCCGAGTAAATCCATGCCAACCTGTTGAAATGGCAGGTTCGGGGGATCGATAGACTGTAAAAAACCGGCTGGCCAAGTACATGGAGATTTGCGGCGCTGGCAATCCCGGCACGTTGTGACGTAGTGTTTGATAGTCGCGGCTAACTTTGGCCAGTAGTACTTCTGGCGGACGCGCGCCATTACGCGAGCGATGCCTAAGTGCCCCGACGAGGGCTCCTCGTGGCAAGCGTGTGGAACGTCGCCGCGCAGGCATGTCGGTACAGCCAGAAGGTATTCGGATCCTGTAGGGTGAAACCCTTTTTTAAAGAGCACGCCATCCCGGATAACGAAAGATGAAAGTGGGAATCTAAAAAGTCGTGGGATAAGCGCGCTACGTCCCTCTAAGTAGGTGCGCGCTCACGTGCGGGAGCCGACCGGCCGTGCTTCACATCGGCTCTGTCGATTTTCGATGATTACGCCGATAACTCAACTTGAATACCCAAACTTTTTTCCCCTAGTGATCCGCGAAGTTGAGAGGAAAAGGTGGATACGCGATTTTAAGGTAGGGGACCATTTTTCGTGCATTTACGGACTCTGTTTCTGGAATCGCCACGCCGACCGGAGTTAAGCCTAACGCCAGCTGGGCCTGCCGGCCGAAGTCGCCGCTGCGCCTAGGCGTGCTTCGCGGGCGCCTAGGCCTGACGCCGAAGTCGTCGCTGGCGCTGACCTTCGGGGTGGACCTATTTCATCAAGACCCAAAGAAACATGGCCTCCGCCATGCGAATTGAAGTCGAAGGTGAGGAAATTCAACCGGAATAAGTGACAAGAGCTCAAGGCTGGCAAGTGGCAGGTGAAAAACTTCAAGCGCTGCAACAACAGCAACGAGAACGAAGCCTACTGGCCAACACCCAAGCAAGTAAGCTTACCAGGGAAGCCGGGTCATCTCGTCGGCCGGCTAATAATTTCAAGAGCAAGATCCTCAAGGCCGCGAGAATGCCCGAGCTACCGAAACAAGATATCAAGGTCATCATGAGGCCGAGGGGGGGCCTCGATGTCAGTGTGGTATCACGCTTTGAAATTAGCCGCGCCATCGCCGCTACCGCTGACGTCAGCAGAGAAGAAGCCAAGAGAGACGTCATATGTCCAAACAAACAACAAAACATCGTCATCTTCAGTACCCCAAAGAAAGAAAACGTCGACAACTACGCGGCAGTGTCAAAGCTCACGGTCTACGGCACCGAGCACGACATTAGTGCATACGTATCGGCACCTCACGGGACAGTGAAAGGAGTCATCAGAGGTGTCCCCCTCACGGATTCGGCCCAAGAGATAAACGACTTTATCGTCCATGAATTTAACCCGACAGCCCTGCAAGCCAACAGAATCGGCAAAACGTTGTCAGTCGTCATAGCCTTCAGCGGCGGGAAAGTGCCAAATTACGTCAAGTACGGCAACCTGCTGGTGGTATGCTCACTGCACAGAAAGCAAATTGACAAGTGCTTTCAATGTGGCCGTGTGGGCCACAGAATGGACGTTTGCCCAAATCCGACGAACCATATCTGCAGCGGCTGTGGAATCCAGAACCCGGCAGAAGACCACAACCACGACTGTAAGCCAAAGTGCAGCCTATGCGGAGGAGACCACCTCACAGCAGACAGAGTATGCAAGGCCCGATATAAGACCCCATACGTCGTGCGTAAGCGAAGATGGGAGCGGCAAAAGTCAGCCTATGAAGAAAGTTCCAGAACACCGCCAAGTAGAGAGGAAACACCAGCTGCGCCGGAGTCGTCGCCCCGTCACCAAGAGCGCCAGAGCCGGCGCTGCCTCTCCAGGGGGAGGGAAAGAAGACGGAGCAATAGCTGTGCCTCGAGACCAGGTTCGAGGACGTCATCGCCAGGCGCCGAAACCAAGGTTCGCAGGCATGAGACCCTCTCGAGGTCGAATACTAGGAGCAGTACGCCGAAGCGGATCGCCGGAAAACAGGTGGGTTGGGCAATTTGGTCTTCTGTCGCTCACAGCAACGACAAAGAATTCCCCCCTCTCACCTCCTCCCCTCTCAGTAGCAATTGCAAAGAATGCTCTGAACTTAGAAAAGAATGTGCCGAGCTAAAGAAGCTTATAGCGCAACAAAACCAACAGATTAAAGCGCTCATGGAGCGCATGGGGGCACGCAACAGAACCGAGAAATCTGAGGATAGTACCAAGAGAAAATTAGCTAAGAGAGACACCCATGTCCCTGAACTACCGCAGGCAGAGGCAATGGACGCCGACAGGATAGAACCGGCTCCGTCCCGAGCAACGCATCTGACTATACCACAGCAACCAGAACCTACCCTGCAAACCATCATGAACATGCTGTCTCAAATTTCAAATCAACAGGCTGAGACCAACAATCAAGTGGGAATTCTTACTGAGCCAATGGGAAACCTTACGTAAAGACTAGATAACTTAGAAGCCAAGTACAACCAAGTGTCCTCAAGAATGTCGACTTTCGATGCAAAGCTCAAACACGCGACACTACTAATGAGGAAGTCACACAAGAGCGCGCTCCACAGCAAACCGCACCATGGAACTAATCCCGCGGAAGGTAACACCACCCATGACGATGAACAAGAATAGAAACAAGGAAAGCTTGACAACGATTTATCAATCGAATTGCAGGGGTATAAAGAACAAATTAAGCGAGCTTCATCTATACATTGAAACACTCGAACAGAAACCAGATGTTATAGTACTGCAAGAAACAAACGAGAGGCCAAAATTGGCGGGGTACATTACGTATACCGACCCAAGTGAAAAGAGCACGGCGACCTTGGTTACAAAAAACGGAGCGTCAACCCAACACATGACAACCCAAAGAGGGTGCGAACACGTGCTAGTGGAAATTCAGAGCAGGGATACAGGCAGCAGGAAAAACATATTCATATTAAATGCCTACGGCCGACCGTCTAAAAAGGACGTGGGCATCGAAGGCACCATGCTAGATTGCATCCGAGCAGCAAAAGCAATACCGACGCTGATATCAGGCGATTTTAACGCCCCGCACACGCAGTGGGGGTACCAATTCCAGTCGAGAAGGGGCAAGCACCTCATGAACGCTATAGAACAACATAACGTAACGATACTAAACGAGCTGAAGACCCCCACCAGGATGGGCACGAGCACGGCCAGAGACACCACGCCGGACCTATCACTTCTGATAGGAGACCTGGACGTCACCTGGGCCAAGCTAGACGCTAACCTCGGATCAGACCATGACATCATCTCCTTGAAGATAAGGGGGCAGAACTTCGGGGAAAAAATAGGACAGGCCAGGATTACCGACTGGGATCGCCTCAGGGGAAGAACGGAGATTGAATACGAAGACGGTCAGGGGACTGGCAACTACCAAGACTGGGCCAAAAAATTTCCCCGCATTTCCCCGAGGGGAAGAATGTGAAAGTGCGAATGCACGAGTTGAATTTGCGCGGTTCGGTAATGTTCGCGAAAGAGAGATCACACACACACACACACACACAACTACAAAGAAAGAAAGATGCATTTATTCACAGACACCTATTTGTGTTGTCGTTGTACTTGATTGCTAGAGCGGATCTCAGCTTTGAAATTGTCAGTACTCCTTTAAGCGGGTGCATTAACCCTTCTCACGCCCGATTCCTGGCCAATCCCCCACGTGGGTATGTGCCATGCACAGACACCTATTTGTGTTGTCGTAGTACTTGATTGCTACAGCAGATCTCAGCTTTGAAATTTCGTGTCAGTACTCCTTTAAGCGGGTGCATTAGCCCTTCTCACGCCCGATTCCTGGCCAATCCCCCACGTGGGTATGTGGCATGTCAGCGGCCAGGCAGCGCGCACCCATCTCCCCCCGTTGCCAAGGAAGACGAGGAGATTCCTGGCCAATCCCCCACGTGGGTATGTGCCATGTGAGCGGCCAGGCAGCGCGTGCCCATCTCCCCCCGTTGCCAAGGAAGACGAGGAGCGCGCGCACCCGCAGCTGTTGCTATGTGGACGGACGGCGGTCGCCGGAATTCAGCGTCGCTTATAAAGTGCATTCGCACTTAAAAACACCTGCACTGGGTGGAGAGAGAGAGAGAAATAAACGTTTAATAAAAACGAGCAAATTTGGTGCTAGATGGCAGGGGCACCAGCCCTGTGGGGGGCAACCTTAGTCCGGGATTCCTTGGTCCTGGATGGCTGCCCGGGCTCTAGCGATGACTTCTTGTTGCGCCGCAAGGTCCGAGCTGGTCAGCCGGTCCGCCCACTGCTCGTAAGTAGGGTTGGGGATTGGAGATGAAGACGGGGATTGCTGGCATTCCCCTACCAGGTGGTATAGGGTGCCAGGGGATGGGCAGTAGGCACAGGTCGCGTAGTATTGGGTAGGGTACATTTTGTGGAGGAGTGTACGGTGGGGGTAAGAGTTAGTTTGTAGCCTTCGGAGGGTAGTGGCTTCGAGACGACTAAGGCGAGGGTGAGGGGGAGGATATCTGCGGCGGCTGAGGCGGTAGTGGGTGAGGAGATCAGGGGGGGTGAGAGGGGTATCTGGGCAAGGAGACTGCCAGTCGGAGACGGCCTGGCGTGCATACTCGCAGGCAGCGGCGTGGGCCGCATCGTTTCCGGGGAGGTCAGCGTGGCCGGGTGCCCAGATGAGTTGGATGTCGGGTAGTTCGTGATTAGCCTGAAGGATGCGGAGAGCTGTGTGAGTAATTCGGCCGCGAAGATATCGGCGGCATGCCTCTTGCGAGTCACTAAGTACGGTGACGTAGTCTTTGGCTGTAGTCGCTGCTAGCGCAATGGCTGCTTCTTCGGCCGTTGTGGCAGTGGTGGTGCGGATAGTGGCTGCCGAAAGTTGTTGAAAGCGGTGGTCGACAACGGCAACGGCGAAAGCTCGCTGGGTGGAGTAGCGGGCAGCGTCCGTGTACCGAGTGACGGGGCTAGTGGAATGTAGCCGGTGCAACGCGGCCGCACGAGTAGCTCGGCGGGCGACGTTGTATTCCGGATGCATATTTCTGGGGACAGGAGCCACCGTGATTCGACTCCGGATATCAGGCGGTATGCCAACCGGGCAGTCGTCGGTTGGGGGAGTGGCATAACCCAAGCGGTGAAGAGTCCAGCGCCCCGTATATGTAAGGAGAAGGCGTCGTTGCTGTGACAGCTTGTGCGCTTCAAGAAGTTCTTCCCAGGTATTGTGGATTCCTAATTGGAGCAACTTGCGGGTGGATGTAGTGGGCGGAAGGGCGAGCGCGGTCTTATAAGCCTGGCGAATAATCACGTTGAGCTTGTCTCGCTCCGCAGGTTTGATGGCCAGGTAAGGGGTCCCGTACATAAGGCGGCTGGTCAGTATTGCCTGAATGATGCGAACCGCATCGTGTTCTTGAAGGCCGAACCGACGGTGGGCAACACGGCGGACTAGTTGAGTGAGTTGAGTGAGCGTCCGCTGGAGTTGGGGGATGGTGCTAGACCCGCTACCGTTCTTAGAGATGTTTAGTCCTAGTATTCTTAGTGAGGCGACATTGGGCACTGGGTGGTTGTCGATGAAGAGGTCAGGATCTGGAATTGGGTCAGTGCGTTTCTTGTACGTGCGAGCGCACAGTGTGATGAGCGCAGACTTTTCTGGGGCGCATTTGAGGCCCCTCTCCTGCAGGTACTCCTGAATGACATCAATAGCAGCTTGGAGCGAATCCTGCTGCCGGCCGGTGGAGCCCTGTGCCACCCACAGTGTAAGGTCGTCAGCATACAGAGCATGATTGACCGTAGAGATTGCGCTAAGTAATGGTGGCAACTCTCGCATCGCTAGGTTGAATAGTAGCGGAGACACCACTGATCCTTGCGGTGTCCCTCTGGAGCGGAGAGTGAAAGTCGTGGATCGGAGATGCCCGAGGCGGACGGTGGCCGTGCGGTTTTGGAGAAATGCACTGAAATAGGCGTGCATTCGCGGACCGCAGTTTGTGGTTGCTAGTCCCTTGAGTATGGCCTCGTGTGTGACGTTATCGAATGCACCTTTAATGTCAAGGGCAAGCATAGACTTCTGGGTGCATTCCTGGGTGGAGGAATGCACCCAGAAAATAGACACCACAACACAAACCCCATACGCGGACAGCAAGCTGACTCACATTTCGGAGGCGAGACATTCGCTAACGAAGAGATGGAAACGGCAAAGGCGTAATAGAAAGCTACGAAAGCGCATACACGAGCTCAATAGGCAGGCTGCAGAATACGCAGCCCAGCTCTGTAAAGAAAATTGGTTAAGGATGTGCGACGGGCTCCAGGGAACCCTGTCTGCAAAAAAAAAAAACATAGAGCCTCCTACGACACCTTATTGACCCTCTGAACACCAAAAGTGCGAGCAACCGAAATCTCACACGCACGCTGAGTAATTTTAAAGGAGACAGCAAACGCCTGATGGAGGTGCTTAAAGACAAGTATTTGAAAGCGGAAAAGTCGGGAGCACCGATACCCGGATACGAGGGAGAGGAAAACCCGGACTTGGACAAACCCTTCACCGATCGGGAGCTGGTAACAGCGATCGATGAGAGCAACCAAGCCAGCTCCCCAGGGAAGGACGCCATTACCTACAAACTGCTGAGGAATCTCAGCGACAGGAGTCGAAGTGAGCTTTTAGGATATATAAACAAGGCCTGGAACGAGGGGTCACTGCCCAAGGAATGGAAGGAAGCAGAGGTACGGTTCATACCGAAGCCAGGCAAGACTCCACACGTCGATAACATGAGGCCCATCTCCCTGACGTCATGTGTGGGAAAAGTGGTCGAGCGCATCATCCTGAAAAGGCTGCAGAGACACCTTGATGCCACTGATCAGATGCTGTCGTCCATGTACGGTTTCAGGGAACACCTGGGCACCCAGGATGTCCTCCTGCAACTAAATGAATTAGTCATCAAAAAGGCTAAGAACCAGACCCCGAGGGCAATACTAGCCTTGGACCTCAAGGGAGCCTTTGACAATGTGACGCACGAGAGCATTCTTCGCAGTCTGAATAACACGGACAGCGGGGAAAGAATCTACACTTACGTCAAAGACTTCCTCAGCAACAGGACTGCTATAATCAAGATTGGGGAGGAGAAGTCACAGCCTATAGCACTAGGGAACAGAGGAACTCCTCAAGGGTCTGTTCTGTCACCGCTTCTTTTCAACCTGGCTCTTCTACCTTTACCAGCATTACTAGGGAAAATAGAAGGAATAGATCATGCCTTTTATGCGGACGACATTACGATCTGGACAGCGCAAGCGGGCTCAGAAGGGTGGATGGAGGAAACCCTTCAAAGGGCTGCGGACACAGTCCAGAAATTTGCAAGCACCTGCGGTCTCTGCTGGTCACCGCAAAAATCAGAGCTATTAGTGATACAGCCAAGGAAGACAAGAGAAACATAAGACTAGTTATAGACGACTGCAGCATCACTACCAAGACTCACGTCAAGTTCCTTGGCCTAAGAATATGAGAATGGTAAAGCCCGAACCGCACTCAAAAAACTCAAGAGCACATCCAAACAAATCATGAACATGATTAGAAGGATCACAAATAAGAGAAGAGGACTCAAAGAAGAGGAATCCCTCAGGCTTGTCCAAGCCTTCGTGATTTCTAGAATCATCTACTCGGCTCCCTACCTACAGCTTTTGAAAAACTAAAGGGACCAACTGGACACTGTTATTAGGAAAGCTACGAAGCTCGCGCTGGGCATTCCCATACTCTCATCCACGGAGAAGCTACTGGGGATGGCCAACCATAATACGGTCTCCGAACTGATCGAAGCGCACCTATCAAACCAAAGGGTGCGACTGAGCCAAACAAAAGCGGGAAGAGCCGTACTAGCTAAAATAGGATGGCAAGAAGCTTATCGCCAAAACAAAGGCCCTATACCGCCCGCATGGGCCGAGACAGTGGATAGCAAACCATTAACTCAAAACATGAAGCTGGACAGAAACGAAGGAAGACGACAGGCCAGAGCCAAGACCCTATACGAGTCTCTAATTAAAGAAACAGGAGTGACGTACACAGACGCCTCACTTCCCAAGCACTCAGTGAGAGCAACGATTGCAGTAACAGGAAGGGACGAGCTCATCACGTGTGTCTCAGTCATCACACCAAGCCCAGAGAAGCTAAAGAAATAGCAATTGCCGTTGCGTTGACCCAACCAAAAGCGACGAAAATAGTCACGGACTCCCAAAAAGCATATAGGAACTTCAGAAAAACATGGGTTTCTTATAAGGCAGTGAGAATCCTCCAAAAAAAGTACCACCAAGTCACAAAATAAACCTAATATGGGTGCCATCCCACTCTTCGGTGGAGGGCAATGAATTTGCCTACCAACAGGCCCGAGAACTAATCAGCCGGGCAGAGGGGCAAGAACCGCAACCTATAACGGGCTACAAGGACATAGTCAATCACTATAAAGACGGGAGGAAGCGATATCCTAAACCACACCATTCTCTAAGCAGAACGCAGCAAGTCATATATAGACAAGTTCAAACCGGGTCGTTCCCCCACCCTTATCTCCTAAACACGTTCTACCCAGATAGATACGAGAAAGAATGTCCCAACTGCAGACAACTGGGCACACTCCAACACATAATAAGGGAGTGCAATTTTCCCCAAGCTCACCCCCCTCCCCTTCCCCCCTCCCCTCACACCAACCCTGAGCGATGGGAGACCTTTTTGTCCAGCCCTGCCCTGGAAGAATAGATTGCACTGATCACCAGAGGCCAGGAGTACCTGGAAACATATGGGGCCCGAGAAGAGGGCACCACCCCATCAAGAGCCTAAACGGCTCTAGAATGCTCAATAAAGTTTGTTCTCTCTCTCTCTCTATCTCTCTCTCTCCCTCTAAGTACTCAATGAGTGGTTGGAGCTCTCTGAGTCGTCTCTCTGTTGCTGGGCAAGATATGTACCTTCCAAGGCTCGGACAAGCTCCAAAGCGCCAAAGCGACAAGCATTCGGTGTCGGTGTGCCGCCTTCCGGATTTACACACGATGGTGACATCGAACTCCTGAAGCTTGAGGCTCCACCGCGCAAGGCGTCCCGACGGGTCCCTGACACTTGCCAGCCAGCACAAGCAGTGATGATCACTAACGACGCGAAATGGCCGGCCGTAAAAGTAGGGTCTGAACTTTGTAATCGCCCATATTACCACCAAGCACTCCTTTTCTGTCGTAGAGTAGTTTCTCTCCGCCCGTGACAGAGTGCGACTTGCGTAGGCAATTACTCGCTCAACTACCTCTTGCCACTGTACTAAAACTTTGCAGGGTCCAACTTTACTTGCATCTGTGTGAAGCTCCGTCTTGGCATCTTCGTCAAAATGACCAAGTATAGGGGCCGTTTGCAAGGGCCTCTTTAGCTTCTCGAAAGCTATGCGCTGCTCTTCTCCCCAAGCGAAAGGTACGTCGTCCCTTGTCAAGCGAGTTAGGGGCTCCTCCGTTTTTGAAACTTCGCCACAAATCGTCGATAATAAGCACAAAGACCCAGGAATCGGCGGGCGGCACGTTTGTCAGTTGGCGCTGGGAACAAGCTCACCGCAGGCGTCTTTTCGGGGTCTGGGCTCACGCCCTCAGAGTTCACCACATGTCCAAGAAACTTAAGTGTTTCGAAGGCGAAGTGGAACTTTTCTGGCTTGAGGGAGAGACCGGCTGCACGGATCACATCGAATACTGCGCGGAGGCGTTCGAGATGTTCATCAGACGTGGCCGAAACGATGACTACATCATCCAAGTAAACGAGGCAAGAGCGCCATTTGAGATCTGAGAGAACGCTGTCCATCATTCGCTAGATTGTGGCAGGTGCAGAGCAAAGGTAGCACTTTAAAGGTAGCACTTTAAACTCCAACAATCCGTCAGGGGTAACGAAGACAGTCTTTTCACGGTCTTGTCCATTAACTTCATTCTGCCAGTATCCGCTACGCATGTCGATGGACGAAAAAATCCCGCCATCTCTACGAAGTGAATGATGATGAGAGGAGCGAAGCTAAAATGCTTATCGGTAAAACCGTGAAACATTCGCCCACACATCATATAGACTCGACACGTCAAGCTTTCCACCGCTCCGTTGAAAAGCCCGTCGACGACATCTATGTTTGTGATTAGGTAGGGCTTGTTTGGGACGATGAGAATCTCCTTGGGTAGGTTGGCGAATTCGGTGTGAGACATTTTAGCCGCTTTGGCCGTCCCCTTCTGCAGAGCGTCTTGTGTCGCATACCCCCGGTACGTGTCTTGAGCTCGCAGGCGACGAACGACAACCTCTTCTTCTTCCTCTCCTTCTTATTGGGTAGCAACGAACACGTTGAAAGTTTTGACCTCTTCGGCCAATCTTTGGTTGGCCAATCCCTAGGGGTATCCTGCCACAATCATCATCATTCCGCCCTCTATGACAGCAACGAGGGACGGGACAGGGCCCGAGCAAGAGTCTTCAGCTCACAGGCGACGAACGACAACCTCTTCTTCTTCCTCTCCTCCTTGTTGGGTAGAAACGAACGCGTTGAACGTTTTGACCTCTTCGGCCAATCTTTGGTTGTCCAATCCCTCGGGGGATCCTGCCACAATCACCATCAATCTGCCGTGTACGGCCGGGAGAGGGGCCCGAGAAGAGGAGCTTCGCCCCTAAAATATCTGCAATGGCGGAGTCGATAGAATGAGTCATCGATACGTGGCAAGGTATATACATCCTTTTTGGTAATTTTGTTAAGTCTTCGATAGTCGACGCAGAAGCGGAAGGTACCGTCTTTCTTAGCAACGAGAACGACAGGACTTTTTGACGGCTGTATCACGTCATCCCGCACCATCTCCTTGACCTGGCGTTGAATGGCCTCTCGTCTATTGACGAAACCCTGTACGGTTGTAGCCGAACAGGTCTCTCTATGTCTCCGGTTTAATGCGGTGTTCTGTGCTACTGCAAGCTCTGTACTTCGAGTCAACCGCCGTTATACTTCTTCGTTAACTATTGTAAAAAAAATATGTTCGACATGTGTTGCCTGCTCCTGTAAAATCCCAGAAAGGATTGACAGTATCAATAAAAAAATAAATAATTAGTCCAGTGCGCTTTACCTTGGTCGAGGAAGCAAAGCAGTCACTGAACGAGCTCATGAGAGCCTGGAGTAGGTGCTTTTGCTGTTGGGTTAGATTGGGGCTAATTTAAACAAGGCTGGTAGGCTCAGCAGTCGCTGGGACTGTAGAAATGTCCAGGGCTTCTTGTCGATCTTGAGCTAATGTACTCTGTACGGCAGCTATTGCATCGATGCCCGCTATTTCTGCCAGATAAGCCACAGCTGTGTCCTGGTTAAGATGCTGGGGTGCGGCACTGAGATTCGTTAGGAGAATGCCCGTGCGATAGTTCCGGATTTCAACCACTCCCTGAGCCACGCTGATCTGTCGCTCCAACAGAAGGAGAACGTTAGTTTCGGCAATTTCGCGCGAAAAGTCACTCTGGCACTTCACGGAAACACACTTGATCGGGGGGGGGGGGGGGGGGGGGCAGCGTCCCGTGACCATCGCAAAGGCGTAATGCCATACAACGCGGTTCGGCTTCGGTTTTGACAGCTCGGTTGGTAGAAAACGTGACCAGTAGCTCTCGTAGGTCGATGATGGCCCCATACTCACAAAGGAAGTCTAGTCCCAGGATAAGTGGCTTTGAACACTCCCGCATGAGAAGGAAGCAGGCCGGGAAATACGCGTCTCGTGTCTGAATTCTGGCCGTGCAAACTCCATTCGGTGTAAGGAGGTGGCCGCCAGCCGAGCGAATCGGCGGGCCGCTCCATGGTGTTACCACCTTTCTTAACTGCCCCGCAAGCTGGCTGCTCGTTACAGAATAGTCCGCTCCTGTGCCTACAAGACCCGAGTCGTTGGCTGTAAGCGGAATTTCGGCGCATACAACGCCAGCGTTCCCATGGTGCATTTCTGGACTAGGCGTCAAGTCGTCTGTTCGAGTCACTGCAAAAGCGGGTTCGGGGTCTGGTCGTCGCCGTGGTGAGACCGAGGCGTCGGGTTTGTCTTCCTGTCGTCGAGCCGGTGAAGGATGTTGCGAAATGTGAGCGGCCGCAGCCCTACACCCGGAGGCGCCGTCCTTAGTTTCCCCGGCGGCGTCCACGGGACCTTTCACCCGCCTCGGCGGTCGTCGCAGTCGTGAGTGGGCGCCGAGGGGACATGAAGCGTTGCGGCGAAGGCGATCTGGACTGGCGTTGCTGCTGCGGCGGAGGGAGCAGATGGAAGCCAGCTACACCTCAGTTTTATGAGGTTGTTCGCCGTAGCGGGATCGAGGGGCATCACGCGAAAACCCTGGCATGCCCATCCTGCGGTAGGGGCAGTACCGCCGAACGTGGCCCGCTTCCCCGCAATGATAACGGAGGGGTATGTTGTCCGGCGTGCGCCATATCACCGCTTTTCTAACAGGGTGGCCTGGATCAATCTCCGCAGCGCTGCTGGTGAACCGCTGCTGCCTAGGCGCAGTTGGAGGCTGATAATGTTGAGGCCCATAGAGAGAAGGTATGCGCACAGCGTCTGCGTACGCCATGACATGGGGTGCAGGCACGTCGTAAGTTGTAGCGTTGTAGCAGAGGTGCCTTGCGAATGCGGTGTGGGCTGCAATACCTGCCGTATCTCCTCGCGGACTACGTCGGAAAGGAAGGCCACGCTTGGCTGACGACCAACGAGGTTGGCTTTCTACAGCTCATGTTCCTCGCGAACAATAACTCTTAGCTGTCGCAGAGAAAAGTCATCCGGGTTCCCGGAGCTAGAGCATGACTGGTCGAGGTCTGGGGATGAGACTGACGGCCGTACTGCATCCCACGTTGCTAAAGCGAGCGTTCCATTGCTGCTGCTTCTTTGAGGAAGAACGCAACGCTACCCGGTGGATACCGAACAAGGCCTGCGAACTGCTGCTCTTTTACTCCTCTCATTAAATGCCGCACCTTTTAATACTCGGGCATGTCGGGGTCGGCCCGACATGTCTTCTACAAACATGGCCAAAGTCTTGTTTGGACCCTGGACACGTGACTGAAGGGCAATCTCAGTCCGCTACTTTCGTTCGCCGCTGCAGTACGTAGACAAGAGCTATCGCCGAAATTCTTGCCAAATGTGTCCATGGTGGTTTCATGGTTTTCGAACCAGGTCTGCGCGGCGTTCTTCAGACAGCAATAAACATTCCTGATTTTTCGACGATCATCCCTTTCATTGAATGAGGCCACCCGTTCAAATCTGTCAAGCCAATCGTCGACGTCCTCAAAGCTATCCCCGTGAAATGCTTTCGGGGTGTGAGGCGTATGCACGACAAGTGGTTGAGCCCCTCCTGCCATCCGGCTAGTTTGGCTCGCGGTAGAAGTCATGGCTTACCTGACAGGTGTGGCGAGACACCCAAACTCCGGTTCCAAGCCTCGCAGGAGTCGGCTTGCCTTGTGAACTGGTGTTGTGTCCACTGCAATGGGGCTTGGTAAATTTGGTAAATTTTTCTTTCTTTTTCACGGTACGGACAGGGTTCAAACCGACGTTGTTATCTTTAACGAGCAGCTTGTATTGGTTAAGAAAATGTTACACCTTTTAAACCCTATGGCGCTGTTATGTCGATGGTAATTACAAAAAACTAGCTGATACTTCGATGCGCGCCTTTAGAAAAATTCAGTGCCCTTCCGCTTTGTGAAAAAGAATGGCCAGCGGAGCTGCGGTGCGTAATTAGAGTCGTCTTAGCGGATAATTGTAATATAATTTATTTACCCATAGTTCCTGTAAAACAAGTTACCGTCGTTTTCTGTAAACGCACTCGCAGCGTAGATGGCCATTTGACAGCAGACAGTAAGTCTGTATCGTTTAAAACTTCATTGTTAACTCAATAACACCAAATCTGGAGCCGTTTTCAGTAATTATACTCCCCCCGAGGCGTCCTACCACTGTGATCGGTCAGCCCGCGGTAGACTGCTCTCGTTCCATGAAGTCACGGTGCATCACCGTCTCGACCGCCGCCGCTATCCCTCTTGACCACACATGCCTTAGCAACGCTCACGAGCACCTATGGGGACCCCTCCAGACCAACTCCCGCGTCAGTCGTTTCCTCCTCCACCAAATCCACCCCTCTCAGTTCCCTTCCAATAACTGTTCCCTCTGTGACTCCCTTGACAATCACTCACACCATGTGGCCAGTCCCCTCAACCCATTCCCCCAATCTGCAGCATCGAGCCGTGGGAGGATACGCTGGGCAGCTCGCAACCAGGGGTGCAGCTACAAATGGTTGACGGAGCTGCTAGTATCGCTGCCCGGCTTCTGCCGGCGGTCGCCTCACGTTTCTAAGCCAATTTGCTCGGAAAATAAAGTTATTTCTCTCTGGCCATGCTTCACGGCCCAAAAGGTAATGTGAAAAAGCCATCTTACAAAAAACCAAACTTACGCATATCCTTTGAAAGTCGGTTCACCTCAAAGCACAAATGCATTGTTAGAAGACATTTTCTTTTACAGGAACTATCAGCCGTCTTCTATTATATATGAAGGCCGTAGGATCGCTCTTTTGTTTTTAAGAAGTTTTTCTCACACAGGGATCCGATTTTTTCCGGCCGGAGAAAACGTTCTCCGGAAGCAGCGTGACGCGATACCACACCCTACAGTCGTAAAGTCCGGCCCTAGAACAGCTTTGCTGTGAAAAACGCCTTGCCTTGCTCAATAGCAGCGCTAACGTTATTGCAATCAGACCCATATTTCTGAGGGGCCTGAAGAGAAGTAGACAACGTCACAAGCCTCGACGTTTCTGCATAACATTAGTTCGGATATTTAATTAAGGCCACATGATGAAGTTTCCATTGCATCTCGTAACTAATTTTTAAGGCTTTCTTTTCCTTTTTTTATTATATTTTTGGGAGTTCTTCATATATTTTTGTGTTTTTAACATTCTTGATCATTATTTTTCAGCACCATCACGAGTTCGTGACGATAACAGTAGTTTTACTGAAACTTTCAGGAAATAAATTATACGACAATTAGCCGCGAAGCACCTCAGCTCCGCTGGTCATCCTTCTTCACGGAGCGGAAGGCCATTGAATTCTTCTAACGACGCGTGCCGAAGCATCAGCTAATTACTATTTTCTTCACCTTACCATAGACGTAACAGCTTACGCATGTTCGATTCCCGGCCACGGCAGCCGCTTTTCTGATGAAGGGGAAATGCGAAAACGCCTGTGTCTTCGAGATTTCGGTACCGGTTAAAGTTCCCCTGGTGGTCAAAATGAATCCGGAGCCCTCCACTACTGCGCACCTAATCGCCTGTGTAGCGTCGGTGTGTTAAACCCCCAATCAGTCAGTCAGTCAGTCAGTCAGTCAGTCAGTCAGTCAGTCAATCAATCAATCAATCAATCAATCAATCAATCAATCAATCAATCAATCAATCAATCAACATAACAGCACCAAAGGGTTAATTCAAAGCTGCAACGTTTTCAAAACTAATAGAATGTGCTCGTTAAAAATAAGAACGTCTGTTTTAATGCGACAACAAAATATGCGCCCCATGAGGCCCGCTGTAATAGAAGACAACGATTGTGCCTATTCTTTATACAGTGTTCTTTAACACGGAAAATTTCCATCGCATGGGCAATTTGTATTTTCCTTTCTTCAGAAGAGACCTGAACCGAGTGGCAGCAGTAATTTGGGAGAAACCCAAAATTTAAAAGAAAATTTGAAAGCGAGATTTTTTTTTCCGAATAACAAACATTTCTGTGAATATGCTTTCTATATTGTCCAACGTAATTTTGTTCTCGGCTTACAATAAATTATATCGCAAAGACGTGCTATGGAAAACCGCAGCGGGTTACAATTTTACGCTGCCCTTTACAGCGCGCAACAAGGCACGTTTCCGAGCGCGCGCAGCTTTGTCCAGCTGAATAGCGGCGAATTCCGTCGCCGCTGATGCCTGCAAGCGGTAATGCAACCAGCGCCCCTGTATAGTCCAGCGCTGCCTTTTCAAAACCGCCACGCCCAGCATGAGACGCCAGCAGAGCGGCGATTAAACATATCAGATAGGGCGGCGGGTGCAGTGCGAACGCGCTCTTGCTCTATTGGCGGTGAGATGTTTGAGTGGCGCCCCCTGGCTCTGACGTCGGCTTAGGGACTCGCTCCGCTGTCGTCTGCTACACTCCGCTTGTGAGGGGCAGCAGCGCCTGTGCTACAAATCGCCCGCTTTTATGCTGTAGTGCATCAAGAAAACGTATTTCTAGTAATTCAGATATCTTTACCAGCCTCTGACACATGACTAATTTCAAGCTGTATCACCCACAAGTTTGCAACACACAAGGGGAGAGGGAATAACTTTCTTCAGAGCAACGGTCTGAATATCGTGTGTAACTTGTCCTTCTAGCTTATACGCGAGGTTCAGCGCTCAGAGCTCTCGATAAATATTCAAAATGCGTAGGCTTCCATACAGTATTTTTGGGATACTCTTATGAAGACCGAACAGTCTAACGCTACGTGCCAAGCAGAGGGCCCCTACACGCGCATTGCATTGCAGGAAATAAAGCGGCTGTCTATTTCTTTCGTTGTTGACTTGTATAAGGTTGATGTTCTTGTTTTTGTTTTACTGTGCCCAACGCATTAATTTTTACGCACCGTCACAAGTGTTTGTTAGTAGATTTTGGGATGCTGGGGAGTATCACAAAGATCGTGTGGATATTTTCTTCAGGCTGTATGGCATACATTCCCTTCAAAATTCGCTTTCGTTATGGCTGCGTGCAAGAAGATGCATATTCTCTGTGTGCGTTGTTTATTCACATGCAAATAGAATGAAAAGGTTTGTGCTACACCACCGCGATCGCGCTCCAGACAACGTACGTTGTCCAGATCGAGTACTCGAAGGCGGCTTTTGTGCTCCGAATTTGTAGCGTAACCATCGTTATCATAACGAGGTGACTTTCGACGCAAACAATTATGACATGACTATATTGTTAAAGGTGTGATACACTAGCTAACCAACGCAATAAATAGTATACGTGCATACATTACAAGAATCGAAACCAAAGAATATTTCCTAAAATCTTTTTATTCCTCGGCAACCCTTCCAGGCCTAAGAAACAAATCCTAGTCTACTCGGGATGGCGTTCTATGAATCGAATAAAATTACTCTTACTCTCTTGTCCTGAACTGAGGAACCGGCCAATTATTTAGTTCGATTTTACAGTTAAATTAAGTTTTCCCCTCCTCGTTCTCCTCCACCTCTTGAGTGCAGTTTTCCTGCGACGCATGTCTGAATATTGGGGACATAAGGCTCTGAGAAATGTACTGAATTTCCCTCCAGGTCTGAACAAACATAGTGTTACTGTATCTTTACTGCAGACGTTACTCGTTTTGCTCAATAGACCTTCATACTGCTTAGAAGCCTAGTATAAAACCAACACACAGTGGGTTATCTGTAACTCAACCTACAGGTTTTGCGGCCCATAGTGCATGTCGGCATACTTTCGTGCTATTACAACGTAAAGTGATGAGATATAATACTTTCGATCGTTCGGCGAGGTTCCAAAAACTGTTTTTTTCTTTCGTATGACTACCGGGAATCGTAATGCCTTCTGCCAAATCCGACAGCCCCGAAGGCCTGGTATTTGGTTTGGTCTTGCATTTTCACTGTTGTCGGTTATTAGCAGCTGACGGCTCCCTTTGTTCTAAAGATTTCTGAACACTTAAGCTAATGCTTACTCCGACTCTTAGCGCTCCGCACAGGGCCGGTTTGCAAAAAACTGAGGCGGCGCCGGCAATGTTTCTTCCGGAGCGGTATCAAAAACTGTACTTTAAATAGCGCCTTCAGATGGTGTATGCGATTTAAAGTGTTTTATTATGATAAAAAGTTACGCACACACAAAATCTGGTGCGAACAAGCATCAGACATCAACCGAACGCAAAGAAACAGCAGGGAGAGCGAGTCCGAGTGAAGCAGACGACACATGCGAGAGTCCCTAAACCGACGTCACGGTGGCGCGCTTCGCAGCGCCGCCAGTGGTCGCGCTCACCGCCAATTATCGACTGCACAAATTGCCGGCAATTCGCCCATGTTTTTTTGCGTAAGCTCGACGTAAGCAATCAGTAACGTGCTGATAGCTATGACGACATGCAGTGTAATTTGACGATTCACTCATAAAGATCGCTACCAAGGTATCAAATATTGTGCAAGAAAGATATAAAAACACTTGGCATGTACTATAAAAATTAAGACGGTAGCTGAGACTGGCAAGAAAAACACATTTCTGGAGGTCAAATTTGGCGCCAACACCACAAGGTGATTGAGTAACGTTGATCCAAAAGCGAGCGAAAGGCGGATGTCGAGCTAAGGAACATCACACATTTTTTTACCGTATCTATTTATTTCTTTCAATCGCTTTTAATACCATAGCTGGGCTCTATGCTTCAATGCAAGCTTTGTTGCGTTATCACCTTCCCTGCCGCCACCGGCGCAACGCCATCGTCTGCTGCTATGTTACACGTTTATGGCGTGATCACAGAAAAAAAATCCCCCCACCTCCCCGAAGGGAAGGTGCGGAAATGCGAATGCATTGGGTGCACCGATGAGTGCGCTGCGGCAAGCAGTAATGGAGAGAGGCGTGAGCTCCACTGCATTTATATACATTTTCCGAGCGCAGCGAGCGGAGAGAGGGTACGCGGAGAGGAGAGAGAGACACGCGCAACACGCCCGCCCCGCGCGCGAGCTCTCTCTCCCGCCGAGCTCCGTGATGCGAGCGCTCTCACACGCCCGAGCACGCTCCTCCTCTCCACTCACTCTCCGCTACTCCGCCCGAGCTCCGCGATGCGAGCGCCCTCACGCGCCCGAGCGCGCTCCTCCTCTCCCCTTGCCCTCCGCTACTCCCGCCCGAGCTACCACCTGCTCCGGTTGCTAGGCACGCCACAGCTGTTGCTAGGGGCGAGGAGGAGCGCGGAGAGATAACACCTGCGGGCGCACGCCGGCGGAGCACGACAACCCCCGACTGTAGCGCCGCGGGTCCGACGCGCCGAGACGACGACGACGACGACGAAGGCAGAACTACGAGGCGCGCGCTCACGTGCGCTCGCGCTGGAGGAATGCAGGCGCACGCCGACGGAGCACGGCAACCCCCGACTAAGAAATGCATTCGTATTTAAAAGACGGCCGCGACCATCGCTTCTACGACACATAAGAGCTGCGAAGCGCTACGCCTGATAACCGCCGAGCGCACCGATGTCGCCGATTCACTCATTCGTCAAGCTCGACTGTAATCAGCGCTGTAATGAACCAAATAGTCACTTTTCTTTGTTATTTTTCTCTTGAGTTCGATCATGTGACCCAACAGCTTACTAGGACGAGTATGGACAAATGCCATGCATTGAATTCTCTTTGTCATGGAGAGGCTTGTACTGCCCTCTTATGTTACGGTTACGCCATACAAATAATTTTTATTTTATTGCCAGACATAAAAGCAAAATACTGCACGTTATTTGTATGCTCCATGATCGCTGACTTGGAAGCAGTTGAAACTACACTCTGTTTCGGTAGGAAACATGCTTTAAAGGAGCCATGAAGAGAAAATACAACTTCGTTTAATTTGAAAGAACTAGGATTCAGTATCTCAATAAGCTCCATTACGGCCCCAAAAGATGTTTTTTAACGAAAAAAAAGAAAGAAGTATTCAAAAACTTTCAAATTTTGCGCCACAGTGACGTGTTATGAGCAAGAATGACGTCATACGGGCCAACAATAAAACATAATTTTCAGTGCGTTAACTGCGCATTAGCATTCAAGTGATGCGGTCAAATGGAACTTGAGGCCCCATTACAGACGTCCAGTCATGTGTCGTCGCGACAGGTCAGTTAGGTGGCCGCCAGTCGCACAAACAAGGTTCCGTGACGTCATAGAAAAGTTGCGGGAAATTGGCTAGGGGGTCGCGACTACTTCGCGCGTTTTCTTTAATATCTCCGTTATTTGTTCGAAGATTGCGATGATATTGGTGTCATTGTTATCGGGACTAAGCAATCTTTCTAATAAACCCAACTTGTATTTTGTTTTCATGGCTCCTTTAAACAGCGCGGAAGCGAAACTTCGCCTGCTGCAAATTGCCGCACATTTCGCGGCGCCGTAAGCCGGGGCAATATTTTGCCCTATTTTGCTTGTATTTTGCGACAAAAACAGCCGCCATTTTCAAGCTGTTACGTAGCATTACGTCACTTTTACGCAGGCTGAAGTTGCCAATGCATGACGTAATCGTTTCCGCCAACTGTTTAAATTACGCCATGCCTTCTCAGCCAATCACAGAGGGGGTGTGTATTACAAGCAGTATTGTTGTTGAATAGCAAAGAGAGGCTTAGGTTGTCATGTCCGCTGCATTTAGTCTGGTTTTTTGTTATCGGCCACGAATTATGTGCCTTTAGTAACGAGAAATAAGGCAAACTTTAGAACTGATGTCCGTAAACGACATAACACGTCAAAATGACGACAGCATACACAACCGCTTTGTAAACCGGAAGCACGTGACCAAAATTGAAAGCCAATCAGAAAAGACTTCCGGCAAATTGCTTGAATTGCCGGCAATTTGTGCAGTCGAGAATAGGGCCCCAGGGACGGTATTCCCGTGTTCTGTCCCTTTCAAAAGTGTCCCTTTTGAGCGAGCCCTGATTGGCTAAAAGCGAACACCCGGATGTAATGACATGCAAGCACGGCGGAGCTATGAGCCGTGGCTACTCAGAGTTACTGGATATAGGAGTTGCGAAACTCCCCATAGGCCCAGTAAATGTTTAGGTTCGATGTTCTTCTTGATGTTGTTGATGATGATGATGATCTGCGTTGGTGCCTGATGGTGACGGCACTGATGGCACGACGACGATGAGAGTTGTTGAAGGTTTTAGAAACTGTATATTTACACGGAGAGACATATACAGGACATTTACAGACTGAAGTTGACAGAGTAAGAAATAAAATGGGTTTCTAGGTCAGCTAAAACTTTGTGCACGCGGCACCCCCGTCAGCGACGGACCCTGACCTAAAACTACCCAAGTGGTGAGATCCTCCCTAGCCTGACCTGGCTAGCCCGGCAATACGCCGGCCGTGCATAGCACATTAAACCCCGAGGATTCGACCCCGAGACCTCGTGTCTCGTGGTTTTGGTGGGTTACTTAGGCTCCACCCCCGCTACACCGGCCAATCAGTATCTCCCGGCGACCTGATTGGATGTATCACCAAATCCGGGCATAAACCGCGGTAGGCAACGCCCCCCGCAACCCTCAAATGCTGGTCACTCTCTCCCACCAGAAAACCAAGGAAGAGATCAAAAGTAAACCAAACAAACACAACAAACACTCAAACATCAGAGGAAACACGTACAAGCGCCCGGGGCAAGCTTCTACGAAAACGGTCAGCATCGCCTGTTCCCACGCATCTCGTCCGAGACCGGACAGCTACTCAAGCCAGCTGAAACCCATAAACATCCGTCTTAACGACCCGGCGCGTCCCCAAGATTCTCCGCCGTTGACAGGCGATGCCCCGTTAATTGGACCGTGGGCTAGAAACAGCGCGTAGGGAAAAAAGGACACGGCGGCCGGCTGAGGCGTCGCCTCTGCCGCGCCCATCCCGGGCCGAAACGCGCGCACCCTCGCCCTCGAGCCTCCACCCCGCGCACGCACTGGCCAACAAAAGGAAAGCTATCGCCGTAAATCGGCCACTGCCTAACCACAGTTGACAGCTCCACGCTCCCCGTCTCCAGCCGCTCGACGGACTAAATGGTTTTACAACCTGCTAATGGAAAAACGCGCGCGCAGGCGGCCCCCGAGGCATCCGACCCACGCTTGCCCATTCTCGCACTGTGCCTTGCAACACACTGCTCGAAACAACGTCGCAGCCCAGCTGAGGCTCAAGACAATTCGTCTCCGCGCAGGCGGCATGATCCAAAGCCCGTTCGCTATTTGCAAGCTGGCTGCTATAAAGCCCTTCAGGGAACCGCCGCTTCCCACGCGTTCGACTTTGCAGCGTCGCTGACGCCTGGAACCTTCACACGCCCGTCACAAGATTCACGTAGGGGCCCACTGGTCGCTACGGAAATAACACAAACAAAATCCAGGGGTGCAAAGCGACAGTGAAAACAATTCATATACTTGTACCCGGAAAACACGCTAACACGAGCTTCCATGCACACACCAACCCTTCGACAAGGACAACCCCCAAAATAATTAGAGTTCCAAACGAAGGCACATATGTCCGGTGTAGCACCACGTTCGCTACACAGCGTACAGTTCGGTGTGCTCCGCTAGTGAAACAAACACACAGCCAGTGCGCAACGTCTCGTATCGCTGTCTTCAGCAGCACGACCAGTCATTGTTGCGACACGAAGTTCTCGATTGCACAGTAGGGTTCCTTCGCCATGCACCCGCATGCGAACACTGCCGCTCCCTTAGGAACACCGCAGAAAAATGGACACCCTTCCGTCCTCGCACAGAGCTGCCCCTCGGCGCAAATCTACCTCGACCTCAACCTGGCCACCGAAAAGCCACACCTGACCGAAACAGCCCCAGGCCACCCAAAATGAGCGCTTTACAGCCACTGGGTATTCAACCTGCGCCGGAGAAAACTCCCCGCGCCTGGGTGTGAAGCTACCCCTGACTCGACAATAAGAAACCTCGCCTGGATGGCCCTTGCGAGTGAACAAGCACTTGCCCATACTCAAAGGGTCGGTCTCTCCCTCATTCCAAGAACACCTGCGCTCGCCTGTCCGTTCGCGCGATCTTTCCTGCGCGAAAGGACGTTCAACTTCGAGCGGCTTTAGCCCTTGCTCCGCCGAGCCCTGTACGCACCTCTCGTCTGCCTGCAGCAGAACAATGTCCCAGGGGCGTTTTGGCCATACCCGCGCGTCCTGCTTGACCCTGTCGCTCTGCTTCTCTCGCGGAAGCGCGACAGCCGGCTCCCTCCGACACTCCGTGTCGTCGAGAACACCTCGCGGGCCGAGCGCTGCCGAAGCACAGTGCCTGCCCACCGCGTCGCTCTGCGAGCGGTGATGGCGAACACTACGCTTCGCGGCCTCAGATACGGCGACCGCGCCGTTAGTCTGCCCCTTCTGCTCGATTACCTGGATTACAGCCTCACGGTGGTTTAGGTCTACACCCTCGCTTGCGTTCTCCTGAGATTGCCCGCGGTCTGGATTTACTGACCGCTCCGAGCCAGCACCGGGCGGCGACTCCTGAAGCCGTGGTGCGACTGCACCAACTGCGACGCATTCGAATCCCACCTCTGCCGCTGGGAAAGCAACAGCCGCTGCTCCGTTGGCACTCGGCGGGCAATGCTGCGTCGCCTCACCCTTCTCTTTTACAGCCTCGGTGGCCGGCCCCGGCTCCTGAGCATTCGCCAACTGACCTGAAGGCTCCGCTCCCGGGATCGCAATCCCGCACCGGCGTGAGACCAGACACTCGCGTGCGGTCTCTCTATCCTTTTCGCGGTCTGAATCAACTGACCACCCCGCGGTGGGGTCGGGCGGCGGCTCGTGAACCCCTGCGGCGGCCGCAACGAGTGCGACGCACGCGCGTCCCCCCGCCTCTGCCACGGCCGCCTCATCGGTGCTCGGCTGACAATGCGGCGTCGCCTCACACAGCTTTTGTTCTGCCGCTTCCCGCCGCGGCAACTGTCGGGCTCTTTCGCGCTGTTCCATTAGCTCGAGCTCCCGCTCTAAATGCCTAATGTTTTCCCGAACAGCCCTGAGCTCTGCTTCCATCGCTTCGACTGAGCGATTCTTACTCGCCATGATTAGCTGTACGCACTAAATCGTAGTTTACGCTAATTCATGCCCTGACTTAACGGCAGTGATCGCGCACGGGTGAAGGCAAAGGGACTCGCCGCACGACGCGCTGTGACCGACGCCGTCGTCTTCCAAGTGGTCTGTCTTCCCTGCTGCTCCTCACCGCACGATCACACGGCGTTCAGTCAGTGTCCGCAGTCACACACCTGATGCGCTGCTTCCCCAGTAGTCGCTCCGACGCCGACGCTATGTCGACGCCTTCGTTGCTCCTGCTGGTCCCCGGCAAGCCCGTTGCAGATGCGCCCTTACTTGTTGTTCTTCAGTCGTCGCCCTCCTTGTCGTCGCGCCTCGCAGATCCTGTCGACTGCGCCAGTAAATGTTTAGGTTCGATGTTCTTCTTCATGTTGTTGATGATGATGATGATCTGCGTTGGTGCCTGATGGTGACGGCACTGATGGCACGACGACGATGAGAGTTGTTGAGGGTTTTAGAAACTGTGTATTTACACGGAGAGACATATACAGGATATTTACAGACTGAAGTTGACAGAGTAAGAAATAAAATGGGTTTCTAGGTCAGCTAAAACTTTGTGCACGCGGCACCCCCGTCAGCGACGGACCCTGACCTAAAACTACCCAAGTGGTGAGATCCTCCCTAGCCTGACCTGGCTAGCCCGGCAATACGCCGGCCGTGCATAGCACATTAAACCCTGAGGATTCGACCCCGAGACCTCGTGTCTCGTGGTTTTGGTGGGTTACTTAGGCTCCACCCCCGATACACCGGCCAATCAGTATCTCCCGGCGACCTGATTGGATGTATCACCAAATCCGGGCCGAAACCACGGTAGGCAACGCCCCCCGCAACCCTCAAACGTTGGTCACTCTCTCACCAGAAAAACAAGGAAGAGATCAAAAGTAAACCAAACAAACACAACAAACACTCAAACATCAGAGGAAACACGTGCAAGCGCCCGGGGCAAGCTCCTACGAAAACGGTCAGCATCGCCTGTTCCCACGCATCTCGTCCGAGACCGGACAGCTACTCAAGCCAGCTGAAACCCATAAACATCCGTCTTAACGACCCGGCGCGTCCCCAAGATTCTCCGCCGTTGACAGGCGATGCCCCTTTAATTGGACCGTGGGCCAGAAACAGCGCGTAGGGACAAAAGGACACGGCGGCCGGCTCAGGCGTCGCCTCTGCCGCGCCCATCCCGGGCCGCAACGCGCGCACCTTCGCCCGCGAGCCTCCACCCCGCGCACGCACTGGCCAAGCCGTAAATCGGCCACTGTCTAACCACAGTTGACAGCTCCACCCTCCCCGTCTCCAGCCGCTCGACGGACTAAATGGTTTTACAACCTGCTAATGGAAAAACGCGCGCGTCGGCGGCCCCCGAGGCATCCGACCCACGCTTTCCCATGCTCGCACTGTGCCTTGCAACACACTGCTCAAAACAACGTCGCAGCCCAGCTGAGGCTCAAGACAATTCGTCTCCGCGCAGGCGGCATGATCAAAGCCCGTTCGCTCTTAGCAAGCTGGCTGCTATTGGCGGTGAGATCTTTGAGTGGCGCCCCCTGGATTTGACGTCGGCTTAGGGATTCGCGCCGCTGTCGTCTGCTACACTCCGCTTGTGAGGGGCAACAGTGCCTGGGCTAGAAATCGCCCGCTTCGTTGCTGTAGTGCGTTAAAAAGCGTATTTCTAGCGACTCAGTTATTTTGCCAGCTTCTGACGCATCTGAATAATTTGAAGCTGCATCCCCCACAAGTTTGCAACACACGAAGAGATAGAGAACAACTTTCTTCAGAGTATCAGTCAGAAGATCGTGTGTAACTCGTCCTTTCTTGCTTATTCGCGAGGATCAGCGATCAGAGCTTCTCGATAAGTATTCAAAATGCGTAGGCTTTCATGCAGTATTTTTGAGATGCCCCTATGAAGACTCAACAGTCTAATACTACGTACCAAGCAGCGGCCTCTACACTCTTATCGCACAGCAGGAAATAAAGCGGCTTTCTTCTGTTTCTTTCGTTGTTGTCTTGTATCGGATTAATGTTTCTTGCTTTTTTTTCCTGCCCAGCGCATTAATTTTTCTGCGCCGTCACCAACTTCTTATTAGGAGGTTTCGGGATGTTTGGGAGCCTCACAAAGGTCATGTGGATATTTCCTTCATTTTGTATGGCATACATTCCCTTCTTCACAAATTGGCTTTCATTACGGCTGCGTACAAGAAGGTGCATATCCGCAGCGTGCTTTGTTTATTCACATGCAAATACAATGAGAAGGTTTGTGCTACGCCACCGCGATCGCGCCCTAAACAACGTGGTTTTTCCCGTAGCGGTATCCGAAACTATACTTTAATTGACACCATGAGCTAGTGTATGCGATTTTAAGCCTATTATTATGATAAAAAGTTACGCACACGCCAATTCTGGTGCGGACAAGCATCAGACGTTGACCGAGCGCAAAGAAACGGCAGGGAGAGCGATCCTGAGTGAAGCAGACGACAAATGCGAGAATCCCTAAGCTGACGTCATGGAGGGGCGCTTCGCAGCGCCGCCTGTCTTCGCGCTCACCGCCAATAAAGCCCTTCAGGGAACCGCCGCTTCCCACGCGTTCGACTTTGCAGCGTCGCTGACGCCTGGAACCTTCACAGGCCCATGTATCAAAAAGTGGCCCTGAGATTGGTCCACTGCTTTGGATCTTGTTTTACAGTGGCGCCATCTTTTGGTGACAAAATAAACTATACAACTTGCTCGCCGCTCGACGACCTGGGTGAAAAATGATATTTGAGCGCTTACGTAAATTTGTTATGCCGAAGGAGCCCAATGTGTTGAACTATGCAAGTGTTTTATATACTTACGGAGCAAAAGTAGTAAAGAGAAATGCGACCATAGGGTCAACTGTCGCTTACGCACTGTCGTCTGCTGCACGTCCTCTTCGGTCTTCTGGCCACAAAAAAATAAATAAGTCGCTTAGACGGCTTTATGCCACCTGAAACTGATTATTTAGAGCTGCTTGATCGGCTACTGGATTATTTTTGGCATACAATGAGCTGTAGGCCAAATGATAACTCCGAATTTCATACTTCAGTTCGGACCTATGTTGTGCCGGAGTGCCCGCACCAGCGCTAATTGGTCGAGGCAGATGCGCGGACGCAGAAACAATCACCACTTAAAAACCGGAGTTAAGATAGCAATGAATAACTTAAGAAAGCACATACATAAAGAATGATGCACTTTAAAACAATATTTAACCTTAAATTATCAGTTTGAATAATTATTTTGTGTTTTGGATAGTGCATGCCGCGGCCGCAGTGGCGCCACGGTACGCACGATCCAAAGTAGGGGGGTCCAGGCGCGGGCTGTTTTTTGATGCGGAGTTTGGCAACTGCCTACATCGAAGAGCTCTGGTGGCTACTCGGAGCAGACGATTTGGAGCAAACGATTTTTCGTCGCGGTTCACTCGCGGAACAATAAACACATAGGAGATACTCTGGTGCGGTTTCAGTTCTTTAAAAGGCGTTTGTGAGAACAGTTACGCTATTTGAATAAAAGGCCCACTGCTTAACCGGAACTACGTCACGATGAAAGGGACGCAAAAGGGACGTTTTCGAAAGGGACAGTTACAAGAATACCGCCCCAGCGCGTGGCCTCCGCGATTTGTTGCCGGCGGCGTGCCGTTGCTCTGGCCGTCCCATTTGGCGCGGAAGCAAGGGGAGCGGTGTAATTGTGCTAACTCCGACACCCGCCGCGAGGCGGCGCCATTAGCAACACGCGGTTAGAGTTCCTGTATATAGCTCCCGCAGGGAGCTAAGAGTTGCGCGACCCTTTTCCACGCGCCGCCGTGATTGCGACACTCCGGTTATCCATGCCGCGCAGAGAAGCCCCCACTACGGCTGCGCCGCAGCCGCCGACGCGGGCGGCACCGCAGGAATCCAGCGTAGCCGCCGTAAGGCGCCGCCGACCGAAGCGCCCCCACCGCGCGTCGCCGCCGTCGGAAGCGTGGCGGCGTGGCTCCTTCACTCGCGACGGGCGGCTTTCCCGCAGCAATCCGGATAACAAAGATGGCGGTCGGTCGCGCAACTCTTAGCTCCCTGCGGGAGCTATATACAGGAACTCTACACGCGGTGAAGACGGAGGGCCAGACAGCTGACCAAGCGGTACGGAAATGCAGTAGGGGAAAGTGGTGTTTACACAGCAGTTAAAGGCAGCAGAGACGACGAAGTGGGCACAGAGCAGGGAAGCGAAAAAAATTCCTAGAGACTTACCCCCGAGTTCATAGATGTATCTTCTTCTCAACTTAAACCGAGCTTAACTTGCCGCCGTCTAAGTCGGCTTCCCTCAATTCATAGACCCAACCCGCTCTTCGATCGCACTTCAACCGTACTTCGACTGATCTTGGTAGGCCGAAATTCAAGTCTGCTTCGTAGCTACCTTGAAAGCTTGAAGTCAACTTCGTCGCTTCGTTATTCCAACATGGCGCCTCGGCAGCGGTAGCGGTGCGACGTTGCGCGATGGATCGCCGGCTTCGAGGCAGTCTGTCGTGCCACTGATGTTGTGTTTGGTGACGCGTATACGACGAAAAGCCGAACTTGAAGGCAACTTCGTCGCTTCGTTATTCCAACATGGCGGCTCGGCACCGGTAGCGGCAGCGGCGCGACGTTGCGCGATGGATCGCCGGCTTCGGGGCAGTGTGTCGTGCCACTGATGTTGTGTTTGGTGACGCGTATACGACGAAAAGCCGAAAATACCGCTGCAATCGTTGAGCGGCCACCAAAGCCGGTGTACGATGATCGCCGGGGACTGCCACTGCCTACACTGCAGCAGCTGATGCTGACCCTGCGTTTTCGCCAGTTTTTACGGCGCCGGCTCCTTTCAAGCAGCTACGGGAGACTGGTGAAACCTACTGTGTGCCACACCCTAAAGAGGGTGACGGAGCTGATCGGAAAAAAGCCACTGTTTGAGCGGCTGGTGCACTTCCCGGTCGCGTCGAGGTAGTGCTGCAAATAGTATTATTGCCATTCACGGCCCTCTGATGACTGATATCAGCCAACTTGCTTTTGCGCTTCGGTATCCCTTGAACTTGTCACCGAGTATACCTTGTCGCATCCCTCCCGAAAGTGGCTTCACGTGGTTAGTTTGAACATCTCCTGGTGTTGTTTTTTCTCTTTGTTGCAACATTGTGTGATTGTTAACAGTGTTTTTGGTCTACACAGTAAATCCAACGAAAAGGGAATGTTGTGCAGGTTATAGTGCGCAAGTTTCTCCTTGAGAGGGACCATGTATACAGCATACATCTTTGTTTTGCATTAAAGGACTGGCCTTCAGTTACACCCAGTTCTTCTGGCCCCAAAAGTGGTCTCACATGCACAGAGTTATTGCAACTCCAATTTTTTTTACTCTACAGTGTAATCAGTAAGGTCATTTGTGAGGTAACCAAACAGCGTAGTTGGCGTGTTAACTGCATGCTAGCATTCAGGCAGCACAATCCAATGGAACCTAGGGCCCAATACAATTACACAGTCATGTTTATTGAAAATGGCTTTTGTCGACCGTGTACTACAACACTAACTCCAGTCCCAGTGACGACACGGGCAGTGCGAGTTGCTGGCTATAGTCTCCACTCCGTCATCTGGGGACGCCAACCCACACTTACCAGTTACGACGTGCTCGCTGAGATAAACGGGTGGTAATTTCTTGAACAATTATAACGAATAGCCTGATGTTACACACAGTTATGTGGAGACCGCACTTAAGTGCTACTTTTTAAGCAAGCCGAAAAGAAATTGTGGGGAATGCTTCGGCGTCACTCTTTTTTTTTTCTTTTGCCGCCTGAATAGCTGTCACGTAAAGACTGGGGAACACTTCATCTTCGGGCTAGAACAGCAGTGATTGTTCTTGGCTTGCTGAACTAAAGAGGCCACCCACATTTACTTGATTTTAATAGGCTTAAATAAATGTTTTTGCAACAACCGGGTTGGCTGGCCGCAAACTCCATCACTGATATCGTGTGATTTTCACATGTTCCTCAAACCGTTATTTTCTTGTGAATTGCATTATCCTGCTATAGCCTTCTTGTGGGGTTTGTTAGCTTGATGCATGACAAAAGTGGATATTGATGACTGAACTTGGGCAGCGACTCCTACGTAGATTCAATACTGTGAGCTGGAGACGCACATATTCACAAAACGCTGATGTTGCTCAAGCAGCAAACATCACTGCAACGCACCTACATGAACATCCACGTTTCAATTCGAATCAAGCAAGTAGTTCCCTGTCCGCTAAGTATTTCTGTATTTTATTCTAAATTGCTCGCCATTCTTGTTGCCCTTAGTGCAAAAAAGCTGCCACTAGAGTGTGCAAAGAAAAATACCTGACCAGTAACAAAATGCCTGTACGAAGGCATTTGGTTTTGTTCAAGTACTCCTAAAAGCTCTAATAGCCACATTTGTCAAATAAAGGCAGCAGACTGAAATCACAGAGCTTACACATACTTTTATTATTTCTGTTGCAAAGCCTTGGCCATAAAAATTAAAAAAACACTGGCAAAACAAGAGATCCAAACCTTTCAAAGACAAACACGTTTTGGTTTGCCTATGGACAACAAAACTCTAGAAAATCCAAAATGTCGTTTGTTTTTGTTTTTAAAAGTTCATCGGCTGGTGTCCAACACAGTCCAACAAGAAACACCACTCCAGAAAGGACAAGGCCCTGACAACATCCTCCTGCTCGCAATACGATAAAATTCTCTCTCCCTTCATCCCGACTACACGGGCTCCTGTCGAATTCTCACTCCAAAGCCTGGGCGAGCAAAGTTTTCTCACGCTTAATTTTATACTCAGGAGCTCTAACTCAAGCTCTTTTTGCTGGTTTATCAGCTGGTCCTCTAGCTGTATTTTCTCAGGTGCACCTCCTTATCAGCAGAAGGTGCAGGTTGTGCTCCTCCTGCAGGAGCTCCACCCTCGGGTTATCGTCAGCCCAGAGCTTTCACTCGAGGAGAGCCATATGACCGTTTGGATGCCCTGCGGCCTCCGTAGCGGGCGCTGCTGCATCACTGCCGCTGCAACTGCCGGCTGCGGAAGCTGTAGCTGCCGCCACCAGACTTGGCTCCCAAAGAGACTCTCATGGTAGACTGTCATCTTGCGCTGTCACAGCCCATGTTTCCCCCGTAGATGAGTCTGGCTTGGATGAGTCATCTGAAATGAACAAGCAAACTATATCTGTTGAATGTGAAATCTTATGCGATATGTGAGTGCACGGAAGGGTAGGTGGAGGTGATCTTCCTTTCAAGGCAAAGGTGACGCCACTGCCTATTCCACGATACACAAATTGGCTGCCTTACTCTTTATACAGCCATTTGAGTATGTACGGGGAATTAAAGGGGCCATGTGAGTTACCACTCCGTTTTTTCAGCACATGGCCTGGGGCAAAACTTAGAGTTAGCTTAGAGCGTGCCATGTGACAGGTAAATGTGATGGCATGCAAGTAAAAAAGGTGCGCACTGTAGCTGCGGAGAACTATGTTTGTGGGGCAGCCGCGGCGTGACGTGTCGCCAGCCTGCTTGTCCAAGTAATTCGCACCAAAAGACAAAAAAACTAAAGTAAAGCAGTGTTTGAGTTTTCAACACTGCGTCCTTGTGTGTGTGCAACGTCTATTAGAGAGCAGTATGCCACACGTAAGGCTGGTGTGCAGGACACGTCACTCCATCGTTACACCGAAGTGCAACTGAGGTGATTACGAGACGCACCGTAGTGGATAGCTAAGAATTTAGACCACCTGGGGGTCCTTAAAGGGGCCATTAAGACAAAATACACCTTTCTTCTAAGTTTATGTATTCACTTGTAACTTCTACTGTTTACCCAACACTTGCTACTGCTATAAAAAGCATGTGCACTAAATGTCAATGCAGAGATCTTGTTCTGCAAGCTTTGTACTTTGCATCGGATTTTGTCAGCCTCAGCGAATTGCAGCGAGCTGCCAATAATACGTCGTCAGTTCAGTGCGGAAAAGTAGCTAGGGTATTGCAAACCCATTATCTGTTTTCCTCATTATTTCATTTATTTGAGTCAAGTCTGTGTTAAAATTTGTGCAGTGTTATTCTAACGAGGCAATCTTTCCAGTCAACCAAACTTTATTTTGTCTTCACGGCCCCTTTAACATGAGCTGACCTTTCATTTTTCAGCCTCAACCAGAAAACAGGCTGCAGCAGCCTGCATTAAACCTGCGTGCTAAAAAAAATGCGGATGGCCACTGCTTTTTCTTTCTTCTGCGGCAAAATGGATTCACACGTGATTAGGCCCCTGTTTAGAAACCAAAGCTAATTAATTCAACCACGAGCCCTCACTGCACTGCAGCTCAGAGATGTTGGACAGTTTGTTTCCCTAAAGATGGAAAATTTGTACCCACCTGTGGCATAAACACGGTGTCCCTGGTGCTGTCCACCATTGCCTGCACCAACTGTAGGACCAGTCGACTCTGCACAGGCAGCAGGTGGCGTGTTCCGACCAAGTAATTCTTGTTTTCAGGCCGTATGCCAACCATCTCCATGGTCGGCGACATGGGTCGAGGTAGTGGTCCTCCCCCTAGAAAGCAATGCGTAACACACCGTCAGTAAAAAAAAAAAAAGGCTGGAGTGAATGTGAGCACTGAAATGGCTCTAACAGCAGCATTCCAGTGAAAATAGTCACACGCACACACACATATACTTGTGCTTCTGTGGTCACATTTTGACTTCTCTTTCAAACTATAGTAGACAGTAGTTGAAAGGTGAAAATGAAAGCTTCACTTTAAGGCTGCTGTGCTATAGCTAGGGCAGGCCTCCACGCACTGCAGTATGCTGGGGTTTCACAGTACTGCCGATAAGCTCTCAGTACCTGGATGTGGACAGATTATTTGTCAGGGTTCAGAAGCTGAATCTGGCTGGCACACATTTCCTTTGTGCACATGATGCGCGGTACACTACAGGTTCGGTTACTAAATTTTGTATATCCTTGTTGAGGGGAGGTTTTTTATTTTGAAAGGCTTGAGATTCAAAATTCGGCTACGTTGAAACGGATTATTATTATATCCAAGAACGAAACAGGGATGACATAACATCCGCGGCCCTTAAGAACCGGCAAAGTTCTTTTAACACACAAAAAAAATCACAGCAGGACGCGTGAAAGAAGCAGCTTTCGAACGTAAGGCGCGACGGCAGTAACATCTATCGGTAGCGCAATGCTAGGGTCTTTCAACGAAATTGCGAACGTGTTACTTACCGGCCTTCAATTCCTCTCGCTTTCCGCGGAACCATTCCTCGTTCCACTTCTGCTTCATGTTGTTCCAGCATTGTTCAGTCCTGCCGCGTCGCGTTTTGTGACACCAAAGACGGAGTTAAAATTCCGTAGCAACATCTCGCCACTGGGAAGCTTTCGCTGCAACGGAAGATACGTCATCCTTGCGCTATAATTTGCTTCGCCGCGTCTTTAAAACCAACACAAGAAGAGTCTTTTCACCTTCTGTGAACCTTAGTGCAACTTTTCTGCGCATTTCTTGGATCCTTTTGCTGCGCACGCACAAAAATACGAAGAAACGAACATGAAACCAACGAAACGCTGTCGAGAACGCCGATGCGGCTCGGTTGCGAGCGCCCGGGTTGCCAGATCACATTCACTAATGTCTGAAACACGCGTTACGCTTTGACTGTAGATGATTGGGGATTGCTATTTGCTTAAACAGACCATTGTTAACAATTACTATGGGTGGTTTTTAGTTAAAGGGACTGTTTTATGACCTTGATTTGCATCTTAAACGAAATAATTCCCGGTTACTCTCGATCCCAGCCGCGTCCGTCGCCGCCCCGCTCAAGTCGCCCCCTGACTTGATGAAGCAAGCTCGCTCCAACGTCTATGAAACGGGAAGGTCGTCTTAGACCCGTTCAAGCCGCCTGCTGTCTTGGAGCGGACTTCATGAAGTACGCTCGCTGCTTAAGTTAAGATAGGTCTATGAATTCGGGGGTTATAGGGCAGAGAAACGGGAAATTAAGAAGGAGGGATTCTATGACAATACGAGAGGCAGTACTTTGCTCTTCGAGGCACGGGCAGGGTGCCTGAGAACCCGGGCATACACGGGTAGCTACAGGCAGCAGGATGAAACATGTGCGTGCTGCGGCAGTGATCGAGAAACTATAGACCATATCGTCAGGAACTGCACAGAGATATGATCACCGAGGGGTGAGGGGGAACCGACGCTGGTTGAGGCTTTGGGATTTGGGGCGAGGGTGAACCTCAACTTCAAGGCCATGGAGGTGACGAAGAGGCGACTGGAGTGGTGGTGGAGGAAAAGTCGGGAAGGAATGAGTACGCAGGCGGAGTAATCATACGGATGAGAATTTAGAACAGCGAGGGGAGAAAAAAAACGGGGGTGGGGGCGATGAGTTTTTAAACAGGAAAGAGAGGGAGATGGGAGGGAGGATGCAAATCTATTAAGTTAGCTGGGAGTAGGGCGAGTAGGCGTAATAAAACTGGCAAGTCGGTTGCTGACAACCGACGCCCCGATTCAAAGGGAAATCCACTAATAATAATCGTCATCATCATCATCATAGCCTAAGGCGCGAGTGGCCGAGCTTGACAAGGCGGGAGAGGCAAAGACCGCCCAGTTAGTGCGCGCGGTGGCCGAACTGGACGAAGCTCGGGAAAAGCAGGCCCAGCTTGAAAATCGGGTGGAAGAGCTCGTGACTCCAGCGGCAGGAGACGACGCGAGTGCGCGGGCTCAGCACGACGAGCGGCACGGCGGCGAGAACGCAAAGCCACAGGGGGCGACTGATGCTGCGCCCACGAGTGGTGTCCGTCGACGCAGAGCGGACTCGGGTAGCAAAGAAAGCGCCGAGGCGACGCCGGGAAGGGGTGGATCGCCAGCCAGGTCATTCGCTGCCGTGGTCAACCACAGTAGACCCCGAACACCTGCAAAAGGGCCGGTTAAAGACGTGAGGAGGCGCCAAGTCATCGTTGTCGGCGACTCCAACATGGCCAGGGTGGGAGAGGTGATTAAGGGGAGGGTGGGAGACGACGAACGCGTGAAGGTGAGCAAGCTTCCCGGAAAAAGAGTCGGGGAAGTAATGCAACAAGCAAAGGGGCAGCTGTGGGATAGAATGGAGGACCGCAGCTTGGTAGTGATAATGGGGGGTGAGAACGATGTGTTGCAGAGACGCGGGGGAGGGCTCGCAAAGCAGATTGCGGAGGGGGTCACCGAGCTGAGGGCGGTCTCGGAGGATGTGCAGATTGCGGTCTGCACGGTGCCGGACATGCAGAAACAAGGGATCTACGTGGAAAGGGTGGTGGTTGCGGCAAACAGGGAGCTTTGGACCCTGGGTAAAACGATGAATTTTGAGGTGATCAACCTGAACCGGGACCTGGTCCGTGCGGGCCGCAACGGGGCGTTTGTGTTCGACTACATACACTCCAGTGGCCGTCTAGCTGAGCGTGTAGGGCACCGACTGGTTGCCCGCGCAGTGGCTTTTTTAGGGGGGCCCCGAACGTTCAAGAAGAAGGCGGACTGAGTGGAGGTGGTAGCGAAAGGCAGGAAGGAGGGGGCATTGATGCACGGCGGCGGAAACGTAAAGCAAAGAAAAGAAAAATAAACCGTGGAACTAAAATTAGTTATATAAGCATTGAAGGCGGCCGCAAGCAGGAAAAATGGATTGAGATACAAACCCAACTCGAGAAAGAAGAAATTGACGTGTACGCCCTGACTGAAACCCACCTGAGAGATATGGAGGAGTCACCAGTGATGGGTGACTACGTATGGGTGGGGTGCAACAGGGCAGCGGGAGAGAGGAAAGGTGGGGGCGTGGGAATGTTGATTAGGCGAGGAGAGAATTGGAAAAGGGAGAATCAGGGCTGTAATGAGCACTTATGGGTTTGTGGAACGGTGGGTGGAAAAAAGACACGGTTGGGAGTGGCCTATCTGTGGACAGGGAAGGACGCCAGAGAACAAAATAAAGAGTGGGTGGACTGCCTCAGGACGGACATAAAGAAATTTAAGGAATCCGGTGAAGTGATATTGGTAGGAGATTAAATACCCATATTGAGGATCTAGATGGATATAAGGACTATAACGGCGCAATAATTCTAGATATGTGTGAAGAACAGCAACTGGTAATAGTTAACCGGGAGCAGAAATGCGACGGGCAGATAACGCGGCAAAGCGGCAATAGACAGTCTTGCATAGACTACGGCCTGGTATCAGAGCACACGTACGAGCGGTTGAACCAAATGTCGATAGACGAAGAAAGAGAAAACAGCCTGGGCAGCGACCACAGGAGTATAATCCTCAAATTTGACAGTGGAGGGGCTAGGCAGGAAACACCGGAGGTTGGGCTCCCGAAATTAAGCGAAAAGCAGATAGCAGACATCGTCAATAGCATCGAAAGAGAATTAGAGGCCCAGCCCACGAAGGTGTGGGAGTATGACGAGGTTGTGAGTTGTATACAGAAGGAAATATACAAAGTAAGGAAACAAAACCGCTGGAGGGGTAAAAGGAAACCACGAAGCTGGTGGGACAAGGAAATCAAACTGGCTATTGAAGAGCGACAACAGGCTTCTAGATTGCACAGAAAGGCAAAACAAATGGGATATCAGGATGAAGAGGTGCAGTTACGGTGGAGCCGGTACCGAGAAAAGAAATTTGAGGTGCAAAAACTAGTACAAGCAAAGATTAAAACTGCGAGTTAGAAATGGGTATCAGGCATACGTAAGAAGGATAAGAGCGCCCCCAAAAAATTCTGGAATCATATTAAAGCATTGGGAACGACGACAAAAGAGGTGCAGACTCAGATACAGGACGGGGACGGTAACGTTCTCTTGGGGGACAGCGCATTAAAATACCTACATGGAGTCATAGCAAATACTTTCGACCAAACACGCGAGATATCGGCTACCCGGACACATGTGGTCAATAGAAGAGCGACAGATAAAAAATTTATTATCGAATTTTTGGACTGGAAAGAAGCAGAACACAGTGTTCCCAAAAGTATGGCAACAGGAACGGATGGTATCCCAATAGAGATTATCAACCATTTGGGACCAGCGGGAAAGACGCACTTGTATAGAGCCATCGAACGCACTATAAAATCCGAGAGGATTGCCACGCAATGGCGCGAAAGCAGAATGAGGTTGATCTATAAAGGCAAGGGAGAGAAGGACGAGGCGAGCTCTTACATGCCGATTACAGTCACGTCAGTGCTCTATGGATTAGCTATACAAGCCATCAAAGCCGAGTTGTTGAAGTGGGTGGAAAGTAACGGTAGTTTAGGGCAACTGCAAAATGGATTTAGGCCGGGTCGACGCTTAGAAGACAATATTTTCGTAATAACCCAGACCATCGAAATTTCGGCAGCACAGGGCAGACCAACATGGTTACTGTTTCTGGACATAAAGGGAGCCTATGACAACGTAGATAGTGGATTGCTGTGGCATATACTGGGAGAAGAGGGGATAGGGTCAGAATTTGTGGGGCTGCTAAGGGCAATATATGAGGATAACAAGGCGCATATTACATGGGAAGGGCGGACAGGCACAGAGCCCGTGTACATTCGAAGAGGTTTAAAACAGGGGTGCCCCCTTTCGCCATCGCTGTTCACACTTTATATTAGAGGAATGGAAAGACGATTGGAGGAGAGTGGATTAGGCTTTGACTTGTCGTACCGAAGCAATGGAGAGTTCGTGGAGCAACGGATTCCGGGATTGATGTACGCGGACGATATAGTGTTGCTGGCAGATAATGCGGAAGACTTTCAAAAACTGGCCGACATTTGTGGGGATGAGGCAACGTACCTAGGCCTACATTTTAACCCACAGAAATCTGGAGTCATGGTGTTCAACGAGGAAGCTCATACAGCGCCAATAAGAGTTCAACAGGAAGCCATACCATTAGTAAATAAGTACAAATGCTTGGGGATCTGGCTTAATGAAGGAAAAGGCTACCTGAATGCCCATGAAGAATACCTCAAAGTGAAATGGAGACGAAATGCAGCTGTAATGAAACATAGAGCACTTTGAGGATACAATAAGTACGAGGTAGTGCGAGGCATCTGGAAAGGGGTAATGGTGCCGGCGCTCACGTTCTCTAAGGCCGTATTATGCTTAAAGTCCGATATTCTGTCGGGACTAGAGGTTAACCACAAGGCAGTCGTCAGATTAGCACCGGGAGCTCACAGTAAGACTACAAATGAGGCGGTACAAGGCGATATGGGCTTGGGCTTCATTTGAGGCGAGGGAAGCGCAAAGAAAGATACGTTTTGAGGAGCGGCTTAGACATTTAGATGGGAAGAACTGGGCAGCCAGAGTGCACAGGTACGTGTACCTTAAAAGTGTGGACACCCAATGGCGGAAGAGGACACGAAAGCTGGCGACTAAATATACCTTGACCGCGGCAAATAAACAAGGGGGGGGGGGCAGTTAAAAAGCAAGTGAAGGAAACAGAGACGCTCAGGTGGAAAGAGAGGATGGAAAAGAAGGGATCGCTGGGAATCTACAAAGCAAGCAAAAAAGAGATCTGGAAAGAGAACTTTTATGACAACAATAAAGGTAGTGCGTTGCTCTTTGAGGCGCGGGCTGGCTGCTTGAGAACTCGAACTTACAGGAGCAAATATTCTTCACAGGATGAGACATGTGTTGCATGTGGCAGGGATAAAGAAACAATCGACCACATAGTAATAGGATGCCAAAAGATTCAGCCGTATAGAATTGGCGGGAAAGTCCTACTTCCTGAGGCACTGGGCTTCGCAATTGATGGAAGCATGAACTGGTCAGCAGTAGGTATTACTAAGCAGCGGCCAGAGTATTGGTGGAAAACAAGCAGGGAAGTCGATAAAATAACATCCCAGCGAGGGGTAGCGGCCGGTCAGAATTAAAAAGAATTCCGAGTTGAAGGACTAAATTTAAATTCAAACTACTAAGATAGGCTAGATGGCGCACGCCGTCACCTCGATTCAAAGGGGAGGCCTTTAATCATCATCATCATCATGAAGCGACGGCGCGCCGCCGGTAGCCGATCATGGAGGCCACGACCAGCGTTCCTTGGTTCCCGTGGGCGCCCACACGCGGCGCAGCGATGCAGTTCGGCCACCGCTCCCGTGCTCCGTTTACTTTTGCGCGGACCTGTAGATTCGACCTGATCAGACCAAGTGGAACACAATTCTTCTATTTGTTACGTTTGCTTATAATACTGCAGGTTAACGGACCACCGGCTACTCTCCATATTTCCTCGTATTCGGCGGCGACCCATCGTTCATTCTGGACACCACATTTTTATCGGCTCCCGTGTAGACCTCAAGCCCCTCCTCAGAGCAGTTCCTTTCCCGTGTAAACTATTGCCGTCGAAGGGCTCGTCTGCAGACTGAAGCCAGCCAGCACGACCGCAAGGATCGCTACGACGCCAGCCACCGTACTGTTCGGTTCTGCCCTAGTGACGAGGTCTTACTTTGGACGCCCAGTCGAAGACAAGGACGATGTGAAAAATTTCTTCACCGTTTGACAGGCCCGTACACGGTTCTTGAAGAAACATCCCCTGTAAACTGTCGTGTCACGCCTAGTCAAGATCCCTTGGACTGTCGATACCGAGGCACACAAATTGTGCACGTGTCACGGCTGAAGCATTTTGTGGGCCGTACTTCATGAACATTGGTGGTCAGGCACCCGCCTTCACTCGGAGGGGAAATTATTGTGAGCGCGTATCTCGCGTCAGCACAGCCTGGACACTCCCAGGGACTGTTCATACACTCGGGGCAATCTCCTGCATTCCCGCCTCGCTGTAACATTATCATTCTCATTAACATTAACCAATCCTCTCCCGTCGTGCATCATCATCATCGCTCACGGTACGGTGTTCGATATATATATATTCTGTATTTCTGTACCGGTATTTTCTATTCTGTAGGTTGTGGGTTCGGATGCCACCTGGCGGGCATTTTTTCATTTTTTCTCCACTTTCTTTCTTTCCAAATTCTTTATCTGTTTCAATGACCTACCATATCCTCCCCTTTGCTTTGCGAGGTTTTCTTAACAGCCAAACTTTATTTCTATATATATATATATATATATATATATATATATATATATATATATATATATATATATATATATATATATATATATATATATATATATATGTATATAACGCAGGAGACATGGCGTCCGTCGAACCAACATCTTTATTAGCAACTTCTTCTTCCTCGTCCACCACTACCGCACCGCACCTTCTCTTGGTGGCTAATCTCCCATTCCGGCCAACTGCCCCGTACCATCGATCTGCGGGACGTCACACGCTTCCCCTTCCCCGCGAGAGAGTGTTTGGTGTAGTGGCGGGTAATATAGTCTTAGCCTCCACACATGGACAATGTCAGTCTGACGACCGAGTGGAGCCACGCTGCGGTCGATCTCGTAGTTTACCGCAGAGATCTTGCGTAGGACAGTATACGGCCCTTCCATTATCGCACAGAGTTTGCCGCGGTTGGGATGCCAGGGTGTTTCATATAACACACAGTCTCCCACCTGGAGCTCTGACGGAAAAAAACTTCTTGTCGTAGATGAGCTTATTCTTCTCGTGATACGCGAGGGAATTGCGGACTGCGTTTGCAAGAGCTTCTTGCAGGGTTTCGACAGTGTTGGCGATGAGGCAGGGGTATGATGGTGTGCCATACATGAGAAAACATGGTGGGTAGCCGGTGACTTCATGAGATGTCTTGTACTAATCGACAACCTCTGGAAGAAGGCGTGTATATGGTTTTCGCGTTTCGTCGTTGATTTTGCAGCGGAGGCGGATAACTATGGACTGATTAGTGCGCTCGTTTAAGCCATTACACTGCGGCGTTGAGAACTTGTGAAAAGCTGATGAATGTTGTTGTGTTTGAGGAACTGCTTGAATTTGCCTGCGGTGAATCCTGTTCCGAGGCTTTCCGAGGAACTTCCGAGGCTTTCCAGCAAATAAGATGCCCTTCAGGCAGGAAATGTACGCATCGCAGGTCTCATTTCGGTGCGCAAAAGCCCACACGTAACGAGTGGCATGATCAACGGCCAAGTGAATGAACCTTTTTTCAGAACCACAATTCGCAAAACCTCCGATGGTGTCTATGGCCAGAAGATAAAATGGTGGTTCAGCTGGTGGTAGTGACTCCAAAGATCCGAAACGCTTGGTCTTCGTCTTCTTGCAGCGCTGGCAAGTGTCACAGTGGCGAATATATTTTGAGACATCGGTGATGATGTCAGGCCAATAATATTGTGGAGACAGAAGTCGCAATGTCTTCTTGACTCCAACGTGACCAAAAGCGTCATGAGCCTTCTGAAGAAGAGAAGATCGCAGAGCAGCAGGAACGTAGGCTTTTCGAATCAGTCTGCGCGTCACTATGGTCATTCCGTTCTCAATGACGTGCTTGCACGGCGGTTTGTCATTGGGATGCTCTTGCAGTTGGTCACCTGATAAAAGCTGAATAATCGGGTTTCGCGATAGTGCATCAGCTTTGATGTTTTCAGCGTCCTTTTGGTGCTTGATGTTTACATCGTACATGGAGAGTTTCAAGGACCATCGAAACAGACGGCCTCGCGGATTCTTGATGTTTTTACGCCACTGTAGCGCAGCGTGATCGGTGACCACCGTAAAAGGTTTTCCATGTAGATAGCAATGCCATTTGTCGATAGCGTCAATAATTACCAAGCATTAAAGCTCTGTGATGGCGTAATTGACTTCATGCTTGAACAGCTTGCGTGAGTGGTATGCAGCTGGGTGCTCCCGGCCTTCTTCATCAGCCTGCTTCAAACCGGCGCCGATACCTTTGCTGGACGCATCACAGTACCGCACACAATGTTTGGAGGCATCGTAGATGGCAAGAACCGGCTCTTCCGTGACACATTTCTTCAGCTTAGTAAAAGCCAGTTGGCAGTCAGAGTCCAACTTCCACGTAGCGTCTTTGCTGAGGAGGCATGTCAGTGGATGGGCAATTTCACTGAAGTGAGCGATGTACCGACGGTAAACATTTACGGTACTGAGAAAACGCTGCAGCTCTTTCGGGCGCGATAGTGTGCGAAACCGCAAAATTGCCTCCAGGTTGCTTCGTTTCGGAGTGACTGCGCCATTTGAAACTTTGTGACCCAGGTACTCAATGGATGTTTGTTCGAACTGACATTTCTTCATTTTGAGCCTGACGCATTCGCTTTTAAAAGCGTTTAGAACGGCGTCGAGATGCTTCAGATGGTCAGAAAACGTGTCAGAATACACCACAATATCATCGAAGTACCGTAATTACCCGATTCTAACGCGCGCCTTTTTTCCGGAAAAATAGGCCGAAAAATCGCATGCGCGTTAGAATCGGATACGAAACCGAACTGGCGAAACAGCTGAAATTTTGTTCCAGCCATATCCATCGCCATCTCAAGACGGCGCCAAAGCTTTTAGCAGCAATTTTTCGGATCTAGGCGCCTAGGCTTTTCTATCGGCGTTCACACAAATCGTCAAATTATTCCACTTGCGCGCTTGATAACAGCAATGGCAGCAGCGGCAACGAAGGTGCACCGCTTCCACGGCTTGCGAGCGGCTCCCACGCGTTCACAACGAGCGGTTGGCTGAAGCGTACGCCTCTGGCGAAGCTCGCGAGATGGGCGTGCGAGGCGTGGGCCACGATCCCATCGAACCATGGTTGAACGTTCGTTCAGAAGTGTGGCATCGCGAACACGCTTTATGACACCGATAAGAAGATGTTGCGGACAGCAGAAGGCGACAAGGAGCTCTCGGAGAGCGACGAGGTGTGAGATGAGTGAGATTACTTCGGGGAATAAATCGCCCGTTTCGCTCGCATTCGTTTTTCATGCTCACGAAGTTCCTTGCGCGTTACGATCGGAGGTGTAAGTTTTTGCGGTTTTTTGCCTGGAAAATCGGGTGCGCGTTAGAATCGGGGGTGCGTTAGAATCGGGTAATTACGGTAGTTCGTGACGTGCGCTAAGCGGTGTTTTGCTAGGATGGACTTGACAGCCCTCTAAAAAGTGGCTGGGCCGTTACGGAGACCGAAAGGCATAACAAGCCATTCGTAATGACCGGTACGTGTCACAAAGGCTGTTTTCGGAATGTCTTCCGGATGCATCTTGACGTGCCAGTAACCCGACGTGATGTCTGATGTTTAAAAGTACGTCGATTTCCCGAGAGAGTCTAGAACGTCGTCAATGCGAGGGATGGGTTGGTAGCCGGGCACCGTCACTGCATTCAGCTTGCGGTAATCTATGCAGAAACGTGTGCGCCCTTCTCCCTTTTTCTCTGCCAGAAGTGCCGGTGCAGCGTACGGAGACGTAGACAGCCGTATTATGCCTTGCGTGAGAAGGTCGCTGACTTGTCTGTCCATTTCGACGCTATCGGCTTCTGAGCATCGATAGGGAGCCCTGCGGATGGGGACGTTGTTTGTGACGGGAATGCGATGCATCTCGCTACTGATACACCCAATGTCAGTTTGTGATTTGGAAAAAAATGTTCTCATACTTGTGGAGAAGTTGCTTAAGTGCAGACTTCTGAGTTTTATTTAGGTGGCCCAAATCGGAAGCTTGAGGTTCCTGTACACAAGAGTTTTTGTCAGCCGCGTAACGGACTTGTGGGCGTTGAGAGTGGAGGACATCATTTCCTTGGCGTAGGGTCAGGGTGTCGAGGTCTAGAAACAAGTTTAAGAGGCAGGCGCTGTCCAAGCCAAGAAGTAGATTGCTCTTCATTCCTTGCAGAACGTTCGCTTCTATTTCCTTGGTGATTTTTACGATTCGTACTTTTAGATTGACGCGACCCAAAGTTTTGGTAGATGATGTTACTTGATCTACAGTGATGCATGAATCTCTCATTATTTGCAGGCGAAGGGTTGTCAGCACTGCTTCGCTGGTACAGGTAATTGTGGATTCGGTATCAAGAGTACCGCTGACTGGGTGCCCGTTAATGAGTGCATCAAAGTGAATTAACATAGCTTTGGGTCGCCCTCCTCATTTGCGTGGTTGGTAGCGAGGGCGGAAATGCTTGCGCATCGTGGGCATTCATTAATGTGCGAGTGCATCTGTCGTGGCAAGTCGGCCATGGCGCAATGCCTGCATTCGGACATGGGTGCTCGGCCTGGCGTATTAGGTGGACGCTGACGGGAATTGCCGCTCGGTGCATTGATCTGTGCGTGTCGACCGGGTGGAACGCGGGGCGACTTAGCTCGGTTCATAGCAGCCTCTACTCTAAGCGCAGCTCCCAGCGGATGGAGTAAGCCCAGCCAGAGCCATTTCCATTTCAGCAGGGAGGCCGTCGATGAGCCCTGATATAAGATGCGCGTCCTTCAGTTCAGCAAGGCGTCCCAGACACATTTTTTCATCGTAATACTCCTTAAGGCTCTGGCCCGGTTTCAGGCGGCAATGAATGAACTGACGGAATGGATCCGCGATGGCGCTTACGAACTATTCGGTCATGCATACAACGAGGTCCTCCCAAGCTGTGCCAGTGTCTGTGGGCTTACTGGGTCTGGCTACGGGACAACAAACGACCCCGGCTAGCCTCTTTAGAGACGTTGAGCGACGATGTCAGCTCGACGCCTGGAAATGACCCATCCAAAATGCCCCAGAGAGGTACGCGGCGTCCACAAGGGAGACGCCGCGACGGGTTCGACTCACCGATACAGGCGACGACAGGCTCCAAAGGGCCAGGACGAACCATGGGGTTTATTGGCCGAGTCGTACAGTGCATAATAACGCCAAGACCGGGTTAAGAACTACACTGTACCGACACGCGTCCGATCGGGGCCAAACAGCGCCCGACCGGCCGGCGCGGCGGGGAGGAGACGAGCCGGCCGGGGGCATGGAGCGCCCCGGTATCCGACTCCCTTCTCCTGGACGTGGGGCGGCGAGGGTGCGATACGATCCGCGACCCCTCGCGTTCCCTATACTCTATCCTCCATCTCCTTCCCGAGTCCCTGGAGTCAGGGAGACATCCAGAGAGCTCGCGAGAGAGCCGACCGAGCCCAGAGAGCAGAGAGGCCCGCGAAACGGGCGCGTCCGGTTTTAAGGCGCGAAGGAGAGGAGGCAGGTTCCCGGGTGAGGAGGAGCGGAAGCGGCGGCGGGACAGTCGGTGCCCGCCGGCGCGTCGGCCCGCGAGGTGACGTCACGTGCGCGGGAAAGCGCGCTCGTTCGAACATCGCGCTCGCGGGAGGAGGAAAGGGGATCAAGCGGATCCCCACATCCCCCCCCTCCTCAAGACCCGAGCCCAGTCTGAAGGACCGGCTCGACGACTGCAGGCACAGCACATACCCTACGAGCTTACAACGGGTCCCCAGCCCAAGAAGTCCGCGAATGTCCGCACGTTCGAGTCCACGCCGACACACACGCCCACACTTCGAAGACACGCCGTTCCAAAGTTCGACACGACGCCAGAGTGGTCGGCACGAGCAGGGGCCGTCTAGATGACTCGTCAGGACCCCGGAGAGCCAGGCCCAAGACCGCCAGACCGCGGGGCAGGTTCACGCCGGACGCTCGAGCAACAGGCTCGAGGGTTGAAGCCGCCAGGCGTAGCTCGACCAGCGGCCGAAGGTCCCGAAGAAGCGCCCGGGGTGCGCTCCGTGGAGGCGCCAGGGAGCGGCCGCAGGGAGCGACGCCGCGCGAGGCATCGTGAGGGAGTGCCCCGAGAAAGCGCCGGAGCGCCCGAGCTGCAGAGGTGTGCCATGGCCACAGCGAGTGGCGACGTTGAAGCCGCCGGCCGATGCAGGATGGTGTGTGGCAAGGGCCGTGTGTGGTGCGGCAACTGAAGCTGAAGAAACCCGGGCTGGGGACCGAGCCAAGGTACAGTGCTACAAAAAGGGAGACGAAAGGCGAAACCCAAAACTACCTGCCGGGAACAGCGATAGGGGCGTGCAAAGGCTCGGGCCGAAAAAGCGGCCGTAACGCCGGTGCCGCGAGAAACTGGGGAGAGCTAACGGCTGCGTGGTGCGTAACAGCGGTCGCACGGAAGGTAGCCGGCATTCCCCGTTTCGCTTCGTCGGCGGCCATCCTCCCCCCCTTCCAAAGCGTCGCTATCGGCGACGAAGGCATGGAGGGAAGAATACTGGAACGAAGGGCGTGAGGCCCGCGTCGTTCCCTAGGCAGCCGATTGAGTGGCGTGCCCTTCTCCCGCGGTGTCTCTCCGACATCCGCTTTGAGAGAGGGTCTACCTGGCGTGTCACGTGGGCTCATTGGGCCAATTCGTGGGCCCGTCGCCTGACGTGACGCGCTTCCGCCCGCCACGGAGAAGAGGGGGCAAGCTCGCTGCCCAGCCGGGCGTCGCGAAGAAACCTCTCCGTGGCGTTGGTGCTCGCTGGCGCTCGGTAGGGTTGGTCGTGGGGCGGAAACGTCGCCCCGCGCCAACGCTCCGCTCGGACGTGAGGACGCATGATCAGGCCCGCGGAAAAAGCCAAACGGGTGAATATCGCGGTCCTTTGTCCTCATCGCGCATGCCTAGCGCTTCCGCAGGGCGAAAATGTCGCCGATCCGCGAAGCAAACAGCGGCAGCCCGAAAGGAACCGACGACTACGGCTACCGGGGTGGAGTCCCCAAGTGTACGCCGCATTTTGCCGTGGTTGCGCCTCTCGATTGGGTGCATGAAGTGGGATAACTTGCGTGATCCGGACTTCGCGCTGTGGCATGCGCGGCACGAGCGAGAAGAGAAAAGCCTCCTCGCTGTGTGCGCGGCCGGACTATTTCGCAGAGTGACTCAACTTTGTAAAAGTCTTACGGTCGCTCGCTTATCCGGCCTGTCGCGAGTCGGGGAAGCCCAACGCGGCCTCCCTAGACTGCGGCAAATCGTCACCCTAGATGCGCCTCGCGGGGCATTATCGGGTGAGATTTTATCGGCAGAACTTCCATCCGCTCCTTGCAAGCACGGGTCCGAGGCAAAAAATAAAAAATGCGCTTGCAGCAGCCTGGCTGCATAGCGCACGGGACCTACCGCAACACCAGCGGTCATCAGCCTCCGGCGACAGCGTCGCCCGCTCCATCTTGGAGCGCGACTCACACAGAGCCAAACGACGTACTATTTACATATTTACAAACGGACGTTACTGCTGCGTTCGGAGGAGGTTTGTTCTGCCAAAGGCGATGCCGGCGGACCGCATGTGGGGTACCGCGGGTACGCTTTTCGTCTAGGGATTGCCAAATTCGTGGCAGTGCTCCTTTCGACGATCGCACCGACGAACACATTCGAGCACGTGGTCGCATGTTCCGTCAGATGCGGCGCGCGTCAGGAACTCCGGGTTAGCGACGGGGGCTAATATCCGCCGCCACGTTCGCGTTTCCCTTCCTTTAGCGCAACGGCAAGAGCGAGGATAGTGGAGATCAACTCGCTACATGCTTGGCCAGGTCGTGGAGCGGCACAACTTCGTAAAGTCTTGCGGCCACTCGCCCAGCCGCCCGCGAGTCACGGAAGTATCGTACACCTTCCTCAAACTGCGGGTGCTCACCACCGTGAAACTCTCAGGGGGAATTTCCTTCGGTGGGATAAACTTCAGCGAGAGACATTGAGCATGTAGCAGATACGAATCCGAGAAATAAAAAAAACACGCCTGCAGCAGTACGAGCTGCAAAGCGCTCGAGGCTGACCACAATACCAGCGGTTAGTAGCCTCCGGCGACCGCGTCGCCCGCTCACACAGAGCACGACTCACACAGAGCCAGTTAAAATCATATTTACAACACGGATCGTTCTGATCACCGGGCACCTGCTCGTCTCTGCTGGATGCAATACCGGCTGACAATGGGTCTGCTCGGTATGCGATATCGCCTGGGAATTGCAACGTTTGCACGCTTAATGCATTCCCTTCGGGGCTCGCACCAACTGGCCGCCGTTCAGCACGTGTCTACGGGGCCAGTCGGGTGCTAGGCGCGTTAGGAACATTCAAGCGGCCACGGGGGCTCACGTAATGTGTCCGCCACCCCGTGGTGCTACCGCTCCCATTGCGCACGGTGACGTTTTCACGGGCGCAGCTTATATGGCCAGCACGCGTGGTTCGCGTATCCGCTTAGGCCCGCTGAATGCCACGTGGTCCGTCTCCACTACGAACGAACTTTTGTCGACGAAACGGTCAAACTCGTTCAGAACGTGTGGCCCGATCTCTAAGTAGTCCGTAGCGCGCGGCGAGCGGGCCGCCGTGCTTTGGAAACACGAGATCGTAAGGCGAGCTATGCCTGGGAAACAGAGTGCTCCCCAGTGGGCCTAGCTGCGGACTCAGAGCACTGCATCTCACGCGCGCCGGGCAAAATCGACAACAAAGCGTCGTACAATGCCTGCGCGGGGATGTGCTATGCGGTCCCGGCCGTGTCGTGGGAGCAAAATGTGCTCTTTTGCGACAGGGCCTTGGCGTCCGCGTGTGCGATGATGCACTCGGTAGGACGAATGCGCGTTATCGTCGTCGGAGCAGGATGCTCCCCGACGAGGCGCAAGGGGCTCCTTGGCGAAACGCAAACTTGGCCACAAAAGCCGTTTGTCGTCTGCACGTGGAGATACATTGGCCGCAGGCTAACGTCGTCCGTGCAAAAGGTGTTCTCGTTTCCGACGTAGCGAGCGTATGGCTCTGCTCCAGGTTCATATCGTACGTCAAGTTCGCAGGCTCGGGATCGCCACTACGTTGAGTCGTACAGAACACAGGAGATGCTGGCGCGGGTCGGGCGATAATCGCCTCGGTTCCCGGGCAGCGGTGAGCGGCGGGAGCACGTTACGCCGAAGCGTCGTGCTCGGAAGCCGAACCGCTCACCTCACAGTAAATCGCACAGGGACTAAGGCCAGGGGCCTGCTCCGTCGCGCAGTGTCGATACCGTGTTGGGCGCCAATGTGGGTCTACTGGGTCTGGCTACGGGATAGCAAACGACCCCGGCTAGCCTCGTTAGAGACGTTGAGCGACGATGTCAGCTCGACGGTCCCTTGTGGGCCTAAGTGGGGTTCAGGGTGTTTCCCCACGCCCGGAAATGACCCATCCAAAATGCCCCAGAGAGGTACGCGGCGTCCACAAGGGAGACGCCGCGACGGGTTCGACTCACCGACACAGGCGACGACAGGCTCCAAAGGGCCAGGACGAACCATGGGGTTTATTGGCTGAGTCGTACAGTGCATAATAACGCCAAGACCGGGTTAAGAACTACACTGTACCGACACGCGTCCGATCGGGGCCAAACAGCGCCCGACCGGCCGGCGCGGCGGGGAGGAGACGAGCCGGCCGGGGGCATGGAGCGCCCCGGTATCCGACTCCCTTCTCCTGGACGTGGGGCGGCGAGGGTGCGATACGATCCGCGACCCCTCGCGTTCCCTATACTCTATCCTCCATCTCCTTCCCGAGTCCCTGGAGTCAGGGAGACATCCAGAGAGCTCGCGAGAGAGCCGACCGAGCCCAGAGAGCAGAGAGGCCCGCGAAACGGGCGCGTCCGGTTTTAAGGCGCGAAGGAGAGGAGGCAGGTTCCCGGGTGAGGAGGAGCGGAAGCGGCGGCGGGACAGTCGGTGCCCGCCGGCGCGTCGGCCCGCGAGGTGACGTCACGTGCGCGGGAAAGCGCGCTCGTTCGAACATCGCGCTCGCGGGAGGAGGAAAGGGGATCAAGCGGATCCCCACATGTCAAACACCTCGGTAAGGTACCAGCGGAAGGCCTCACCTTCGAGGTAATCGGAGAAATTGCACAACTTGTCTCACTCGGTCCATGCAGCGGCCGCAGTCTTCACCTCGAAGAGTCAGAGCCACTTGTCAAAGGGAACATCGTCGCTTGCTCCCGAGTACTTGGGGATGGTGATGGCTTTCTTGGATGTTGTCATGATGCGGGGTTGCACGATAAATCCTGTCGACTAGTGTAACGCCCGTCGAACCAACACCTTTATTAACAACTTGGTCTTCCGCGTCCACCACTATCGCACCGCACCTTCTCTTGGTGGCTAATCTCCGGCCAACTGCCCTGTACCATTCATCTGCGGGACGTCATATATATATATATATATATATATATATATATATATATATATATATATATATATATATACACGAGGTTTGGAGGAGAGAAGACGTTTATTCTACTGGGTGGCTGGGCAGATCCATTGAGTCGGTCAATCAAACTCCGGCATAATAAGTATCTTCCCGCTCTAACGTTGGCAGTTCGGAAGAATAGTGCCCTGAAGCCTGTTTTACGGGGTCCAATGATAAACCTGATTTCTGTGACTTGGAGATGGCATCGAGGAGAGTAGCATGCACCGCGAAAGGGTGCCCGCCTCCAAATTCATTTCACCGGTCCTGCATGTAATAGTAAAATCGTACGGCTGCAAACGGAGAACCCAACGGCTTACGCGCCTGGATAGATTATTTAGCTCTATAGCCAGCAGAGGGCGTACTGATCGGTGAGAATGGCGAAATGTCGGCCGTACAGGAGTGGACGAAACTTCTGGATGGACCAGACAGCAGCCAGACCTCCTTTTTCCGTGATAGTGTTGTTTTGCTCAGCGGGTGTCAGCGAACGACCAGAGTACGCATTACCCTTCCACCAAGCTGAGCATCAGGCTACAGAACAACAAAACCAGTGCCGTAAAAGCTTGCGTCGGCACGCAGTACAGTAGGTGCCATTGCATAAAATGATGCAAGACGAGAACAGATGCAGGGCGTCTTTCAGGGCTTGAAAAACTTGTTGGCAATCACTCATCCCGGTTAGCAGCATGTTGGCGCGCAAAAGTTGGTGCAGAGGGGAAGCTATGGTGGCAAAGTTTCGGATAAAACGCGGGAAATACAATGCCATGCCAAGGAAACTTCTCAGATCTCGCTGTGTAAGTGGCCGCCGGAAGTTGACAAGAGCGGCTATTTAGTCGGGGCCCAGACTAATTCCATCCCTGCAGACGAGGTGCCCCAGCACTTTAATGTTTCTACTTGCAAAATGACATTTTGTATTTAATTAAAGTCTTTCGTTAGAAAGGGAGGTCGAAACTTGGTCTAGGCAACCCAGATGCTGCAATAATATAGTCGGAAAAATTTTAACGTCATCTAAATAGTAGAAACAAGTTTTCTATTTCAGGCCCCTTAGCACAGTGGCCATCACCTTTTCTAAAGTAGCTAGGGCTTCTGGTAAACTCATAAATGCCATCTTGTTTTTGTCTGCTTGGTGCATGGGAATTTGCCAATTTAAGCAAGATGTGCACGCTTGCTTGGACGGTGGCGCCCTCTCTTGCGTTGAACCGGATTTAAGCAATTTGCACGCTCCGTCTGCCCCAGATCGCGATAGTGGCAAGGGTCAGCGCGAGCGCAGTGAGTGCAATGCCCGCGCTTCGCCCCGGGTGGCTCGTCCTCGGTGATCAACGAGGCCCGGCACCAGGTAAGTATGACTTTTCTTGCTTAGACCTTCCACCCGACCGGATCAGGCCTTGCGTTGAAAGCCGGTGGGTACCTGAGTGTAACACAATGATAACCCGTTCACACACAGCTCTGCTTGTGCTTGACGATTACTGAAGCGGACAGGGAGCCTACCACAAATATTTAAATCATGTTAGCTATCTTGAGCCGGCTTTATCCATTGTACATTTTTTTTCTAGTAGACGTTACGTTCTAGCGCGAGGCGTTGGCAAACAAGTGTTACGGAGTTTCGTACCGTGACTACATGATACGACGAGGACAGGAGACCCCCACAGTCCGAGCCCCTAAAGGCTTTCACCCTTACAAACAGCCTCTATATACCATGATAGAAGGCACAACACTTCTTCACATTTTGACTCGTCTAGTGGCTCTGCAGTTGTCTTTTCGTCTGTCGAGTATTTCGTGGGCAGAAACCCATACGTTAGTAACGACTTTCTGAACACACTGACATTAGCACATTGAGCCCTAACCGTGTACCTTCCCATAATTTAAATGAAGCTATAGCGAACTGGGGCCTAATTCTCTAAAAAACGGGCGTCGCTTTGAAACGGCGTGGTAGCGCCATGCAATTGCATGTGTTTCAAAGCGACGCCCCGTCGTTTTAGACAATTGGGCCCCTGGAATAAATTTACAGAAGCCACTAAGCTCATTGCACATTTCAGACGGATCTACACGTGGAAGAAGCAGCTCAACTCAAAACTGCGCACATCTTCGACACCGCGGAAACGTTCATCCTGAAGGCCTCTGATCTGGCGCGAAACCCTAAGAAGCCTTGTTGAACGAAAACTTCAGGTACAGTGGTGTTCCGTACTGGGGAGAAAAATTCCTATTTCTTTATGTCTAGATTCAGAAGTTCCCCATTTATAGCATTTTTTTCGCAGGCTTCTCAAGAATTCCCTGCGGTTTCGGTCTTTTTCCAGCGCCACCTATGTCGATTTTAACGGAGCCTTCCGGACGCAGACACCGTTCGGAAAATCAGACTTTCAGCTTGAACTAAATTCCACTAAATCCACCGCTCAGCCACATTTCACTGTGAATTTCACGTTTTGTACCCAAAAACATGCATATTTTGCTTGCTAAAGCTCAAAGTTAAGACTGACTATCTGAAAAAGAGCAAGACATTGTTGACTAATTGAGGCAATTTTAGCTCAGCGCTGGAACTGTTGGCGCCTTCTCTTGCTGGCAGCATGCGGACTAAGGCGCATCCGAAATACTTTTTTGTAAGTTGCACAGGAATGCGAGCGAACGGGCTTCAACCACCGCTTCACGCTTTGCTAGCTTTACCTCATGCAGTATTCTTTCCTTTATGCTCCCTCCTCCTTTATGGTCTGGATTGGGAGCTGTTTTGAATGCCAGTGGCTTTCCCGAACACCACTGCGGATTTGAACATAAATCCGACGAAGTGTTAACCAACTTTTTAAAAGAAAACAAATCAATAAATGATGCGAGGTTCGGCTTACTCGCATTATTTTTCTGTTTTACTCAAAGACTCCTAAAATTTCCTCCATCTATTAAAGATTACCTTTTTCCCTTTTGGCAAAAAAATATGGTCAAACATTTTTCCAAAAAGGGAAAGTTTGCCGCATAGAACATCACGGTGTAGGGAGGCGCGGTAAGCCGAGAACAATGCATGGGGCATCCTTCGTCGTTGACGAAGGATGCCCCATGCCTTGTTCTTCCCAGAACCTAGTATCACTCAAAAGGGCAAAAGCCCTTGGGAATCGTGTACGCCGGGAGGGAAAACGACATAGTTGACTCTCCCTCTCAACATAAATAACTTGATACAAAAACACACACAAGCTATGGACACGAATCCATAAACTCAAAATACAACAGACTCACAGCCTGCCCCTGGTTACCACAAACGGAGAAACCCTTTAAGAGCGGGCTAACACACTTGCACTACACTTCCAGCACATGTCCAGTTCGGCACACAACGCAGACATTTTTAGGAAACAAAATATCTTGCAAAAAGAAGTGCATACGCGTCAACATTAAAACCCAACACTTCTTACAACTCCCTGTTTTCACATCATGAGCTGATATCTGCTCTGCGCACATGTAAGCCTTCAGCGACAGGCACGGACAACATTACATACACCATCATACAGCACCTACACAGGCACACTCTTGAAGAGTCCTACACCTATGCAATGAAATGTTTTTGGGGACCCTTCCAAGGTCTTGGAAGGAGGCCATAGTTGTGGCTTTCCTGAGGGAGGAGAAGAACCCATCCTCTCCCCCAAGCTATCGACCCATTTATCTGATAACGTACCTGCGCAAGCTTTTTGCAAAGACAGTAAAGAGACGTGTACTTTCTAGAGCACAATGGTCTTCTCAACAGCTACCGGGAAGGCTTCAGGGTGGGGCTATCCATCTATTATCAACTTGTGGGCTGAGAATCATATGCAAGAGATGCCTTTCTGCACAAACAGTATTTCATGACCCTTACTACACAGTGTATGCAGTCCTTCTTTGATTGATTCATTGTGGGGTTAATGCACCGTCGGTACAGAGGCGATGAGGCGTGCTGTAGTGGAGGGCTCCGGATTAATTTAGTCCTTGTAATGTACACGAATACCCTTTGTGATATTTCTGCATTCTGATGTACTGTTTGTAAAACGTTTTCACCACTCTTCTCTTTAACGCATTAACTTGAGAGTAAATAAATAAATATGGCTGCCTGTCCTCTCCCACCCTCCCACCTCTCCATTCTTCCGTCAACTTTCGCTCCTCCATTGATGAATGGAATCTTTCCCGTGTTCCTTTGCTAGTGCAGTATGGGTTGTTGTTGTTGTTGTTGCTGTTGCCCCTTTAGGTATGGCATATACCCAATCAGGGGATCGGCCAATCAAGAGGATCTGTTGATACAGCACGCCTCTTCTTTATCCTTTGTTTTTCTCCTGCTTCGAACAGCAGGAGCCAAACTCCTGTATTTAGGGTTTTCTTTTACCTCGCTTCTCGGCGACACGAGTTTTCAACGCAGGGTTTTAAAGTTCGTAAGGTAAAAACCAATAGAACGAGAATCACCAATTAAAAGAACGTTAGTAGCTTCGCTTCTGTACTTACATTGCACCTCAAGTACGGCTTAGGTTTTAACTCCACTGAATAATACGTTCATGTAGTCGCCATGGCAGCAGTATCCGTTTTTTCCATGGTTCTGTGTACACATATATTTTGTGTTCACGCCTTAATTCACTTTATCCGAGTGGCTGAATCGGGGGATAGAAAGGCAGATGGACAGACCAACATTTTTGCGTGCAGGCATCCAAATAAGCACTATCGTCTTAAAACTCTTGGGACAGACGAATATCATACAAAAGGCCTCGCGCTAATAAGCAACTGATTAATCACTTTTTTACGCCAATTTCACGCGAAATGTTTATTCGGGGTACTTTAAATAAGAACGAGAGGGGGCGTAGACAAGTAATTATTATTATATTGTTTATTTAGTATTAGTGAGTGGCGGCTGGGTCAGATCTTGGGAGGCAGTTGTTCAGATTAGGGCTTCTACATTCTCTGTTTGCCCCCCGTGGTACCTGCAAAAGTCCGCGGGGACATTACCGTCTCATTAGGGAGCGCTCTGTCCAAAGGAGGCAATTCCGATTTCTGAAGAGTCTTGTCATTCGGAGGAAGGTAAGCTCCTATATCCGCCGCTAGCTCCGAGCACTCCGACAGCATGGGGTATTATGGGCTTTCTTGGTGAGTTACATGAGAGAGAGAGAACCTTTATTAGAAAAGGGTGACCACTGGTCACGATAACCGAAAGCAATTGGTATGTAGGGTAAGAGAAAATAAAAAAATGCTGGTTGTCATCAGTAGAGTGATTAACTGGACCCGTTCTTGGAATCTTCATTTAATGGGCCAGCTCGTGGTGATCGCAATATAGTCAGAAGTTCACACAGGTTTGCCAGTCTGTTCGGGGGAGGACAAAGACATGAGGAGAAGGTCCCGGTGGTGGTCTTCATGCGCTTCTCAGGGGTTTCCCCCAGGTGTCTTGGGTGGTGGGGAACGTATGCCTAGGCAAAGCACAGTTAATTAACTCTACCGGTTAGCCGGATGAGAAATATATAACTAAAACAAGCGGTACGCCTCAAGTGGCTTGACAAAATTCTCTAAGCACTGAAGTTTGCTTACCAGCTGGTGAACGCTAAATCATCATTGGTTGGCCTGGCGATACTTACCAAATATATTTTCGCTTTTTCGCTGCTACATCATATCCGCACCATGCTGGTTTCGGTGAAGCTACCATAAAACTGTTACAAGACTCGTGACGCACTGCTGTAACACAAAGAAGGTCGTTTCTAGAGAACTTGCCGGGACTTGTCCGGCGTCGTCCATGCTTTGGGGCGCACTGCTGCTCTCGGCCCGCGCAATCTACGTCACGTGAGTGACTGTTGAAGTAGGCCCCACCAGGTGGCGGTAATTGTCCGCTTACGGCTTTACGGAGCGCAGTACTTGAGTTGGGGCCTGCCAGAGCGCGGTACATGACACCCCTTCCCCCTCCGAGAAGGTAGCGGCGAGGCTTCCGTATTGCTCGCTGAGACTTCCGGGGCTTCACAGTGTCAGACTCTCGTCCGTTCCTTGCAGCAGTCGCGATGGGTTCAGCTGGACGTTGTTCCACGACTGTTTTTGTTAGGTCGCCCCGATGATCCAGCGTGTCAACTTCGTTACTTATATCCAGGTCCCACGCCAAAGTCCCTGATGGGCTATCTGTGACTCTCTTGGTATCCCGTTTTCTTATTTGATTCAGTTGTCGTCGAACGACTCCTCCTCACCCACATCGGACGTTCCAAGATCGGGGGCCGATCTGTTTCTCGAGGACTCCGGAAATCCACTTGGGCTCCTTCAAAAACTGCCGTACCATGACTTGTTCGCCTGCCACTAACTGTCGGTTATTAGGCAGCTTCTCTTCGTTTCAGTTGGTTCTGGTGCAGGCTTGATCTGGTCTAAGTAGGATGGAAGCTCCCGTCCAAACATTTCCATGGCTGGGGTGATTCCGGTGGTCTGGTGGATGGTGCTGTGCGGCCGAAACAAGAATCGCGCGAACCACCAACTCATCGGTCCAGACTTGTCCCATGCAAGTGCTGTTTTCAACTCACCAACATAGCGCTCTGCCTGCCCATTGGTAGCAGGGTGGTACGGCGCCTAGGTTATGCGGCTGATTCGGTTGTCTGTGCAGAACCTCTGCATTTCAACAGACACGAAAGCTGCGCCATTGCCGGGCACAATTTTTCGCGGTACGCCAAAAGTAGCGAAAAGGCTGCGCAGTACCGCAACCACTGCTGCTTGCCTTGTCTACTTCCGTCTGTTCTCCTTTGATGCTCTGCTGCTGACGAACCGCACCCTCTGCGCGCACCACCAGGTCGTAGGCTCGGGAGAAGGTCAAGTCTTTTTCGGCGAAGAGCCGCTGTTGGAGCTGTTCCTCGCGAAGGCCGCGAACGAATCTATCGCGTAACATGACTTCCAGCGGGAGCAGCGTCGGGTTCGTAACCGGAGCCCGCCACCCCGCGAACCGGCGATGGCGCCCCTGTAATGGCGGCGGCCCTTCATGGCGGCGGCTCCCTCCGGCTACACTGCAGCCGGCGTCAAGGTCACCGAAGGAAAAGTCCCGAAGTTGCAGCTAGCGGAGAGCTTGCGTAAAGCTGCCGCGTAGTCATTTACTGATTCTCCGTGCAGTTGATCTCACCGCTGGACCATCGCCCGGGAGTACACTTCCGACGGCCGCGGATCGAAGTGCGCCTGCAGCGGGGCCACAATGTCGGCGTAGTCGACTTGGTCCGGTGTGAGAGGTTGCAGTAGCACACAGACAGTCTCGTACGTTTGCGCGCCGCACAGCGTCAGAAGGTGTGCACGTTTCTTCACTGCGTCCCTGACGTCGTTAGTTTCAAAATAGAACTGTAGACGCCCGTACCTTAAGTCCATGACGCAACGTTGCCGCCGAATTCTTCAATGCGGCCGGCGTAGTCCGTCGTACGCGCTGCGATTCACACTTTAGTAGTTTCTGCCGCTGTGGGTGCTCCGCCTCGTCGCCAATGTACAAGAGTCGTGACGCACTGCTATAACACAAAGAAGGTCGTTTATTGAGAACTAGCCGGGACGTGTCCGGCGTCGTCCATGCTTTGGCGTGCACTGCTGCTTCCGGCCCGCGAAATCTACGTCACGTGAGTGACTGTTTAAGTAGGCCCCACCAGGTGGCGGTACTTGTCCGCTTACGGCTTTACGGAGCGCAGTACTTGAGTTGGGGCCTGCCGGAACGCAGTACATGACAAAAACTAATGCGTCGCTTCTTAGTACGGACTCCCGAATAGTCTGCAGTGTGGTAAGCAATGAAGACAAATACAAGGAATAATGGAAAGACGCAAACTTGATTTAGCGGTAAAAAAAGTCATTGATAAGTATCGCAATGGGAAGCCTGTAACTCCCGCATTCAATGCACGCAAGCAGACTTAATGACCCAAACAACTTTTCTGGTGAGCAAAAGTGTTTTCTTACCGACTGCCACATCTTCAACTAAGATTTCAATACCAAAGCAGTTGCTATGAATTAAACTTCAAGATTATCGATGTAGTGTACGCGCGAGTTAACAAGAATTCCTGCGAAGACTAGGAGAGGATAGTGAAGTGGGATAGCGCAAGATGTCTCCAGTGAGGCGGTGGCAGGGTTGGTGGGGAGCAGTGGCGTCGGAACTATTTTTTCCCTGGGGGAGCCAGAATTATGCTACCTTAAACATCATCCCCATCATCAAATATGTTAACATTATGGTTGTTTTTTAAATACCTCGTAATTTATTTTCTTTGAGTACTTCTGCAGGGTCTGTAAAGTGCTGCTACATGAATATAGTATGCATAAATTTTCGCAATTGACCCATCAGCATAAAACCAAATCAAGCCCAGTCAAATATTCACTGAGTCACGATGACTGTGCCCTCTACACGAATCAACAGTAGCACCCATGATTCCGTACCTTGTTATTTATCAATACAAAAGAGCTCTCTTTGTCGAAATAAATAAAATAATAAAATTTGCAAAAGAAACACATACTTACAGAACATTCATATTGTCACGAAGTTAAGGACGACGCAGTTGTTTGGGAGAGAAACAAGTTTATTGGAGCGAACTTGTGCTCCCCTAACAACTGAAAAGAATACAGAGGCGGCGAAGAAGCGGTCAACAAAGCGACGTACGTGCGTCGGCGAGCGTCGCAGAATCGAATGCCCCGGCGTCCGCACTGCAGGCTTTTTATCTTTCGGCGCGCGTGGTTCTCGAAACGTCGATTCGCATCGAGAACATAGTCGATCCAAGAAGATTATTCTGGGCTGTTCACGTTAGATCGGAATGCTCTCCCTATCACAACAGATAATACATGCGGCACAGAAAGAAAGAATGGAACACGCGCTTCCCTTGGTGCAGAGATAACACAGACCGGCGCAGCCGGGCGGTAAAAGCAAAACACAAATAAACAAACCCAATGTATGGTTCGCGGCATTACCCCCCCTCTAAGAGTGCATCGACCCGATGCTAACATAAGCGACAGTCCGAACAAATGAAAATAAAAGTTCGTCATCGTCCGTAGAAAGGTTTTAAGCGAACCACGTGGACGACTTCAGGCCGCGTGCGTTGTCGTGATGTGCCGGAGTCACCATCGGGGATCACTTCGTAGGTATTAGTTGGCCAACACGTCGTAGAATCTGGTAGGGTCCGAAATACCGTCGCAGGAGCTTCTCACTGAGTCCGCGTCGTCGGATGGGAGTCCAAACCCACACACGATCCCCTGGATGGTACTCGGCGTCTCGGCGTCGGAGGTTGTAGCGGCCCGCATCCACCAGCTGCTGGTCCGTTATACGAACTCGAGCGAGCTGGCGGGCCTCCTCCGCACGTTGAAGATATCCGTGGACGTCGGCGTTGAGGTCGTCGTCTTCTACGTGCGGAAGCATTGCGTCGAGCATCGTAGTCAGCCTTCTACCGTAGACAAGCTCGAACGGCGTCAGCTGCGTCGTCTCCTGGATAGCCGTGTTGTACGCGAACGTGACGTACGGGAGTACTTCGTCCCAAGTCTTATGTTCAACGTCAACGTACATTGACAGCATATCTGCGATTGTCTTATTCAGAAGTTCTGTTAGTCCGTTCGTTTGGGGGTGGTACGCCGTCGTTCTTCGGTGATCCGTGTTGCTGTAGCGTAATACTCCTTGCATCAGCTCCGCAGTAAATGCCGTTCCGCGGTCTGTGATTAGGACTTCCGGGGCTCCATGTCGCAGCACAACTTGGCTTATAAAGAACTTCGCCACTTCTTGTGCAGTCCCCCTCGGAAGAGCGGCGGTCTCTGCGTAGCGTGTCATGTAGTCTGTCGCTACGACAATCCACTTGTTCTGTGATCGTGACGTAGGGAACGGGCCTAAAAGGTCCATTCCAATCTGTTGAAATGGTCTCGATGGGACGGCGATCGGTTGCAGAAGTCCGGCGGGTCTTGTCGGCGGCGTTTTTCGTCGCTGGCAGTCACGGCAGCTCCGGACGTAGTGGGTGACGTCAGAGGTAAGGCCGGGCCAGTAGTACCTCGCCTTGATTTTTCCAATAGTGCGGGCTGTGCCCAGATGTCCGGAAGACGGGTCGTCGTGGCACGCTTCCAAAATTTCGTCACGAAGGTTCGCGGGGATGACGACAAGGTAATTCGCTCTTGTTCCGGGGCTGAAATTCTTCTTCACGAGGACGGAGTTTCTCAGGCTGAATGCTGGTAAGCTGCGTTTGAAGGTCCTAGGAACGGCAACATTGCATCCCTCGAGGTACTCGATTATGACGCGTAAGTCGGGGTCAGCACGCTGCTGGGCGGCTAGGTCGCTCTCCGTCACGATCCCGAAGAACGCGTTGTCTTCATCAGAGTCTTGTGGTGGTGGGTCGACGGGGCGCGGGACAGGCAGTCGGCGTCGGAGTGTTTCCTGCCGGATTTATAAACGACTGTAACGTCGAACTCCGCAGGCGCAAGCTCCACCGCCCAAGACGGCCAGAGGGGTCCTTCAAGTTGGCGAGCCAACACAGCGCATGGTGGTCTGTTACAACCTTGAATGGCCTTCCATACACGTATGGGCGAAATTTTGAAATAGCCCATATAATAGCCAGGCACTCTTTCTCAGAGGCAGAATTAGTTTTCTCCTCCTTCGACAGACAACGACTGGCATAGGAGATTACCCTTTCGCAGCCGCTTTGCTTTTGGACAAGGACGGCACCCAAGCCTATATCACTGGCGTCCGTGTGCATTTCCGTTTCGGCATTTTCGTCGAAATGAGCGAGCACGGGCGGGCTTTGCAGGCGTTTTTGCAGCTCGCAGAATGCTTTTTCTTGGTCGTTTTCCCAGCTGAAAGGGGTGCTATCTTTCGTCAAGCGCGTGAGTGGCTCTGCAATGCGTGCGAAGTTTGCGACGAAGCGCCGGTAGTATGCGCACAGCCCGAGAAATCTTCGCACGCCCTTCTTGTCTTTCGGCCTTGGGAAGTTCGCAATGGCTGAAGTTTTTGCCGGGTCAGGTAGGACTCCCGCGGCGTTGACGACGTGGCCCAAGAACTTGAGTTCCCCGTATGCGAAACGGCACTTTTCAGGCTTCAGCGTCAACCCCGACGTACGAATGGCCTCGAGTACAGACTCTAACCTTGCAAGGTGTTCGTCGAACGTCCGGGCGAATACCACTACGTCGTCGAGGTATACCAGGCAGGTGTGCCACTTAAGGCCAGCTAGCACAGTGTCCATGACTCTCTGAAACGTCGCTGGTGCTGTGCACAGCCCAAACGGCATCACCTTGAACTCGTATAGGCCGTCTGGGGTATAAATGCAGTCTTCTCTCGGTCTCTCTCGTCCACTTCAATTTGCCAGTAGCCGGTCTTCAGGTCCATCGATGAGAAGTACTTCGCGTGGCAGAGGTGGTCGAGGGCGTCGTCGATTCGGGGGAGGGGGTACACGTCCTTTTTCGTGATTTTGTTCAGTCGCCGGTAGTCAACGCAAAACCCTAATGTGCCGTCTTTTTTCTTTACGAGTACGACGGGCGCAGCCCAGGGGCTTTTCGATGGCTGTATAATGTCGTCGCTGAGCATGTCGTCGACTTGGGTCCGGATGGCTTCCCGTTCGTGTGAAGAGACGCGGTACGGTGACTGTCGGGTAGGTCGGGCTCCATCTTCGGTTATTATTCGGTGCTTCGCTAGAGGGGTCTGAAGTAATTTTGAACTCGACGAAAAACACTCTCTGTAGCGACGCAGCAGAACCAATAATTTGTTCCGTTGTTCTTGCCGTAGCGCCGGATTCACGTCGAAGGGGTGCGGAAGCTTGAAGGTTTCATCGGGTGTGCGTTCAAAGTCGGCGACCGCGATCACGTCACTTGCTTCTTGCGTTTCTTCGAGGAATGCAATTGCCGCGCCCTTGTTTAAATGCTGGTACTCCTCGGTGAAATTAGTAACCAAAATGTGGGATTGGTGTTCCTTGAAGCGCGCAATGCCTCTTGCGACAGACACACCACGGTCGAGAAGCACACTTTGATCAGTGTCTACGATAGCGTCGACGTCAGGAGCAGCATCTTCACAGTAGACTGCGACCATCAAGCTTGCGCGGGGTGGAAGGGTGACATGATCATCGGCAATCCTTACAGCAGCACGTCGTTCGGGGTTCGGTTCTGGCGTCATGGAGTGATGGGGGGAAAAAGTTATTGACTTAGCCTGCAGATCGATTATTGCACCGTTGTCCATCAAAAAGTCCATTCCAAGAATTACGTCGCGGGAGCAGTTAGGCAGAACGACGAACGCCGCAGGGTACGTTGTGCCGTCTATGGTGACGCGCGATGTGCACGTTCCACTTGGCGTCACGAGGTGGCCTCCTGCTGTGCGTATGTGCGGACCGTCCCATCTGGTCATAACTTTCTTCAGTTTAGACGCAAATGGTCCGCTCATTACCGAATAGTCAGCTCCCGTGTCTACGAGGGCGACTACGTCAAAGCCGTCGATGGACACCTTGACGTCAGACGCAGTCTTCCTCGAGTTGCGGGTTCGTCGGGGCGTCGTATCTCTGCTTGTACGTGTTGACGGTCGGGCACTGTGCATCGTCGTTGTCGTCGTCGTCTCGGTCAGGTCGGGTACGCGTCGCGCCGTGTAGCTGTCGTCGTGTTCGGGCGTCTCGTCAGGGTTAGGTCGGGTCGTCGGGATGAGGGCATGTCGTGAATCACTGTCTTCAGCGCGTCCTTGCGTCGTTGGACGGTTTCCAGTTTTTCGCCGTAGAGCAACTTCACCTCCAGAAGTTGCTGCTTTTAGTTTCCCCCGCGTGGGCTGGGGGACCTTCCACGTGCGAAATCAGCATTGCTACGGCGGTTAGGCGACTGGTATGGGTAGGGCGACGGCGATCGGTGTGAGCGGGCTGGTCCTCGGTTGGTGTTGGACAGGTATTCGTCGATCTCGGTAGGGCGCTGGCCGGGTCGGGGGCGTGGGGCGTCGACGGAGAAACCACGCAGTCCGAGTCTCTTGTATGGGCAGCGACGGTAGATGTGGTCAGCCTCTCCGCAGTGGTAGCACAGAGGACGGTTATCGGGAGTTCGCCATACGTCTGTCTTCCTCGGCGTCTGGTTTCGGGCTACCGGGGGTCGGGCGGGTGACAGTGGGCGGCGGTACGGCGGGGCCTCTTGACGGCGTGTTGGAGCAGGGCGGGGTCGACGAACAGCAGCGGAGTATGTCATAGCTTGTGGCTCTCGGGGTACCTCGGATGGCGTAGAAGTTCCCAACGCTTGTTGCACTTCTTCTCTAATCACGTCGGTGAGGGAAGTGACTTGGGGCTGCGGCGGCGTTGGGAGAAGTTTCCGCAGCTCCTCTCTCACTATTTCGCGGATAGTCTCGCGTAGGCTGTCGGCCGGGATCCGCGTGCTGCCAAAGTCGTTCGCATTGGCCGCGCCAACAAAGTTGCGGTCATACTGCTTAGCACGCATTTCAAGGGCTTTCTCAATGGTGCTGGCTTCGGTCACGAATTCGGCGACGGTTTTGGGCGGATTTCGGACAAGTCCAGCAAACAGTTCCTCCTTCACTCCGCGCATTAAGAAGCGCAACTTCTTTTCTTCCGTCATTTCGGGGTCCGCGCGGCGAAATAGCTGCTTCATCTCCTCAACGAAGATCACGACGCCTTCGTTGGGGTGTTGCGTGCGTGTTTCCAACAAAAGGGCGGCTCTTTCTTTCCGCACGACGGTATTGAAGGTCTTACTGAACTCGCTTTTGAATTGAGCCCAGTTTGTCAAGGAGCTCTCGTGGTTCTCGAACCAAGTGCGAGCCGAATCTTCCAAGTAAAAGAAAACATGGCAGAACGTTTCTGCTTCGTCCCACCTGTTGAATTTCCGGACGCGCTCCAGTTTCTCCAACCATTCTTCTGGGTCTTCTGCGGGGGCTCCTCGGAATGATGGCGGTTCCCGTGGCTGCTGCAGAACGACAGGAGGATTGGCTTGGTTGAGCATGGTGCTGGTTGCGACGTCTTTCTTCTTCGTCTTCTCCGGTAGTAGACTGAACTCGGGTGGTAAATCTTGCACGCGGAGGCTGGCTCTTGTTGGACTGGCTTGGCGGCTTCCAGAGGTTGTAGTGGGCATGAAGGGTGCGTACCCAGCACCTCCACCAGATGTCACGAAGCCAAGGACGACGCAGTTGTTTGGGAAAGAAACACGTTTATTGGAGCGAACTTGTGCTCCCCTAACAACTGAAAAGAATACAGAGGCGGCGAAGCAGCGGTCAACAAAGTGACGTACGTGCGTCGGCGAGCGTCGCAGAATCGAATGCCGCGGCGTCCGCACTGCAGGCTTTTTAAGTGCAATGCACTTTATAAGCGACCCCAAACCTTCCACCGCCGGCGCCGTCCGTCCGCAGTCCTCCTATCCCCTAGCAACGGCGTGGAGCGGAGAGGAGCGTCGGTAGCAACGGCGCAGTGACGTCACTCACCACGTGATGACACGCCCCTCACCGCTCCTCGCGGCGCGACGGCGTGCGCCGCGCGCGTCCCTCTCCCTTCCCCGCGCCGTGACGTCACATACTCCACCTCCTCTCCCCGGCAGCTGCCGTGCGCCGCTGTGTGTCACTCTCCCTCCCCGCGCCGTGACGTCACGCACCCGCACCTCCTTTCCCCTCGCTCGGCTGCAGCTGCCGTGCGCCGCTGTCCCTCTCCCCTTGCGCTCGCCTCCTCTCTCAGCCACCTGGCTCGGCGCGCTCGGCGCGGCGTACCCCCCTATATATGCAGCGATAAACCGCCAGACCTCCGTGGGTCGGCTCGCACGCGCTCTCTCGCTACAGTCTCCTGCTCGCTCTGCTCCAGTTTAGACCGTTCGCTGGCTGGGCGCCTCTCAAGGCGATGTCAGAATTACTACGCCGTGTACTCTCGGCGCAAGAAATGCATTCGCACTTCCTCACGATTCCCTTCGGGGAGGTGGGGGCAATTTTTTATCTTTCGGCGCGCGTGGTTCTCGAAACGTCGATTCGCATCGAGAACATAGTCGATCCAAGAAGATTATTCTGGGCTGTTCACGTTAGATCGGAATGCTCTCCCTATCACAACAGATAACACATGCGGCACAGAAAGAAAGAATGGAACACGCGCTTCCCTTGGCGCAGAGATAACACAGACCGGCGCAGCCGTTCGGTAAAAGCAAAACACAAATAAACGAACCCAATGTATGGTTCGCGGCAATATACATGCGTCCTAACCTCGAACATACTACGAGACCTGCACACGCATGCTACAAAATGAAGGCTGACACGAAGAATATTGACCAAGCAAGTGTGGTGAATATACAGGTCAGTTGAAGAAAGCAGTTATTATATGCGTTAACATGTACATGTAGATTGAACCATGTGCGTTTTATTATCAAAGTACGTGCATGCACAATGTTTTATTTTGTTCCGAGTATTTGTGATTGTCTGGTGCACCATCATATAAGGAAAATTTCAGCAGCATGATACGGATGCATTCATATTTCGTAATATATAGTCGCACTGATGATATCTGTGCTGAGAACTTGTTAAACTGAGTGTTTATGCTATTGGGGCAGCCGCTTAGGGAACCATGGTTTTCTAACAAATCAGAACTGGTTAGCGTAAAAACATATTGGTCCTACTGTCCAGTGAAGCTGGCTGGCATCATGATTGCCCGATTTGAATACAAAAGGCAAAGTCAATATACCATCGAGCCTTTGATTGATACCGCAGGCATCGAATATTTGGGCGAGGAGAGTAGCTTTTCAAATGCTTCACACGAAGGCCTTTCAACTATAAATCTTCCGAAAACGGGTATCGCCGAACTCACTATTTTTTCAGATCTGAGGCCACTCATAAGGGCGAGAAATATCGTCTGATCCTTAGCCATTTTGCCTTCCACAAATAAACCTAACTTTGCTGGAGCTGTCTGAGGTTCAGCAGAAGTCTTCAGGTGCCCTTTGACTAGGGGAGCCGTGTTCCCCCATTTGCACATTAGGGGTAGCCGTCGCTCCCCCTGCACCCCCCGTTCCGACGCCCCTGGTGGGGAGATAAGGTTGACTTCCATTGCATCGCGCCACGCTCCGGGCACAGTGGTTGGCCATGTCGAGGTGCCGCATTTGGTTGAATACGTGGCAGTCAGCCCTGTCTGAACGGTTTCTGACCGTAGTTCTGAACGTAGCTTTCTACTGGAGTGTGTTCCGCTGCTAAGCTCCATCATTTTAAAAGGCTACAGCAGAAAAACGCGAAGCTCTTTTCGCGATGTAGAGATGGAGGCTGGGAGGAAACGGCACAACCTTCACAACACATTATTCATGGCACATTTGTGGAAATTATGAGGCTCGTGCAAAGATTTTACCGGGAGACGTGTCTTATGAAAGAAGGCCTCATAAGCTTGCGCCTTTACATCAATCTCAGATGGTACCGTAATAATACTTTAATTCGCTTCTTCGTGCTTGAAACATGCATGCTACAAGGTTTGAACAATATTTCCTACTACCGAGTAAGCAGAAAAGAAAGACAAACTGTGGCTACGCTCGCGCACACGCTCGCCGCAGTGGTGCATTGGCTAGGGCGATGTGCTGGTGACCCGAAGGATGCAGTTTCAATCCTGGCACCGCATGCCATTATTTTGATGGACACATTAAACATGCCCAGGGGGTGTAAATTATCATGTGGCCATGCAGTACACCACGCCTCATGGGCCAAGTTTAGCTTCGGAGCGTGTAACAACCAAAATATTTTATGTATGGCGCAAAAAAAATCTCCGGCTAGTCGGTTAAATGCAAACCTGTCATTCTTCTGAAACATTCCTCGGGGCAGTTAAGTCTGCATACGTTCCTTGGCAGCAACGGCCTTGTAATACTTATTACCACTTATTTACTGCTACAACGTATTTCTTCTCCGTCTTCGCTTTTGTTTCTTTGTCTTTTGGTGCTAATTACTTTTTAGAGCGTTTATTTTGGCGCAGGGCATAGATGAGTTGATCATAAGGAAAGTTGATTACACGAGCATGTAAAAATTCGCTTCGATTTACTTTGACCGGCTTTTCCTCTGCTACACAGTGTATGCTTCTGTTACTTCGATTTCGTTTCTTTTTTTGTTGCGGAAGTTTGCCAACCAGCATAAAAACTATATATACATATGGACCCGAAGAAACCGGAGGAGTGGGCCGTGATGATGATGATGATTGCTATTGGTTTCCCCTTTGTAGCGGTGTGTTGACCTGTCATCTTACCAAAAAGGACTAATATACCTATGTTTTATACTCTTGGTTTCATACTATAGCTCTGCTGAAGGCAGGCAAAAAGACCTAATTAGGCACAAAATACTTGGGCTGCTTAAACCCAGAAATTTTGGTCTGTCTGTCTGTCTGTCTGTCTGTCTGTCTGTATGTGACTCGATTCAGCCATCCGGCCGAAGTAAAACAATGCCTGCGCAATAGTCTTATATAGTCACAGCTAAATCTACCTGTCTAAGTCCGGTGTAAAGTTCATACTTGTCAACATTGCTGAAGAACAAGAAATTACGCAAATATAAGACAACAAATTAATACAGAAGTGATATTTGCAGTGTTCCTTTATAAAAAATCAAATATGCTTCACTTTTGCGAAATTAAATACTTCATCAACTGCAGAAAAAAAATTCACTCCTCCGTCGCCTGCTGTCGCCCGCGCCACTATAGCTTCTAGAGGCGTTTTAAAAAATCAATCACCAACAGTTACGAAAGGTTCCACTAGATAGTTTCCACGTTCTGCTTGCAACGCACGTGGAGTAGGGAAACGCGGTTCTATAAACGTTGAAGTAGGGCGCCTCGATTCACGCGCGTCTTCGCCGTACGGCAGCGTTGGCATCGAGACACACGGTTTGGGGCAGTGGAACGTGGGAAATTTGAAATGATTTAAGCAAACCTTTGGCGTCTTCACCTTGGGAGGAGCGCGACGCCAGAGGAACAACATGAGAGGTCAGCGGGAAAGCAAAGGGAGGCATTTACTTCGCAAAAGTCGATAAACACTATCGTCTTTTGACGTCATTTGCAACGAAAGGAGCAGATACGCGGCCAATTTTTTTGTCCTGTTACCGGTGCTAACTGTCCTAGGCAGTATTCCCCTCTCTGCTTTTCGTCCACCAGCATTGTAATCGTACTTTCGTCGCCTCGACAGACTTGAAGTTAACTTCCTTTGTGCTACCCTTAAATGCTAGGGCTTCTGGAAGCCGAATATTTCCGCCATGTAGATTTGGATGGATGACCTCACACTCTAACACAATGTACCGCATAGTTTCTATTTCTTTTCCGCAGACCACGACCCCATCGTTTTGTGAACACTTCCCCACAAACCTCTTATTTCGCAAGCAACCTGCTCTAGTCTGTAAAAGCAAAGCACTGCCCGGGGAATCACCATAGAAATATTCTTTTCTGATGTCCGATTTCTCAGCCCTGTGCATCTCTAACGACGTTTTAGCTTCCATTTTTTCTCTCCCTTTATCCGTTTCTATTTGCATTGCCTCTTTTTTTTTTGGTTACCTTGGCTGTTTTGGATTCTCCACTGTTCTTTCCGTATTTTATCGTTAGCCATCTAGTCTTCCTTAACCACTGCGTGTCCACGTTTTTCAAGTATAGGTGCCTAAAGACCTAACCTGCCCACCTTCATTGATCCATTGCTCTCAACCTCCTCTCAATACATATTTTACTCTGCGCTTCTCGGACTTCAAACGACGCCCCGCCCATTACTCCCTGTACTGCTTCGTTAGTCGTTTTTCCATGCGCGCCTAAGCCCAACCGGCCTACTGTTATCTCGTTCACTTCAAGGCCTGATAGAACGTCTGATTTTAAGCAGAGTACAGCATTCGCAAATGTGAGACCCGGAACAATGACTTCTTTCCACATTCTTCTTCATATTTGTTATACCCCGACAGAGCTCTAGGCTTCCTTATAGCTTCGTTTCGCTTTCCCTTACCCTTAAGTTGTTTCTCGTGAGTTCTTTAGTAGTTATTTCCTTCGTTTATCTACACTCCCAAATATTTATATTCCTTCACTCTGGGTAATTCGCCATGCTCGATTGACCCTGCGTCTGTGGTCGTGTCATTGAAAACCATTATTCCGAATTTTTCTGTGCTAAAATTTAATTCGACGTCGGTGGCTTCTTGGCCGCTAATATTTATGAGCCGTTGCATACCGGTCTGATTATGAGCTAAAAGAACTATGTTGTCTACGTATAACAATCCCGGAATACGCTGTTGTATCAAAACGCGATTTGATGCGGACCCTGTGTCCATGAGGCGAAGTCCTGGGGGGCGGCCGGGGCGCGGCCGCAGGAGGCGAGGCGCACGACGCGTAGGTTTTGTTGGGCAGGGCAACTCCACACCCAATGCTCTGCTGTAGCCTGCTCAACAGGAGCGGTACAGAAAGGGCACGTCGAATCAAATGAGGCATGGTACTTGGGAGACCATGTCCTCGTCACAGCCGGCGTTAGGCCACCTCCAAGCGAAGTCGTCGGAGCAGGACCTCATCTAAGCGGGACAACCCGCCTGGGAGATCCGTACCGCACGGAGGTATAAGTTCGTGGGCGGTGCGCCGAAGACGTTGTTTTCCACTGTCGAGGCGTATCGCCGCTGAAGAAGGCACCAGCGCAGCGGGATATTGCCCACGCACGGGGTTCATAGCATCTGCAGCCTGCATTCCAGGGTCGTCGCCATGACACGCGAATACGTCAAGGGCAACTGTCCGATATATCCTTGATTTGTAGCACAAGTTTGTCTCACGTAAATGTTTTTCGAAGCTCTCGGACAGCAGCGGATGAATCAGTGTAGACGGAAAACTCGGTCGAAGCCGTGATGGGAAGTCGTACGGCGCGAATTACATCATCAAGCAGGCTGGCTCCTCAGAACTTACCTAGAATCAGGGTCCTGCACGGCTCGTGCCTACCAGTTCTTCTCATGTGCCATGACGTTGAGGTGTCACGCGGCCCTTGCTATTTGATAATTTTTTTGTTTCCATTTCATAATATCATGAAGTTTGTAAAGCGGGTACCTTAGCCCCTCGAAGCTATTCCTTGCCGATCCCAAAATTGGGTGCGTGCATCGGGGAAACGAACAGCAATAACAATACCTTTTGTTCTGCGCTGGCGGCATGCGCGTTTTTACTACTGGAGCATGTGAACATTGATTCAGTTGTTTTGAACGGCGTACGTGTTTGTTATGACGACTGCTGAACTAGACTTATTGTTAATGGGCAGCTCTCGAAGTCCGTGGCGATATAATCGTCGGTTAACAAGGATGTCCTCTGCCACCACTTCTTTTTGCCCTTTATTTAGAGCCGCTGTGCTTGTCAGTTCTCCAGACAAGACCATGTTCTTGCCAGAACGTGGTCTTGCCTCAATTCACCACGTGAAAGGTACCTGAGCCCACAGCATTGATGCGCATACCCTACATCTTGTAAGTCAGGGGTTCATTATTTTCTGCCAAGTTCCCCCTCGCGTTGTTTACACCTCTATGGCCTTTTTTCGCTGCCCTCACCTTTTGTTTGTTAACTTGATCATTTCTCGAGCAGGCGTTGACCTCTTTTCTATAGAATCATTACACGCAGGGCGTAATAAAGCATTGGTCTATGGGTATTCCGACCATTCCAGTGTGCTTCCCGGACGCATGTTACACAGGATATAGAAGAGCATCTTGCACAGCTTCCTGACCATGCTGTTATGGCCACTGATGGTTCGCAACACGAAACTAAAGCTTCTGTGGGGATCTGCTCTGGGGCCCTGGAGAGGAGCTTGTTCTTCATATTGGCAGATTACACGCCCATATTTGAGGCCGAACTTATTATGATGTCTATCGCCAAGAGGAAAATTCCTAGCTACCATGCAAATTATAATTTTTAACGTGCTGCCTGTGTCTTTGTAGTTCTTTTGATCAACCTGAGATATCTATTAATCAAGAACCTACCGGTCTCTTTTTTCCCATCACATAACTTGTGCGCGCGTTGCGGGTGTCTCTGGACATGCGGGCATCCTACTCAATCACACTGCAGATGATGTAGATAATTCCACTTTACATGGCACCCGCAGAGCATGCCTACCCCAATCTGACATACATAACTGCGACCCGCTTACGACACTATAGCTTGCGCGGTAGCCCATCCCGCGCTATCCTGGAGAGACCAGGATATGAGCACTTAAAATTTAAATGCAGCATTTATGCCTTTGGCTACCCCGCCAATGTGAAGTCCCTCGGCGCCCTTAAAAGGCGGTTTCTAATAAACTTGTATTTAAGCAGGTCTGGATCACTATCAAACGACGCTTGCACTGCTTGTAATCAATCAGGATCCCTAGACCATTACTTTTTTTCATGCCGCCACTTCTTTGTGAACAGACAAATTTTTCTCAGTGTCCCATTTCAATCCCTCGGCCTTAACCTGAAACTGACGTACTTGTTTTATTCGGTGCCAGCATCCTTGAAAACACAAAAAAGAAATGTACTCTTTGCATCAGGATTTTATCCCGGCCGCCCGAACACTCCTTTGTAAAAACTATCTTTTCGTCATTCCTCTCCCGCCCCTACGGAGTAAATCTGGTCAACATTTTTGTTGTTTGACTCTGTGTTAATTATTGCGTCAATCAAATAAATAGGTGTTGTCGACCCCTGTCTAATCCCCCTCTGTCGGTACGAGCCACTATATTACTCTGAAGAACACTTTATGGTTTCTGCCGATCACCAAAAAATGTGGTTGATCCCTCTTTCCTAGAAATCGGTAAACTACGAAAGTGAGATGTGCCTTCACAGGATAAGTTGAGTGTTTATTCTGCATCGATATGAACTTGAACATCGCTATTTTCTATTTCGTCGGTATGGCACCGCCAGACTTAATTACATTAGACACTGGATTCCACACGCCTGAGCACTGCGTAAACCCGAATGAAACCACACGCGCTCGCAAACTATGCGAACGAAAACAAAAGCGCTGCCAGCGATTCGTTTGGTGAAATGACGATCCGCTGCAGTGAAAGAGCATGATTTGCGGGGCTGTCTTAGACACTAGGCACCGGCATTTATGCCACCCGTTGGTTCGCAGTTTCTCTTCTGTGTCGCCGGGGCTTTATGGTGTTCGCTGTTGCCACCCTCTGTACTGCGTGTATCAGCTGTGTTGCAGGCTTCTGTGTTGCATGTATCAGCTTACTTGACGATTGGCTGATCCCCTGAATGGGTATGTGCTATTCAGCGAGGAACGGCAACGACGACATTGACGACGACGTTTCAAGGGCACAACCGCAAGTAGAAGCTCAACGTGCACAAATATGCACACGCCGGATTTCTACAGGAAGTGGGCAGCCGAGGCTGCAAACGTGCTTAACTCGGGCAGAATCTCACCACTGACGCGGATGCTCGTGAACAACTGGCTCGACCGCGTCGCCGGTCGAGACGAATTAGGAGAACAGACCCAGCTGGTGCCTTCCGCCGACGTCGGTGACTGTGAACGTCGGCGGGAGACCATTGGTGGCGTGCCATTCTGCCGGAAGGTGACCGGATTAATCTTTATTGTCGTGTTGCTAAGCTGCGTCGTCTTCGGCATAGTGAGCACAGTGAAAGCTCAGCATTCCAAAAGTCTAGTTGAAACACTGCGGAAGAACTCCTCGACGTGAGTCCCTCCCGTGATAGGAGGCCGTCTAGTGGCGTTGCGGAATCCTGTTGAACACAGCATCAGAAGGGCGACGGGAACAAAGTTGTCGGATTTTCTTTTTGGAGTGAGCCATCGAATTACAGATCAAAAGAAGGAAGAACTTCTGGTGAAACAGTTTTCATAGCCACTGGAATACCTCCTACCCAAGTGATCTTTGTGGTTTGGACTTGGTGTGGACGGTCTTTGTTAGGGTGATAAAAGATGTCGTTTTGGAGGACGGGCGGTCATTTTTAGCAAAAAATGTTTAACACCCCTAGCGCGTATTCATGTATGAAGCTGACATTTCTTTGCCTTTGAAAAGGGAGTATTATCAAAGTGTCTCGGAGACTAGCAAAGTGAAGTGAATAAATTAGCGTCGCGTCAAACGTTTTTCAGGATATTTTCCACGCACGTGCACGATATCGCAGCTGGTAATTTGACAAATCTTACTTTTGTTCTACACTTAGGCCCCACTCACAACTTTTATGCTGTTTCTTATAATATAACTATATCTCCCAAAAGCCTTATGCCCGTAATCACTGGATCGTACCAGCCTTTTGTTTACCTAGGGAGGAAAGTTTGGCCTATTCAAATGGCCTGCATATATGGGTTAGTGGATAAGCCATTAAATTTCCTAACACAAGCTCACGGGTCTCAATCCAGGCCATAAGGGCCGTTTTTACGTCGGGGCGGTACACAAAATGCTCATGCGGTTGAATCCGTCTCTTTCCCAACGCTACTGCGCATGCGCATGGCCCTGACGGAGGAAGCCGGAAAGTCTGGCAGTGTTCGGCCTGTCTGCTCCGCGGTGACCCGACTGCTGTATTCTGCTGTAACAGAGCCCGTGCAGTGAAAGCATGCGACTTGGTTCGGCACCCATGGAGAAAACAAAATGCAGGACGTTTTACAAATGCATCTGTCAGGCGACGCATAACATGAAGGATGACATTTTTGTTTCTATCGACACACGCCAACCCCGAAACGGGAGTGAATAAATCAGGAGCTGTCGCCACGGCACCATGCCGAAACCCCCTTCTGCGTCCCGTCGCAGTCACGCCAGGCATTCACACCACCGGGGACGACAACCTGCTGGCACACCAAATCCCGAACGAGAGTTGCCGTAATATGACAGCCGCATTGACCAAGGCGGCCAGTCGGCCCCGAAAAGATTGCGGCCGCGATGAATGTGCCTCAATTTTGTTAGTTCGCAGAGCATAATAACCTTCGTAAGGTCAACGAAGTGAAAGTACATTTACGCTTGGTATGCGTTCCGTATTTCGTGGGTAGCGACGCTTCTCTAACCGCTTAACTGAAGCTGCAAATGCGTGCATGGCTTGCCCGCCTGTAGAAAATTTAAGGCATGTTAAGTCCACACGAAGAGATACTCAACTTAGTCTGTGAAGGGAAAAATCAAATTGAACCATTATTTTCATCGTAAAGTGCAAACCAAATGTACGAAGAGCACATCCGTTTCGACGGGTGAACTCGCGATTTGCTTGCGAGCTAAAATTTGCGATCGTATTTCCTGGCTTAATAAGTAACGCCCGCAGTCTCTGTGTATCAAGTATTCGTGGGGGTCAAGAAACCTTTAGTGGACAAGCGCTCTTCACATAATGATCAGTGTTTGTGCCAGCAATATTATAAAAAACTTTCCAGAGAATGCAATACATAATATAAGCTAAGCTTGAGCTTTGTGTGCGCGGCATTCGAGCTGAGTCCGTTATTGCGCCGTGGCCAAGTGGTCTAGAGCGTCAGACACCTCGTATGGTTCGAATCCTTTGGGGGATATTTTTATTTTATTTTTATTATTGTCCTGGCCTGGCATTCTTGCAGAAAGAGATGCATTTCTTTCTTCTTGTAATCTGCATAGAGCCTTTCAATGTTGGGAAATCTATTGATCCAAATGACGAGTAGCGATCCTGTAAACCATTTTTTTCGTCATTCATATTTCCGCTGTTTAAAAGGAATGAACCAATAACAACTTTCCAAACTGACAGTTCTTCTAAAGAAGAAAGTATTGTCACGGCGCAACAATTGATGAAGGCCAGTAGGAGAGAGAAAAGTTCCCCGCATTTCCCCGAGGGGAAGAATGTGAAAGTGCGAATGCACGAGTTGAATTTGCGCGGTTCGGTAATGTTCGCGAAAGAGAGATCACACACACACACACACAACTACAAAGAAAGAAAGATGCATTTATTCACAGACACCTATTTGTGTTGTCGTTGTACTTGATTGCTAGAGCGGATCTCAGCTTTGAAATTTCGTGTCAGTACTCCTTTAAGCGGGTGCATTAGCCCTTCTCACGCCCGATTCCTGGCCAATCTCCCACGTGGGTATGTGCCACGTCAGCGGCCAGGCAGCGCGCGCCCATCTCCCCCCGTTGCCAAGGAAGACGAGGAGATTCCTGGCCAATCCCCCACGTGGGTATGTGATGCGGACATCGCCGGTGGACGCAGGTTCAGGGTCGCTTAAGAAGTGCATTGCACTTAAAAGAGGGTGTATTTCGGGAAACTTGTGCCTGATGCCCGGTAGCAGTCACACCAAGAACACGTGCTCACGAAGGGGCACGTTTTCGTCTTCTTCGCGGCTTAGGCGGTGATGATCATGCTTGTGATTTCCATGATGAGGATGAGGATGATGGAGACACGCCAGAACGGCGCACACCGGCTCCGGACGATTGGCGTCTGCGCTCTGTTACTGGTTTCACACGTAACACTATCCCCCTCTCAGAATAGCATCGTCCCGATGCTGAAGATCATTGTCAGCAGGGTCCGAAGCCACAATGGTCGTGAAGTCGGCTTAGCGCGAAACAATCGGTTTCAAACGCACTACATGGACCGTCTCTGGTCGAGATCGACGACGACCGGCAACACCAGAATTCTCGGGTACCACCTCGTAAGTTATTTTGCTAAGTTGACGAAGCACCTTGTACGGCCCGAAATAATTGCGCAGAAGCTTCGTCGATAACCCCCGACGTCGAACAGGTATCCAAACCCAAACAAGGTCACCCGGGGCAAATGCCGCGTGACGGCGGCGAAGGTCGTAGCGGGAGGCGTCCAGGTGCTGGTGTTCGGTGATGCGGAGGCGGGCACGATGCCAGGCTTCCTCAGCGCGTTGTATGAATTACTGGGAGGAGATGTCATATTCATCGGTGATGTCGGGAAGCAGCATGGCGTCGAGCATTGTTGTAGCGCCTCTGCCGTAGAGGAGGGTGAACGGTGTTATTCGAGGTCGTTTCCTGCTTGGCCGTATTGTACGCAAAGGTGATGTAGGGGAGGACTGCATCCCAGGTCCGGTGTTCAACATCAGCGTACAGGCTTAGCATGTCGGCGATGGTTTTGTTGAGCCGTTCCATCAAACCGTTCGTCTGAGGGTGGTACGCACTGGCTTTTCCTTGAGACGTGCCGCTGAGTGTGAGTCCTTCGTGCAGAAGTTTCGTAGTAAATGCGGTTCCACCGTCCGTAATAACAACTTTGGGAGCCCCATGTCGGAGAACTATCCTCGTGAGGAAAAACTGTGTGACTTCAAGCGCGGTGGCTTTTGGAAGAGCTTTTGTTTCTGCGTACTTGGTCAAGTAGTCAGTGGCGACTGCTATCCACCTGTTTCCCGCTGTAGAGGTGGGAAAGGGGCCCAGCAGGTCCATTCCAACTTGCTGGAACGGCACTTGGGGAATCTGAATTGGTTGAAGAAATCCGGCTGGTCTGCCGGGCTGCGCCTTGCGTCTCTGGCAGTCGCGACAAGTTCGGACGTACTGCCTCACGTTCGCCGAGAGCTTGGGCCAGTAATACGCCTTCTTGATTCTTGCAAGCGTGCGTGCGTAACCAAGGTGGCCACCGGACGGCTCATCATGACAAGCCTGCAAGATGTCGTTTCGTATGGGTGACGGAACGGCGAGGAGGTGACACCGGCCATTCGGGGCGAACATTCGTATGTATAACACGCCGCTGCGAAGGCAGAATGTTGGCAGACCTCTAATAAAAGACTTAGGCGGCCTGTTGGCGTTGCCTTGCAAGAAGTCAATCAGTGGTAACGGTTCTTGGTCTTCCTGCTGCTGTTCCGAAATTGTGGCCGCACTGAGGACTCCAATCAATGGTCCATCGTCGACGTCATCGTCATCAGCGGGTGCGTTACCGACCGGCGCTCTCGAGAGTCAGTCGGCATCTGAATGTCGCTACCCGATTTGTAGACGACGGTCGTATCAAACTCTTGGAGTCTGAGGCTTCAGCGTGCCAAGCGGCCAGACGGGTTTATCAGGTTTGTAAGCCAGCACAGCGAGTGATGGTCGCTTACAACTTTGAACGCACGGCCATACAGGTACGGTCGAAATTTTAGGACGGCCCACAAAACCGCTAAGCACTGCTTTTCGGTGGCCGAGTAATTTGATTCGGCCCGTGACAGCGTTCGGCTTGCGTAGGCAATGGCAATAGCTCGTTCGGCACCATCTTGCCATTGGACGAGGACAGCGCCTAGCCCCACATTGCTGGCATCAGTGTGCACCATAGTGGCGGCCTCCTCGTCGAAATGACCTAAAACAGGTGGGGTCTGCAGGCAACGCCGTAGCTGCTCGAAAGCTTCTTGCTGTTCAGCGGACCAGACAAAAGTGACGGCATTGCGAGTAAGGCGCGTGAGAGGGGCTGCAATGTGGGCGAAATTTGCAATAAATCGCGGATAGTACGAGCAGAGGCCCAAGAAACGGCGGACGGACTTTTTGTCAGTAGGTGTTTTGAAACTAGAAACAGCAGAAAGCTTGTCAAGGTCGGCGCGAATTCCAGCGCTGCTAACAACGTGTCCGAGAAAAAGCAGCTCCTCATAGCCGAAATGACACTTTTCCGGCTTGAGTGTGAGCGAAGCGGTTCGTATGGCCTGGAGGACGGATGACAGTCGCTCTCGGTGTTCCTCGAATGTATTTGAGAATATGACGACTTCATCTAGGTAGACAAGGCACGTTTGCCACTTCAGGCCAGATATAACAGTGTGCATCATACGCTGAAAAGTTGCGGGTGCGGAGCACAAGCCAAAAAGAAGAACCTTAAACTCGTACAGCCCATCGGGAGTTACGAAGGCGGTCTTCTCACGATCACGCTCGTCGACCTCTATCTGCCAATAACCGCTCTTCAAATCCATCTACGAAAAGTAATGAGCGTGCCGCAGGCGGTCAAGGGAGTCATCTATCCCAGTCAACGGATATACGTCCTTTTTCGTCACCTGATTGAGTTTGCGATAGTCGACGCAGAATCGCAAGGTGCCATCTTTTTTTTTCCCCAGAACGACTGGTGACGCCCAGGGGCTTTTCGAAGGCTAAATAACGCCATCAGCGAGCATCTCTTGCACCTGCCGCCGTATCGCGTCGCGCTCCTTTGGTGACACGCGGTAGGGATGTTGGTAAACGGGGCGCTCAGATTCGTCCGTGATGATGCGGTGTTTTGTGAGCGGAGTTTGTCGCATGCGTGACGTTGACGAGAAACAGTCGGTGAAGCTGTGCAACAGTTCGAAGAGCTTTTCTCGTTTTGTTTGCGGTAATTGCGGGTTAACGTCAAGTGAAAGCTTGCTCGTCGCCTTGGGCGTCGGGTCCGTCTGAAGCACAAAGCAATCCGTCGTGTCGGGGACGTCCTCAAATACTGCCACGGTAGTTCATTCGGCGATTTCCCGATGCTCGTTCGAGAAATTCGTGAGCAGAACCTCTGTAACACCGCGCGTAATGGTGACCAATCCCCGAGCGATAGCGATTCCATGCTGAAGTAGAAGCGGGCCGATAGCTTCCGCGATTCCATCGCCGCTGGAGAGGTCGTCGCGCTTAACGCGAACAAGCACGCATGACCGGGGGGGGGGGGGCACGCTAGTGTCGCCGATGGTGCGCAGAGGTATGCGTTGTTCATGACCTTCCGGGGTGGTCTCCTTCCTAGAAAAGCTGACGAACTGTTCGCGGGTGTTTATCACAGCGTCGTGTTCCTGAAGGAAGTCCATCCCCAGGATCACATCCTTACAGCACTGAGGAAGGATTACGAAGGTCGCGACGTAATCACTGTCCCCTATTGTTACTCTGGCGGTGCATGTACCCACGGGTGTCATCAAGTGGCCGCCGGCCGTTTGAATTTGGGGTCCGTCCCATGGTGTCTTCACTTTTCTTAGTCGGTCCACGAGCTGCTGGCTCACTATTGAATAACTTGCTCCAGTGTCCACAAGTGCCGTTACCTGGTGTCCGTCGATGGCGACTGAAAGATCGCCACTCGTGATAGCGTCGACGTCCTTGTTTGCCACCGTAACATCGTCAGCCGTTGATGGTACTGGAGGTCTTCAGTGCTTCCGCCGCTAGCAACCTTGCCTCCCAAGGTTGCTCCCTTTAGTTTCCCCGCCGCGGACTTGGAGACCGCCTCGTCGGGGAGCCTCTGTAATCGCGACGGGTGGGCGAAGCATAGCGGGCTGGCGACGGCGAACGTGACGGACGACTCTCCTCGGAAGACTGACGCGTGGCGAGGTACTCAAAAATGGCGACGGGCCGTTCGCCAAAACGAGGACGGCGGGTGGTCGCTGGGAATCATGGTAGCCCGATCTCGCGGTAGGGGCAACGTCGATAAACATGCCCTGGCTCGCCACAGTGATAGCACAATGGCTGGTGGTCCTCGGTGCGCCACACGTCGGTCATGCGGATTTGCGGACGAGGCGGGAACTCCCTTTGTGGCCAAGAGCCAGGAGGTTGCCGTCGGGAGTACGTCGGGAGTGGCATAGTAGCCGCGGTCGGCGCTGTGGGCATGTGACAGCGGAGAGCAGTCGCGTAATCCATTTGGGGCATAAGCTGCGTTCGGGACTCAGGAGCGGAAATTGCTTGACGAAGGGGCTCAGGAGCAGAAATTGCTTGGCGAATTTCTTGCCGCACAACATCCGCAACCGAGATGACAGCTGGCTGCGACGGCGCTATTCCTATTCCGCACTTTGCCAACTCCTCACGAACAACCGAGCGGACAAGTTCGTGCAGGCTGTTGTCGCCCATAGAGGTGGACAGTGATGCCGCGGACGGGCTCGGAGTTTGAACAACCGAGCGGACAAGTTCGCGCAGGTTGTTGTCGCCCATAGATGTGGACAGTGATGCCGCGGACGGGCTCGGAGTTTTGATCGACGTTCGGGCATAGTGGCAGCACTGCTCCTGCACAGCTCGCTCAATGGCAGTTGCCTCCTTAATAAATTCTTGCACAGTACGCGGTGGGCTGCGCACAAGGCCTGCGAAGAGCTGTTCTTTGACGCCGTGCATCAGATATCCAAGCTTTTTGGGCTCGGACATATCGGGATCCGCGCGCCGGAACAGACGGGCCATGTCCTCGACAAACATCACGACGCTTTCATTTGGCTTTTGTATCCGTATTTCCAGAAGGCTTTGCGCATGGTCTCGACGGTCGCTGCTGGCGAAGCTGTCGAGCACTTCCCGGCGGAAGTCGTCCCATGTCTCTAACCTTCGTTCGCGATTTTCAAACCATATCCGCGCTCCGTCTTCTAGCGAGTAGTAGACATTCTCAAGCTTTTGTGCAGGTGTCTACTTGTTGAAATTGGCGACGCGCTCGAATTGGTCAAGCCAGTCATCTACGTCCTCGGAATCGGTTCCGTAAAAGCTGCTGGGAGTACGAGGCTGCTGAAGCGTCAGCTGATGTGGCAGCGATGCTTTAGCCATTACCTCTGGTTCATAAACCTGGCGCCTTGGTGCGGTGTCAAGCAGGAGGCCGTGTTCTGGAGGTAGGCCTAGCTTGCGGCGGCTGCAGCGATGTACGGGCGTGCAGACGCTAGGAGGTCGCTCAGGGCTTTCAGAGGGCGACCTGGGCATCAGACGCTCCGGTACCCAGCACCTCCACCAGTGTCACGGCGCAACAATTGATGAAGGCCAGTAGGAGAGAGAAAAGAGGGTGTATTTCGGGAAACTTGTGCCTGATGCCCGGTAGCAGTCACACCAAGAACACGTGCCCACGAAGGGGCACGTTCTCGTCTTCTTCGCGGCTTAGGCGGTGATGATCATGATTGTGATTTCCATGATGAGGATGAGGATGATGGAGACACGCCAGAACGCCGCACACCGGCTCCGGACGATTGGCGTCTGCGCTCTGTTGCTGGTTTCACACGTAACAGTATAATATTTCGACTAGGATGCACAACTTGGGCTACGAAAAGAAATGCACCGCTAAAAAAACAATTTTTTTAGATACTTTGGGACTTCTTTTGCTTTGGACGTCGCCTACTTCGGTCAAAACGCTCACAAAAGTAATCCGCACATGTATTTATGCTCGTTATGATAAGAAACAGAGGGGGGAAAACAGCGCAATTGAGCAAATATGTAGCCACGTATAATTTCTCGCTTCGCTAAAATCCACATACCAGCATCAAGCAATGATTTTTATAAAGGCCACATCAGGTGCGTGCGTGTATGCTGCTGTCTGACACATGCCGATGCACCGCTCTTTCCCCTTTTAAGAGCCAGAAAGAAAAAAAGAAAGAAATGACGTGACAACATCGCTTCCACAGCCTCAGATAGCTAACCTCCGGCACTGACACTTGCGGAACCGCTGGGAGAAGAAACGAGCGTAGCAGGCTTGTTCACGTGTTTTCCACGTTAAAAACGTACGGCTTCAAGAATAGCTAGTCCTTTTGCAGCTTTAGGCTGGCTATACAATTCACGTAAAACAAATAAACACCAGCTACGAAGTCCTGATTCTCCTTCCCCTGCAGTGGCGGCCCACTTGCACCCCTCCCATATCGCTTTTCGGTGGTACCACCACAGGCCACCACAGCGCAATGAAAAAGGCAGATTTCGCAGCATGTTAAAGATAATATGTGGTATAAGTAAATACGCTGCCCTGTATGGTACTATACCTCATAGTTAGTGGCATATTCGGCAGTAAAGACACCTATTACAAATTTGCCGTTATATAACTACGGGCGTATCCCCAAAAATTCCCAAAATAATTTCTTGGCCGCAAGAATCGTTACATTTCTTAATTACAATATTTCCACAATGCACATTTGAGGGGTTACTCTGCAGGCATGTCTTCTTCCATTTCGGTGTGTATAAGTGGGTGCAAATTTTAACCGCTTGTAAATGGCACCGCAGAAGGGTTTTTATTTATCTTGGCTGCGGTGGCTTCATGCGTTTCTGATGGAGGCGAAAAGGGATAACGCCGTGTGTCGAGATTTCGATGAACGTCAGATCCTCGAGGGCTCATAATTAATCCGGAGAACTCCACGATGGCCCGCCTCATAGCCAAGGTGTAGTTTCAGCACGTTGAGCCCCTCAACCAATCAATCAATCAATCAGTCAATCTATCATTCAATCAATCAATCAATCAGTCATTTTTTAACTCCCGTCCGCTTGTTTTATACGGCATTAAATGCTATCATCACCTAAACTCGCCTTTTAGTACACGTTAGATCTTCTAGGGTCCGCACCTACCATAGTCCCTCATAAGGAGATCAGTAAAATACGTATAAGGAAGGGCGTCAGACAAGGAGACACAATCTCTCCAATGTTATTCACAGAATGTTTACAAGAAGTATTCAGAACGTTGGATTGGGAACAGGTGGGCGTAAGGGTTAATGGAGAATACGTCAGTAACCTAAGATTTGCTGATGACGTTGCCTTGCTAAGCAACTCGGGGGACAAATTGCAAAGCATGCCTACCGCACTGGACAAATAGAGTAGAACCATGGCCTGAAAATTAATATGCAGAAAACTAAAGTAATCATCAATAACCTCGGGACAGCACGGCAGTTTGGGATAGGGGCGAGGTAGTGGAAGTGGTAAAAGAATATATCTACTGAGGCCAAGTTGTGACCCCGGATCCCACCCATGAGGCACAGATAACCAAAAGGATAAGAATGGGTTGGAGTGCATTCGGCAAGCATTCTCAGGGAATCAATGACAGCCTACCATTGTCTCTGAAGAAGACAGTGTATGACAGCCACATCTTACCTGTACTCATCTCGAAAACAGGCGCGGAAAGACGTAGACTAAGAAGAGAAATACACAGGACGACGCACTCACTAGCAACTGGCAACATTTATTAGGAAACAGAAATATATAGGGCGACCAACCAACATAAATTCACTGATTAAGGCTTATACATAATTCACTGATTAAGACCTATACATAGATTAGGCGTGCCATCAAGCAAGCTAATGACACGGTTGTTTCAGAACCTGCTCCACAAGAAAGAAAACGAGTGGCAAAAATCCCGTATGTTCATTGGCTCTCTCATGGCATGAAGAGAGTGGGTTCCCGATACGGCGTGAACGTTGTGGTTTCTGCCGAGAAGAAAGTAGGCCAGATATGCTCTGCCGTTGGCAGACGCATTGATACGCCGGGGCGGCACAAAAAAGGCTGCCACGTGAAACACGGCAAGCAGTTTGTGGCTTGCACCCAATCAGTGGTGTATCGACTGCCGCTACCTTGTGGCAAGGCCTACATCGGGCAAACAGGCAGATGCCTGAACATACGACTGCGGGAGCACCACACTTCGCTGGTGGGCAGGCCTTACACGCACCTGGCTCCACACTGTAAAGAGTGCAAGGTACAGGGGGGGTGCAAACCCATGTTCGAAAAAACAACCTTGTTGTTTAGGCACAGGGGCAAGACAGAAAGGGAGATAATAGAAGCTTGGAATATTAGGCGGGAGCGGTCAATGTGCGTGAATAAATCTTCATTCAGTCTGCAAGAACCAGAGTTGGCGTTTCTGGAACGACACGTGCGGTAATAGCATATCATGGGTTGCACTTTTATGTCGGGGGAAACTTTTATTTGATAATATATGTATAGGTCTTAATCAGTGAATTATGTATAAGCCTTAATCAGTGAATTATGTCGGTTGGTCGCCCTATATATTTCTGTTTCCTAATAAATGTTGCCAGTTGCTAGTTAGCGCGTCGTCCTGTGTATTTCTCTTCTTAGTCTACGTCTTTCCGCGCCTGTTTTCGAGATGAATCAGCACCAACTCGCCCAACTTGCCATCCTGTTACCTGTACTCACCTACGGGGCAGAAACTTGGAGGCTCACTAAGAGGGTTCAACTTAAATTGAGGACGACTCAGCGAGCAATGGATTAAGGGACAAGAAGAGAGCGGAGTGGGTCAGAGAACAAAGGCGTGTTAGGGACATATTAGTAGAAATTAAGGAGAAATGGACGTGGGCAGGGCATGTAATGCGAACGCAAGATAACCGTTGGTCATTAAGGATAAGAGTGGATCCCTAAAGAAGGCAAGAGTATCAGGGGGCGGCAGAAAGTAAGATGGGCAGATGAGATCAAGACGTTTGCGGGGATAATCGGTCGCAGTTAGCACGGGGCACTGATAATTGGAGACTTATGGGACAGGCCTTTGCCCTGCAGTAAGCATAGATAGGCTGATGATGATAATGAGATCTAAATAGAGTGAAACTTCTCTAGCTACACTGTCCCTGACGGTGTTGGTAGCTTCATGTTGACGTCCTCTAAGAACAGTAGTACGAATACGATCAGAAGAAAATCTGAAATAGTTTTTACGTGTGTCGCGCGTCACAATATCCTGGTACTGGCACCTACATCTGTTACCAAAGTTTTTTATGCGCAAGGTTCCAATTCGTTCATTCATCCAATCATTCATTCATTCAGACATATTTATTTCATGCCGTGGATACCACTGGGGGTTTTTACGTCTGTACACTTCCCGTAAGAAAAAAAATATGAGAGCTTGTGAGAATTACAGATTCCCCCCAAGCACAAGCCGTAACAGTGAACATCGATAAACTAAGATAAACGTGCATGTACGGCAGAAGCACCAGTCATTGAATTATTGACATATGTCTTGCATCGCGATTAAAAACAGTGCAAGACATGAAAAAATTAACCTCGGTAAAGATGGCATTGCGTACAACTTGCAGGTGGTCTAACGGCGGTTTGCTACCTAACATATTGGGGGCAAATAAGGCACACTTGCGTATAAAGCGTCGGTACATGTAAGGTCATGCTGTGCAGTAATTCGGGTACATCAAAATGTCTATTCATGACATTGTGTAAAAACGTGACATGCAGCCGACAACACCGATGACCTTCTAGGTTGGTGATACCAATTTGTTTCAAATAATGCCAGCCCGGCGAATTTTTTTTAGCAAACCTACTTGTTTCCGTGTACTACGTTCATTTCGAATAATCTAGCTATGCCTGCTGCGACCAAAGTGCGAAACATCCGGTGTTACCGGCGGGCTGATACATTGTCTTCTTGATCCCCATAGTAACGTTGCGCATTTAAAAAGCAGAGAGTGCAGCCATGAGTGACTCACATCCGCCGCGGTGGCTCAGGAGCTACCGGTTATGCTGTTAGTCCAGGAATGCCGGTTCGATGCTGACTGTGGCGCAAAATGTGTTCTGACGCGGGGAAAACGGAAAATGCCCGACTGTCAATAGAGTTTTAGAATAGCGTTTCGTGCCTTTGCGTACGTTAAATTTTGGCGGCACGCTACGTCGTCCCCGCACGGGGAGTTTTAGTACAGCGTTTCGTCAGTTTTGCTTTGCGGCCCGCTAACACTAATGGCGCCATCTGTTGAACCTAGTCATGCTGTGCAGTAATTCGGGTACATCAAAATGTCTATTCATGACCTTGTGTAAAAACGTGACATGCAGCCGACAACACCGATGACCTAATGCGAAGCGGCACTCATCTGGCCGAACGAGCAGTGATAACCAGGAAATTTGCACCACTACCCAACCAGCGGAATCAAATGCCGTACCCTTGGTATTGAATACAAAACGTACACAACATGATAGATATATTCTTCTACACAAGCACATTCTATAGCGGAAGCACTGAAGCGCCGAGGTTACTTAGTTTTGGCGATCACACACAACGCGCAGAACCAAAGGACTGGGTTTCACGTATACATTTTAAAACAATCCAGAAATCCGTTTCGAACACACGCGACGTAACGATTGGACTGCGAGGTGGAGGCACAAAAGTAAAATGCGATCTTTCGCCTCCAGCCCGTCGTAAACATCGCACTCACTTCACGCGAATTGTGAGGTCGACCAGCATGTCACGTCACTCTGGCGGAAACCCAGAAGGCTTTTAACCGCACACACTGAGTTGAGTCGCCGCTAGTGATTACTAATTTCGAACATAGCAAGCACATTTCACCCACAGGAGCACACCGTCGCCTTGCACCGTGAAGCGAACTCGTCAACAGCACACACACAGCATCCGACACCGGCCTGCAGGAGCTTTCTTCGGGTAGTCAGCGATGCCACGTTAGTTTCGTTCACCACGATATCAACGTACAAACAACCGGAGCTATTTAAGGATGCAGGAGCAAACAAAAACTCGCATAAGGCGCAAACTGCTGCACACAGATGAAAGAAAACGTTTAGGTGCTCCGCTCTACCTGCCGCCATGTGGTAAACACAGGGACACGCAAGGTCGGTATCGTAAGCACGCTACTTTGCTGAAATAGCGTGCGCTCGTTTTACGGCCGCTAAACGCAAAACCAACTTTGGGTGCTGCGCATGCGCAGTTCCACCGACGCAAGAGAATGGCGAGCGGTAACACTTTGCGTAAGGCTGAAAACGCTGTACTAAAACTCTAATATTGCTGTGCGTGTGGGGAACTCACCTGATCACATTCCTATGGAACTTAAAAATTCATGACTCACGGGCATAAAAACCATTGTGCACCAATACGAAAAGTTTTTCAAGTACATAGAAATGTTCAGAACGGCCTAGTTTGATTCTTTTAGGAATAGGAATTTACCACACTGAAATAAAAATACACAAGAAATCCACTTTAGTTTATCTAGGTTTCATTAGATTGAACTAGCGGTGTACCATGCGCGAGATTTATTTTTCAAATCTTTACAGAAGTGACATATTTTTAAAAGAAGCAAACTAGGCCGTTTTGCACTTTTCTATGTATTTGTGAAGCTTTTCGTATTAGTGCGCAATAGTTTTCAATCCCGTGTGCTATGAAATTGTAAGTCCCACAGGAATGTTAACAGGTGAGTACCCCTTACAGACTTTCAGATGGTTAAAGTAACCCGTCGCTCTTTAGTACGCTGCGCCACAATGCCAAAGCGAAGGTTCGGCGCCTGAAACCCCAGAAATACCTGTACGTTTGACGCAAGAAAAGAATGTTGCTGATCGCTGAAACTCCACCTTGTCATTCCTCAAAATAAATTCAAAGAAACTAAGATTACAGCTATTGGAACCTACGCCAATTCCCGTGTGGGTGTATTGGAACCCCTACAAAGGATGACGAGGAAACTTTCCTGTAGATTTTCAATGGGTACCTAGCAATAGCGGCTTGAAAGTAATACCCCTGTCACACGGGCACTTCCAATCGCCATTGAGTCGATCCGGATCAAGCTCAATCCGGATCGGCCGCATGCTACACGGCAGTTTGAATCGCGATAGAGCTCGATCCCGCTCGAACTCAATCCTGTTTTCTCAAGCCCGATCGAGGCTTCCAAGCGCGATCGAACGAAAGCGGCGATACTCTCGTCCCCGCTCAGTAATGCCACAGAAGGTGAAAACTTTAACTATCGCCACAAACTGTGTCAAATAACTTGACCCAAATAAGCGTGAGGTAACATTTACATAGTTATGTATACCTAAGACCGCGAGAAGTTACCAGACGCCGGCCGCAAGTACAATGTTAGCGCCATCTAGCGTACACGAGTGCAACCGGTACTACTTTTCGATCGCGATTGAAACAGGCCGTCTAGCAGCGGCAGTGCGTCGAGCGCGCTCGAAAACTCGATCGCGATTCACTTCAATTGCGATTGAAAGTTCCCGTGTGACAGGGGTATAAATGAGAGAGCAGACCGACTCGCAAAGCAGGGGCAGACCAAGGGGACGAGCTCGCCGTTCCTCTCCTCGCCGATGATATAAGGACCATCATAAGGAAGCTGAATTAGCAACGGTTCGAAGAAGTGTGGTTTGATGAGGCCACGAACAGTGTTGTGCGGAACGGCGTTCCAAGGAACGGCGTTCCTGGAACTAGTTCCTTTTTGGAGGAACGAAGTAACGCCACCGTTCCATTACTGGTCGGTGGAACTGTAACGGTAAATCGTCAGGTTTATGAAGTGACGGCAGGAACGGCGTTCCTTCTGCAAACGTTACATTGCTAGGATTTGGCCGTTTTTGATGCCAAGGCTCGAGTACAAAAACCCACAAGTCGCTACTGTGTCTCTCTTCTAGCCAATTCGCCCTCTCTTCAGCGGAACGTGCTTCCTCGAAGGTCAAAGACAGAAGAATAACCACGCAGCGCACCGCAGCTTGTGCTTGCTTTCATTCCGGTTGAGTTTACGCGGCGTTTGACGGAGGAGGAAAAACTTTTATTGTTGCCTGGTAAAGTGGGATTCACGCGACGGAGAAACCCTCTCTTTTTGGCCCGCGGGACCCGCTCACGTGACCGGTTTTAGGCTCCGCCCCTCGGTGGGGATAGCCCGCGGTGGATCAGCGAAAGAAAATGCCTCCGCATGTTTTCGCTCGACGGCAGAGGCCCTCGGCGGGGAATGGAACCTGTTCCTCGGCGCTGTCGTCTGCTAGTGACTCCGCGTAGCTCCGCACGTGTGGATGCGCCGCCAGGCCGGATAATCCGGTCACGTGCTGTTGGCGTCACATATGCGTCCGCCTCCGTGAGAGGGTTTCTCCGTCGTGTGAATCCCGCTTTTAAGGGTTGGGAGTAGAAGAGGTGGGAGTCCCCGCCCATTCACCCTCAGCCATCAGCCAAGAGTCCTTTGTCCCTGGCGGCGGCTTCTGCCATCCGAACTACTTGTAGCTGGATGCCAGCTTCCGAGCTGCGCAAGGCTTCCTCCCACTGATCGGGTGTGTTTATGATGAGTGCTCTTTGATCAGTTTTATCTATTTTGGAGCAGGACCAGATGACGTGTTCTAAATCCACTCTCTGCTTGTAGTGTTTTCACTTGTCTTGTCATCATCATCACCAGCCTATCTACGCCCACTGCAGGGCAAAGGCCTCTCCCAATAATCTCCAATTACCCCGTCTTGTCGTCTTGTATGCCTGGGTAGTAATAGCTATGTAAGACTGGGTTTGCGTACGTCCCAGTTTGAATTCTTCTCCAAGCTGTGGCCTGCTGCTTGTTGAGGGATTTATGCGCTTACGGGTAATAAAGCCTGCCTTTTCTGTAATGATCAAGTATTTATCTATAGGTTACCATACGATCCCTGTCTGCTCTGCGGAAAGTGAGTGGCTCGGTCGCTCGGTGGTTGCATTGGCGCTAGCCTGGTCGCCGAGTCCTCGGGCTAGCTGGTGAGCTTTCTCATTTCCGGGTAGACCAGAGTGCGCTGGGGTCCCCAAACTAGTTGAATGCTTCTGATGTTGGCAGTGCTGTTGCTATTGAGTATTTTTAAAATGTGTTATATTAGAAATGCGCCCTTTCGCGAAATTACGTATCGCCGTCTTGGAGTCACTAACTATGACCTTAGCCGGGGTCGAGGCGATGGCCAAGGATATGGCTGCTTCTTCTCTGATCTCTGTCGTGGTGGCAAGTACTGTTCCTGAGGTCAGGAGTTGTCCCTTTTGATTCCCAACCACTACTGTCATGGCTGCCTGATTAGCGTAATCTGCAGCGTCTACAGAGATGACCTCGTGAAGGTTTTCAAAGCGTTTATGCAGGGCTTTCGCTCTCTCCATTCTTGTTTCTTGGGTGTGAATTGGGTGCATGTTACGGGATAGCGGAGGGACATAGATTTGCGTCCGGATTTCAGGTTGGATTTTTTTCTTGCCGACGTGTTGTGCGTCGTATCCGATGTGGAGTTTTCTTAGTATGTGTGTTCTTGTGTTGCTCTTTGTAAGTCGTTCGAGCTGCGATGTCTGCTGGGCCTCTATTAAACGCTTAGTGTGTTATGTGGACCGAGCGCGCCGATTTTATTATTGGGTGTCGTAATAGGGATACCCAAGGCTTGCTTGTAAACTTTACGAATGCTGTTATTGATCTTGGTCTTTTAATCCGTCTTTAGTGATAAGAAAGGCGTGGCGTATGCCACTCCGGAGAGAATAAAGGTTTGTATTAGTCTGATCAAGTTTGATTCTTGGAGTCCCTGGTGTCTGTTTGCTACCCGTGATATCAGTCTTGTTGTCTGCAGCACACTGTTTTCGAGTGTCTTGATGGCTTCCGTATTATAGCCGTTATCTTGAATCTTCCGTCCCAGCACCTTGATCATGGAGACTGCTGGTATAGGATTGCCGTGTGTTCTGAACTCTATCTGTAGAGTATTGTGAGCTTTTAGACTACTCCTGCCTGACATGTACAGTAAGAGCTCCGATTTCTCTGGCGAACATCCTAGTCCTCTAGGTTATACATATGATTCTACCACATCGATGGCTGTCTGTAATGTTTCTTGGATAGGACCATCACTGCCTCCAGTTACCCAGAGTGTGAGGTCGTCCGCATAGATGGTATGGTGTAGGCTTTCGATCTTATTCAATTCTTCTGGTAGTCCTATCATCGCGATGTTGAATAGGAAAGGAAAGAGTACGGAGCCTTGCGGTGTGCCTCTTCCCCCCAATTCAAATTCTCTTGATTCTATGCTTCCAACTCGTAGTTTTGCCGTTCTGTCTGTTAGGAAGTTTGCAACATAGTCGTAAGTTATGTTGCCGAATCCTAGCTTTTCAATGCTTTGTAAAATGGCCTTGTGTCGAACTTCATCGAAAGGTTTGGTTAGGTCCAGTCCTAGGATGGCTCTGGTGTCTTTGGGTGAGCTACCCTCTCCATCTATAACTTGATGTTTAGGTTATAGCAGTACGTCCTGTGTTGACAGGTTGGCTCTAAATCCTATCATAGTATAGAGATACAAGTCTTTGTCCTCCATATATCTATTCAGCCTTTTCAAGATAATATGTTCCAACAGTTTGCCCAGGCATGAGGTGAGTGATATTGGTCTCAAATTCTCGAGCGATAGTTTTTTTCCTGGCTTGTGTATCATGACGATATTGGCACTTTTCCATGATTTGGGTATGCACCCTTTCTCCCATACTTGATTCATATATTGGGTTAATGCTTCAACGGAGTCGTTATCCAGGTTCCCTATTATTTTGTTAGTTATGCCGTCAGGTCCAGGTGCAGATCTTGTCTTGAGATCTTGTATAGCATCCCTAACTCCTGCTGTTTTGATCGGTTGATCTAATATTGGGTTAAGCAGTCCCTCGTATGGTTTTTGTTTCTCTTTTGGGTCCCCACCGATTTACCTGCACTTAACGTCATTGATTAGGTTGTCATCTGTGTTTGGGTATCCGTGGATGAGCTTATTAAAGGGACACTGAAGTGATATGTAAACATTGCGGGGTTACTAGCGCAAATTGTAGTCCGGAGTCCCCAGGCCATGTTTCGACCACTCTGGGCGCGTTTACGCGATTTTATTTAGTAGAAACATTAATTCGAAAATGCTGTCCTCCTCTCTTTACGATCGCCCATTTTCTGTGGCGTTTTCGTGTGACGTCGGGAGGAGCCGAGCTCGCAATTGGCTGCGCTACTGCGCGGCTCCCCGGCCCTCAGACAGAGTCATTCGGCCCAGCGTTTTGTCCGCCGGCCCCCGACGGGTCGTCGCAATTCGTTCGCTCAGTTGAAACGAAGCCAGGACGCGTTTGTGAATGGAAGAATGTGCCTTTCTTTACTTGGTCAGTTTGTACACTGTATCTAGCTCCAAGTCAAGGTCGCTTCACACAAGCGCTGCACAAGCGCACATTCGACGCTTCGCTGACTGGTGCGCCAGTATGAAAATATAAGACCTCTTGAAGGCGGGAGAAGAGTCAGCGAAGTCAATATAGGTACTAAGTAAATAAAATCGACTGATATTTTTACCGTACAGCGTAAAACTAGGGTGCGGGAAGCACTTTTTTGCGCTGGGCAAACAAGCAAAGCGGCCAGCAGCACGACTACGCATCTGCGAACGCTTTTCCGTCCAAGGAATGCAATTGCTAGGCGTGAGATATTGTGTAAACTTGGGGGATGCTTACTGCTCGAACGCAAAACAACAAATAGCCACCTAAGCTGCTTGGAATGCTGAAACTAAATAAAAGTGTAAACTGGTTATACATTATATACCTTATATTTCAAAGGTCGCCAGTGCGCGCCCGTGGCCGAGTTGTTTGGAGCGTAGGTACGTCAGCGCAAGTGTTTTGCAAGTCGCAAGTTCGAATCCCCGCGGATAAATGCTTTTTTTTTATAAGTTAACTTTTTCGTTTTCCACCGATGTTTTCTATACTGAGTTCACCTTTTTTTGGGCCGCAACGTTCATTGCTCTACGAACTAGTTCACAGAACGCGCGCAGGCTGCCACTGGCGCGCTAGCGAGTTCTCGTTGGCGTGCTGTTGCCATAAGCACCGACTGCTTGCGGGCAGTGGGCACAGGCCAGAATCAACAGACCCTTGGCCTGGTGCGAACATGCTTTTTACGATACCGGCATGATTGAGGCAAGCTCCAAATATAGGGGAAAAGCGCATGGCATTTGAGCGTCTGCGGGGACGCGGAGGGCGTTCATGTACTGCGTAGGCCTCGGCTAGTGACAAATTCACTTTGAATTTGTCAAGCTCCCGTTTTTGCTTGCACTGCGTAGACTGGCTCAAATTAGCTCACTTTTCATCGTTTAAAGGGTTGAAAAATCGGTAATTATTTTACAAAGCGCGAAAGAAGAAAAACTACCATGCGTGGTTTACGGCGGCCGCACCAACTAAGCTGTGACGTTGGAAGGAGGGGGCACCGTGATTGGACGATGCCCAAGGTTAGCAATCAAACAAGTTTCGGTTTCGGCTTCGGTTCTGTAAAACAACATGTTCGACATCCGATGGCGTCGTTGGATGGGCATTCTCAATATTCCAGTAATCGTATTACCGGGCTTCTGCCATGTCGGCTGTAAAATGCATAAGATAAGCCTCCCAGGACGGCTTGGAATCGTAGCATTCACTAGCCGAGGCCTACGCAGTGCATGAACGCCCTCCGCGTCCCCGAAGACGCACAAATGCATGCGCTTTTCCCCCATATTTGGAGCTTGCCTCACTCATGCCTGTATCGTAAAAAGCGTGTTCGCACCAGGCCAAGGGTCTGTTGATTCTATCCTGTGCCCACTGCCCGCAAGCCGTCGGTGCTTATGGCAACAGCACGCCAACAAGAACTCGCCAGCGCGCCAGTGCCAGGCTGCGCGAGTTCTGGGGACTAGTTCATGGAGCAGTGAACTTTGCGGTCCAAAAAAAGGTGAACTCAGTATAGAAAACATCGGCGAAAAACGAAAAAGTTACATAAAAAAAAAAAGATAGTACCCGCGGAGATTCGAACTTGTGACGAGCAAAACACATGCGATGATAAACCTAACGCTCCAAACCACACGACCACGGGAGAAACCGCTGCCGACAACAGAAATATAATGTATATAATGTATAACCAGTTTACACTTTTATTGAGTTTTAGTATTTCACGCAGCTTTGGTGACTATTTGTTGTAGTGCGCTCGTGCAGTAAGCGTCCCCCGAGTTTCCACAATAGCTCACCACTAGCAATAGACCTTATGCGAAATTGCTTGGTGATCAAGCAACACTGATGCAAACAAGACCGTCCGCCATATTGGTACGGGCGCCGATCGGGAAGTCTCGTATTGTTTACTGTAGAAGAGTACGTGACGACAACGAGTTATGGCTCAAACTGGATGGCGTTTTCCGGCTCCCGACTGCGGATTGTGGACGAAGGACTTGTCTGCGCTTCCGATTGTGTCTGAGGACTCATACCGCTCTGGGTGCCGCGCCAAAGACCCATCCGAGCGGCAGCGGAGCAGGGCATGCCGCCTAGCCACCGATGCGCATTGCTCGCCTTCATCGTCGGTGCGGACAAACACGTGCGACTCGCAGTAACTAAATCCTTCTTTTTTTTTTTCCTTGACGCGAGTTAACCGGTATGAGCATTTGTATAGCACTTTGTTCACCGTTGTTTACCATGCAAATGCGCAGCGGGGACCCTGTTGCAGTAGCCCTGAAAGAGGAAGGAGACAATCGCCAGACCGTGCCGCTAGTGCCAGGTGTATTAGTTATTTTAAAATGCTGTACATCGAATTTACGGGATGATTTTTGGCGAAAAAGTTTACGGAAAGGTTGCGGCCGTTTTCCGTGACCGTCGTCCGCCCGCGCGTTTGCCGCAAAGCAATCGCGCTTTGAGGCGAAGTCAACTACAAAAGTGCACATACACCTTGATTTGTCTTTTTTTGTGTGTTTTCATTATTTATTGCGCATGTTCTGCAGCTAAAAACTGTTTGTGTCTCTTTCTTCTCCTTTTTTGGCGGTGGGGTGGTTGTGTTTGTTTCTAAAGCACATGTTTTTGATGTGCCCGAACAGATAATGCAGTAAAACCTCGTTAGCTCGAACTCACTGAACTAAAAGATTTTTTTTATTCGATGGGTCATCGGTATAGCCCGACTGTTTACCTGTTTATCTCGAAAGGTTTTGGAAGTGAGTTCCAGATAATCATAATATTGCTTGCTTAAGTTGTGAGGAACACGATTATGCTGGTACTGGTATCATTACTCACGGTGAGGTTTATAAATTGTTAAACTTCCTTCTCTTGAAAATACATTAACAAACCATGCAGCGATACTTGCACGCTCGAACTTAAAAAACAATTTTGACATCATTGCTGTTTGAGGTGTAGATTATTACCCTTGCAACAGTGTTAAGCAAGACACAAAATCTGGTCATTTTGAGTCTGTTCCTTGCGGCCACTGCTTTCTGCTCTGTCCCTTTACCATAAACTGTAGCGGACTAGTCCTGTTCTTCTCTGAGTGCTATTTATTGTTACTCTCTCTGTTCTTGCAGGTTGCGCCTCATCCATGTGCTCAGCATCTACTTTCGCTCCCAGAAGAAAAGTGGCCGTCCCTATGTTGTGTGCCTCACCTTTGAGACGGACAGTGGGGTGATTGTGGAGGCAGCGTGCGAGTGCCCGGCGGGTTGCAGTGGAGCATGGAGTCACATCCTGGCTGCTGTGCACCTACTCGCCCTCTTGCAAGCCGAAGGTTTTTAAGAGGCGCCACCGGAGCTTGCGTGCACTGAGCTGCCACAACAGTGGGGACGTCCGAGACAGCAGGGCATCAATCCAGCGAGTGTCCAAGACATTTACTGGAGACGCCCGCGAAAAAATTGCCCCGCTCTTCTCTTGCCAATGCGTCTGTTCGATGCACGTACAGTACACGAGCAATGCGAGCAGCAACAAAGTGCCGTTCAGGCGCTTGGGAGAAAACTTGGGAGCCTTGGGAATGGGCTTTCTGCGCCACTTTTGCTGGCCTCACCCCCCACAGTGACAGAAACAAGGACTGACATGGCACCTGAATGGTCACCTATGAGCTACCAGCGAGCATTCGTGCCACATTACGCCGTGGTCATCTCGCGAGCACGCAGAGGCTCGGCAACGTCGTGTTTACTAGACCGCAGCATGCAGGGGTGCGCGAATGCTTCCCTTTGTTCCATTTACATCCACAGCTTGCTATACTTCACGCGCTATAAATCAGCGAGGTAGTTTAATTTACTGGGATTTCCGCTGTGAATACAAAAGCACTCAAGCTGATGCGCGGCGGCCTAATGCAACTCTGGCCGTTTTCTTTTTTAAATGCAGAGCATTTCTTTAACTCACAAAGTCACCCGTCCATTGGCGATTGGCGTCCGCAGCCAGCCAGCACGTGCGCCCCTCCCCCGCTCCTCCTCGCTCTCAACAACAGGTGCGGGCGCGCATGCGCGTGCTCCGGCGCTGAAAGAGGCGTTGCAGCAGCAGGTGCTACCTCCTCTCCCTCTACTGCGCGCGCTACGAATATAAAGCGAGTATCGCGACGTCGCGTGGATACCGGACGTCCCGACAAATATAAAGCGGATATCGCGGGTAATGCGACGGGTATCGAAGAGTCGCGCTCTTCGGCGGCGACGGGAACGCGGTCGTCCGACACCGGTGGAGTTACGCCGACAGGCGCGGCGAATACGCCCGCTTCACCGCCGTCTGCGACGACTACCGACACGGCCACCACGGCAACGGCAACGACAACGGCAACGACAACAACGGCGAGATCACCGTAATCACCTTCTACCTCTCGCCGAGCCTCCCCCGAGACGACGTTGCCGAGTTCCTGGCCCTGGCGATGAGCGACGTCGTCGACCGACACCCCCTAGTGCTCGTCGGCGACTTCAACGTGGACGCCCGCAAAGACGACTGCCTGGTCCGGCACGTGTGCGACCGCTACGGTCTCGAGTGCGTGTCGGCCCACAACGCAGTCAACAGCAAGCACCCAACCACCATCCACGGGTCCTGCATAGACCTCGTCTTTGCGTCGACGACGTCGACCTCCTTGTGCGTCCAACCCCTACTCCCGGACCCCTTGACCGTCCACTTCAGCGACCACAAGGCGGTCGTCCTCCGCGTGCACTGAAGCGACGACGACTACTACTACTACTACAACGATTCCAAGGCATTCCTTCCCCGAGTGCCCACGGAGAGGGACCCGACTAAATCCAGAGGTATTCCCCACCGTCAATGCGCGGAAGCAACACGCCTCCTCGACTGCCCTCCCTAGAGGGATAATAAGAAAGAAAAGAAAAGAAAGAAAAGAATAATAATAAAGATCTAACCGATTGCCCCGCATGAGAGGGTGGGGTGCAAACGATGTCAATAAATAACACGTTACGTACTTACGTCTCTCGTCTCTCTCTCTCTCTCTCTCTCTCTCTCTCTCTCTCTCTCTCTCTCTCTCTCTCTCTCTCGTCTTGCAACCCAACTACCCAACCCCTACGACAACAACTACAACTACCACCGCCAACTACCACAACATACGCCACGTGACCACCCCCAATGCTCTGGATTTACTCGTGTCCCTCGCGCGGGGGCATGCGACATGTCTTTTTCTTTTTTTTTAATAAAACTTGAAAATTGTCTCAGCTACCTACATCAATGGCCACTATCATTACGTCGGAGGCATGCATTCAGCATGTGACAAACTAGAGGAGTGAGTGTGTATTTTAGTCGCAAAATATTCGACAGTAAATACATCGTGGCTGAAATGACAATGGGCAACAAGTTAACTTGACGTAACAACAAACCTTTCAGCCCGGCAAATCGGGAACCAAGTGCAAAAGCTCGAATTTTCTACCGTTAGATCATCATAAAACAGTGTACGCCACTTCTGCAACGACACGCAGCTAAATGGACCGTGCGCGCCCGCCACAGAGGAAATTGTCAACCACGCCGTGACGGCGTAGTGCGGCAAGAAAAGTTTGTTTACAGCCCTAGGTAAGATAAACGCTCGTGTATGGGCTAAGCGATACCATTTAACAATGAAATGAAGCGGGCGCAGAGCCACAGGGACGAGTGAAGAAACAGCCTAATTTTGGCAACGTGTGGCACTGTTTTCCCGGTCGAGCGCCGCTGTCAGTCGCATGAATAGGTGGCGCACGCTCAGGCTTCATTTAGAATACAATGGCTGGACTACAGAACTCCAACGCAGCTGTATTTTTCATCCAGGCAGCGACTACGGAATCCCGCGCTTAGCGAACCAACGACAAATATTCGCTCCCAGCGCACCACGCCCAGCGTGTAACAAAGGTTGTTCGCGCCGGCATAGTTCGCGTCAGAAAGTTCGTTCAAAAGCGTGGAACTTCACGTACCTTTTCTCCGTTTTAACCGGTATTTCCGCATTGCGTGCACTGCGGCACGAAGCAATGCTCCGGCATTGTAGTCCATCACGAAGAGCGGTCAATACCCGCTTTCTATGTTTTGCTAATTGGTTTCGCTTTCAAACGACCGTATCAAAATGGCGGACCTAGTTACCGGAGTCGACGTGAGATGGCGGGGCGCATTTTGCATAGGGTCTATTGCATTTCTTAGACGGAAAAGCGTTCGCAGATGCGTAGTAGTGCTGCTGACCGCTGTGCTTGTTCGCCCAGCGCAAAAAAGCGCTTCCCGCACCCTAGTTTACGCTGTACGGTAAAAATATCAGTTGATTTTATTTCCTTAGTACCTATATTGACTTCGCTGACTCTTCTACCCCTTCAAGAGGCCTTATATTTTCCTTCTGGCGTACCAGTCACGAAGCGTCGCATGTGCGCTTGTGCAGCGCTTGTGTGAAGCGACCTTGACTTGGAGCTAGATACAGAGTACAAACTAACGAAGTAAAGAAAAGCACATTCTTCCATTCCCAAACGTGTTGTGGCTTAGTTTCAACTGTTCGAGCGAATTGCCATGACCCGTCGGCGGCCGGCGCACTAAACGTTGGGCCGACTGACTCGGTCGCGGAAGGTCGGCCAGCCGTGCAGTAGCGCAGCCAATTGCCAGCTCCTCTCCTGCTGACGTCACACGAAAACGCCAAAGAAAATGGGCGAGAGTGCAGAGAGGAGGACAGCATTT